>NW_026731912.1:0-425000 GCF_028476545.2 Physella acuta | reverse complement strand
AAAAATATTATTTTCGTAGATCCAAACTAAGTTTTGATATAGAGTGTAGGTGGACTTGCCAATCATTAGACAAAGCTTCCAAATTAGGTGGACGAAACTAGATCAAAGGGGATTTCTGATCTATTGATGAAAGGGCTATGAAAACACACCTACGTAGCAGGGTGACCGCTCGCTTTGTTGGCGGACATGCTCTACGGGGGAAGACATCTAAACTCAATAAAGCTATTTTTCGGTCACACCTTAACGATCGGATGACACATGCATGTTTTTTTTGACAACAGCGGTTATTGCAGAATTAAGTTATTCATAGCGTAGTGTGCATGCAAACTAAGCATCATTAGTGATGACTACTCAGCTATTGCCTCTCTCTTTACATCGCAGATGGCATATCCACTTTTTATAAAAGTCAGATTTACGCTGGACAACAGCCAGTGTTGATGACGCAATAAATACACACATTTTATATTATGAACCCGTAAACCAAAACTTCCCTTTTGAAAACCATTTCATGTGTTTTGACATTAATGTGGTTAGTTTAATGATATCATCGTTTTATTTGTCTTTGCATTTTTGTGTATAATACTTTCTACTTTTTTTAAAGTAAGTTTACTCAGTCTTTTAATGGCTTGTTTATTAAGTTTAAGTCACTCATGTAGTATATATCACAATAATGATGTGTAAAAAAAATCCTAATACGACATTCAATTATAAAATGTAAAATCGACTAAACATAATCACTAAGCCAGTGAAGGTTTTTAAAAAATAAAGTCCTTGTTCTGAACTTTTATAATTCAAGGGGTGTATCTACAAATAAATATATCAATAAATTAATTAACGTCTTTAAAAACATTTGTGTTTAACAACAATTTGGTAAAAAAAACATTCTCTACATAAATATGTATTTTACAGTTCTACACTTAGTGCAGATGCTATTATCTATCGGGGCAGACAAACAAAAAAATATATACTAACTAGTAAACAAACTTGTATTCCTCAATAAGCATGGCTAATGAAGCTGTTGGAATGTGATCGTACAATCTTAGAGACAATTTCAAAATGATGTTTCATGGATATTTTTGTTAAAAGTTAATATTTAGTAAACAATGTGGCATTTGAGTGTGAAATAAAGAAGAAACATAGTGAAAAGTTAAAGTAAAGATTCATGGTGAGCAGATTGTTGAGCGTTGTAATAAACATCTACATGGATCAGACCCATCTCAACCCCGTGTATAAAACAGTGCAGCAGATGAAATAGCAGTGGTAAAAATACAACACCGTAGCGAATAGTCACTCAGTCCGTTTTTACCATTACTGGAGATGCCAAAGCCAAACTACACTCAGTTCCGCGTCGAGAAATGATACAATTATTACGGCTTTCGACAAATTTTCTTAAATAACCCCCCCCCCCCCCGCGCGCACACACACACACAAACACATACACACACCTTCCCCAATTGAATGTATCGCCGAATACATCTTTCGAGTGTTCTTGAATATCAAAGCTATAAATGTATAAATAAATATTGTTTTTTCCCTATTTTTGTTTAAGCTGTTTTATTTGTAATTTTCTCCATGTATAAGTATCCAAGGTGTGGATACAAGAGGGGGGGGGGGTAGTTAGTGTTTAGTGGAAAGAAGCATAACAACGCCTGTCTTTTTGTGTTCTTTAACAGTTGCGTGAGAGCTTACAATATGACGTTTACAACAGCAGCTTCATCAAGTCTGACTTTGATCCAGCTCACACGTTTGTTACTTTTGTTGTGTTTTATATTTAAAATATAGGGCTCAATGTTTCTGATCGATGTAATCAATATCCGATTATATTAATTTAATTTCATAAAATGTCTTAAACATCATATTTTTACTTGCTAGGTAAATTTATGGTCTTTAAATACTCACTTAAGAGAACAATATAAAATATTTTACTCTTGTAAATAAAACAATTTGTGTATTCTCACTTGTTTAGCGACATCGAAAGACACAATATTGAATATTGAATGTACAAAATTGAGAGGAACAAACACTACAACTGGTACTTTAAAAACTTGATTTTATTTTGATTAAACTGTAATCATAATTTTTGCTCTAGCTTGCTGACAAATGTTTCACACAATGAAATTTAGTTAAACTGCGTGTGTGAAGTTTATTTAGGTGGAATTCGTGGTCAAATAGTAGAAAAATTCGGCTGCTAATCAGAAAGTATTGACTTTGACGTCCCTGAGGCAAATAGCTCTGATAGATACCTAAAGGCAGCTGGGCACAGTGCTAACCACACTATCCCTTCATATGCCTAGGTTATTGAAACAAATAAACTCTACTTCACCTGCCCTAAAGAGTACTTTATTTTGTTTAAGTTAATTCACATAACATATTAATTAATATTTAAACTTTTAGGCACTTAGGTGTTCCACGACAGCCCCCCCTCCCCCCCCCCCTGTGTTGTTCTCTGTTTACACGTTGCAGATAAATTACCTGTCATATTGCATTTTCATTTACTGCAACTAATAACAATTTATTAAAATTCATTTAAAAGTTGAAATGAAACGTGCAGTTATTTTTCCTTCATTGCAGGTTCACAAAGTACTAGCACTTCAACAGTGACTACAACACAAACTACTAGCATGACCACACAAAGTAAATCTATTTCAAATGATTGAATCATTGTTTTTATGTACAAGTATATTCACCATCATCCCCCCCCCTCCTCCAAGACACAATGGGCAGCCAGTGTAAGCTCTTACTTCCCTTGCCGGTCCCTGGTATTTTTTTTACAGTCCCCCAAGATAATTCTGCTTCAGTAACTTGTTTTTCTATTGTTTCCTAAACGCCATTCCTGTCTATCAACTGGCTTGATCCTTATTTTTCCTTCATTGCAGGTTCACAAAGTACTAGCACTTCAACAGTGACTACAACACAAACTACTAGCATGACCACACAAAGTAAATCTATTTCAAACGATTGAATCATTGTTTTTATGTACAAGTATATTCACAATCATCCCCCCCTCTTCCAAGACACAATGGGCAGCCAGTGTAAGCTCTTACTTCCCTTGCAGGTCCCTGGTATTTTTTTTTTACAGTCCCCCAAGATAATTCTGCTTAGGTAACTTGTTTTTCTACTGTTCCCTAAACGCCATTCCTGGCTTGATCCTTAAAATGGTTTCCATTTCTATTAGTAATCTATCTTTTTAGATGGTGTTGGGTCAGTAGTTACCTTTTATTCTTCACGGGCAACACGTATATACTAGGTTTATATAATTATTCTTTTAAAATTACGTTTATATTGGTTCATAGCGTTGTTAACGTCGAATATTTATCATGAACATTCTGTAAATTTTAGCATGGATAAAAGACGTTAATTTCAAAATTCCATGAAAGATCTCTAATGTTCTTAAATATAAATTATTACTTTAGATCTGAGTACAAATACATATTTTTTTATAATAATACACATCAAGAATCAACCAACTAGTTTTTTGCATTGTAAAACTTTATTTTATTTACAAAAAGACGTTTGAGTTACACTCTTTGTAAAACACTTCTAACACTATAATTTAAAATGATCATTTTTAAACAGATGGCAGTACAAAACCTACGGCAGACACTTATGCTACGAACAAGGGTAGTATCTAACATTACTTTTTTTACATAATTATATATATATATATATATATATATATATATATATATATATATATATATATATATTCATATATTTTATATATTTAGTTACTGTCTATTATAAATAGTAATTAAATCTTATTCAAGTTTAAATTGTAACTACACTGCTGGTGCTTCGAAATGTTTATATTAGTCGCATACGCAATTGCTGCTTTAAAAATACTACATGTATCAATTATTTCACGTTTAAATAATTACTATACAATAATTGCTTTATTTACCACTATTTAGTTACCATTGCAAATAATACAAGTGAAGAAAGTACTGAAAACACGACAGGTAATAAACACCTATGTATACTGATTTTTGTAATCTTTAATCCACCTATCCCTTATTCTTGTTTTATAATTGTATATGATAAAATGTAATGTAAATACAAATTAAATATAACTAGATATTTTTAAAAGACATCTGTTCCTAAATATAAAACACACAAAAAAATTTGTTTTTTTTAAATGGCCAAAAACAAACTTAAAAATAAGGAATGCATTTCAAATTACAACTGACATTATACTTGCAAAAAAAAATGTATTATATTTTTCAAATTCATTTTTTTAAACTTAATGTTTTACACTTTCACGCTTAGCTTTAGTCAAATTATTCAACTTCACGATTAGCTAGATTTAAAAAAGATACATTAAAATAATACTAAAAATGTGTTGGTTAAACGTGTCGATGATCATACGAGGGCCTTAACCGAATTTCTTTTCTTCTATCCAGCCCTAAAACTCTTCAATAGATTTCGAATATTCTTTTTACAATCCTTAAGCCTAGCATATTTATATATATATATATATATATATATATATATATATATATATATATATATATATATATATATATATATATATATATATATATACAATCAGTTCAGACATCTACAACATCCGATTTAGCAATGACAACAACATCACCAGAGGTCAACGGTATTGTAATTTGTTTTGCCTATTCTACGTTTAATAGCTGTATTATCCAGAATATATCCAAAGTTTCTAATTAAAAATATAGAGTTTTGGATATACTCACCCTATAATTCAACATCAGGCTTTTAATTTGACATTAAAAATTTTGCGCGGATTTTTTTGGGGAAAATACTCCTTATACGCCAGAATTTATGGTGAAAAATTAATTCAACAATTAGCCTATGTAATGATAATTAATAAGTTTTTTGTTAACTCTTATGCTTATTTTCTATCCGAATAACTTTATCTTCCGAACCAGAGACTAATAAGGTTGAAAGTAACAAAAACACAATGTCAATTATAATTGCTGCCATTGCTTTAGTTGTTTTTGCTGTCATTATCATCGTCTTCACTTTGATCTTCATACGTCACAGGTGGGTGATTAGGTTAGTTCATTATTTAAAGCAGAACACTCATTAACACATAATAAATTTAACTTTCATCAAAATTGTAAAGCATTTGTTAACAAAACCAATCATATTTTTAAATGACTTTATTTTTAAATGGGTATTATAAGTAAATAATATGAAGATAAAATTGTTTGATTTATTGTTATATTTCTTGTCACAGGAGAGGGCGGCAACGCCTTGCAGTTTATCACAAAGACGACGAGTATGCCGTCATAGATGCAACAAACACAAAGGTTTGTTTGTCTTTGCCATGTTCTTTATTAATTTTATTCATTTCACATTTGTATATTAGATATACGCTATCCTTTTATGTGCCGAGGTCTCTGAATCAGATGAACTCTACTTCATCTGCCCCATATGTCCTGGGCACGAACGGGAAATGATGATGGTATTAGATATAAAGTAATTATACCTTAATAGATATACTGTAAACAGTTCCCTTTCCAAACCTGACGATCTATGGGACAAGTGCAGAAGAGTTCACCTGTTTCTGTGACCTTAACATATGAAGGGATAGTGTAGTCAGCACTACGCCCAATGAAATTTGTTACAATAAAATGTTCATCTTTAGTAATGACTTGTTAATACAAACTTAGCCAGACCTCATTAATATAATTATAACTTATTGAAAACTTCTCATTATACTTTAACCTTAATTATATCACCTTGTTTTCCTGTAGAAAAATCTACGTCGAGATAAAAATAAACCATCTGTAAGAAAGACCTCTACTGCTGATGTAGACAATGATGTGAACGGCGACAACGATGCTACTCCACCCAACGATGCACAGTACTCTGTACTCTCAGACACATCCAGAGCTTATGCCAGAATATCGGTGACCCGAAATTCTAAACCAGAGGGGAAACCAACACCAAAACAGTCGACGTCAGCCACCACGTCAGGCGCAGCATCAGAACAGCAGACATCATTGACTGCTGTTAGCGCTGAGACGGAACAAATAGGATTGTACAGCACCGTGAAGTAAGTCTGCAGAAAACAACTTTTAAATTTGTAAAGAATCCTCTTTAGATCAAGCGATTCATTGGGCAGATGAAGTAAATTTTATGGTTCTTAACCTCGACATATGAAAGGAAGGTGTGGTCAGCACTTTGACGCCTACTTTCCCCTAACAAGAGTTAGGTATCCTTTTGAAGACTTAGGGACATTCTACTGACTTGGACCCGGATTCGAACTCGAGACTTTCGGGTTAATCGCCTGGCGCTCTACTGCTTAGGCCACGTCATCCCGTCGATAACAGCTCTTATCAATCACAATATATATCTTCATATATTTGATTCAATCTGTTGAGATATTGCTATTTATTAATTTATTTGATGCTGAGAATGTAATTAAAATTTTTTAATTTAAATTAAAATTAACGAGGCATGTTTTTATTTTAAATCAACACCCTAATAAATACGATTGTCTATAAAACAAACTATAATTAAAATTAATACTATTTTGATTTGCAACTAAATATGTGTTACATGTATTCAGAGAATGGTTGTCTTGACTTATTTTCTGATATTTCAGTAAGCTCAAAAAGAAATCCCTTACAGCTTCCGATGCAGCTCCGGTTCCTAGTCCAGCTCCAGCTCCTGGCCCGGCTGCTGACCCAGCTCTTGAATCGAATGACGTGTACTCACACTTGTCCCACTTAAAACAGAACAAGCCAGAGACAGAGAACGTTTACAACGGATAGACTTTTTAATGTATATATATATATATATATATATATATATATATATATATATATATATATATATATATATATATATATATATATATATATATACATATATACATATATATATATATATACATATATATATATATATATATATATATATATATATATATATATATATATATATATATATATATATATATATTGTTAACTTGCATGCATATCTTATAAATTAATTGCTTACTCATTTAGATATTTAGCAATTTAGATATTTATTAAAATGTACGTTTATTCTGTATAATGTTACTAAGATAATGCTGTTTCTTTTATTTTAATGCAAATGGTACACATTTTGTAGTGAACGCTCGAGTGAGAGGGGGGAAAGTTGAAAATGTTTTGTAACAGTTTGATTCTCTTTGACATTTTCGTTTATCTTTTTTAACTGTGAGGGCAGTAAACCTGAGCCACGATAAATGTTTTAGAGTTCAAGACTAGTGCACCGATTAAATTTTAACGCTACATTCACGTACAATGTAATAAGATTTTATGATTGCGCTTATCTTAGGAAATCAATTTCCGTTCATCTTCTCTCTGTAGATAGGATTAAAGTGTAGGCGTGTTGTTTAGAACTTAGATAAGACATGGTGTGACACGTCTTTTTTTTAATTGTATGAACTCAGCTTTTCGTCATCAATCTGTAGTGAGTCATATGTTTCGTAGAAGTCCATTGCGATTAAATCAAAGCGTAGTTTATTTAGTTATATTTTTTAAGGTGTGTGTTGGGGAGGGGGGGGGGGGTTGTGACAAAGGCATAGTAAATTGCGTGAAAGCATATGTCACGTACGTCGTTTTAAAAAAAAAATTGTATAAGACTTTTGTAAGATGAAACTTATAGCAACTTAGGTTGGTTTGCAAAAAACTACACTAGTAGGACGTGTGTTATGTTTAGCTTGTTCAGTCAGGGGGTTAAGAGTTGAGACTAATCGCCTAGTCACACCAAGTGAAGACGGATGCGTAATACACAAACTGTCACAAACACATTGTGAAGTTTTTAACAAACTGAATGAGCGCTTGTATAATCTGATGTGTCGCATAATGGCACTTGGTAAATTTTAGTTGCATTAAGAGTTGGAAATCGTTAAACAGGAACTAAATTAAATGCGTTTTTTTTTATTTCGTACAACCTTTATTTAACGTTGTATGGATAAACATATCATTTACAGAAAAACACAAGTAACATTCGATAAAGCTGGCACTTATGTTTTAGCACTTGTTATTGTTGTTGATAACACAAATTATAATTTATAATCTAGTCCATATTATTGAATAAATAGAATAATAATAAACATCACAAACATTGTCATTCACTGTCATACACGCTCACACACACGCACAAACACACAAACATATATATATATATATATATATATATATATATATATATATATATATATATATATATATATATATATATATATATATATATCTTGCATAAACTTTTCCATAACCTTTTAACTTAAATATTTTAACCCGTTATTTCATTTTACATATTTATTGCTGATACGCATATATTTTTTCCTCATTTACCGCATTATCTACATTGAACCATGATTTAGAAATCTTCATTAACCTTTTTTCGTAAAAATTCTTAATAAAAAAATAGCATTTAAGAATAAATAAGTTTAAAATGTTAAGATTTTTAATTTACAGCTTGCAATCTATATAAGCATGTGTATGTATTCTAGTAAAATAGATTAACATGATCATTAACATTTATTACATTATTACTTATTTATTTCTATTTATGAACATTAGAAAAAAACTGTATTTATATATTACTTCAATATACTAATATATTGCTTCTCTTTTCGGTCGCTTTTATTGATGATATTTCAAGTGGTATGAATTTAAATATAACAAACATTGGTTTAGTCTTTAAGTTACTGAGTCCAAGCCAGACATAGACCTTTAGATTTACAACAAAAATTACATAACATTTTTCTCCATTTTTTAATTGTTATATTAAGTAATTCCTATGCATTAGAGTCACGCACCTGCTAGCCATAAGTAGTTTAGACAGGAAAGACAACATTGATAACGTACGGGTTGGGCCGTTATGTAAAGACTCGATACCATGCTCCCTCTCCGTAGATCTTTCTTCGTGCGAACCTCTGCCAAGAAAAATGTCACTAGGAAAAAGGCATCGTGGACTCTATACACGTTATACAGTACCATAATTGAAAATGTTTCACATCATAGACCTCCTATGTAAGAAATATGGCACCGCCGCGCGCCAGATCTCGCGCAGTACATGATACTGTCTGCTCCTATTAGATTATGTTTGAATTTAAAGAGAGAATATGGAATCACGTCATTTTATTTTTGTAAGTTTGTTTTATTAAAGAATTTTATCTTTTTTATAAGTTTTGAGTAAATTTATATTAATTAAGAAAATAGTATAGGCCTACCATGTCTTGTTCATGTTTGTGTTAACAGAAATTGATAGTCACGATATGTTTGCATCGTGTGTACATTTTAATTGCATACAATTACTTTTAATAAATAAAAAAATCTTCGCTGGCTTCCATAATTTGTTTTTCCTTTCTTTAAAAACAGTTTTTTTTATTGTATTGTTTATTTTATGTCTATGAGTAAGTACATTGTTATAAATAATGCCACAGATATTTCACATTTAAATTATTTTGAGGTACAAGTGAAACATTAACCATTAAATTACGATACGTTTAAGATGATGTAGTTATTACTTGACACAGCCGATGGCCCAAGAAAGTATAAATTAGTGTTTATTGAATGTAAAAAAGCGGGTGGGGGATCACGAAATAGTAAAAATTCAAAATAGTAAAAAAAAAAAAAGATAACTTGTATAAATGATATACTTCAACCAGCATCAATTGTGTAATCAGTAAAAATAGCCGCAGTCAGATTTAGGGCTATAGACCCATGTTGTGTGGTACAAATCCTCACACATAGAAAGTCGTGCGTTATTAAAAAAAAACCTGAGTGGTTGTCTTCATAACATTAACAATAGGATCTTGGGGGGGGGGGGGGGGTGCAAGCTTGTAATATTAAGCAAATTATATCTTGGTGTGAAGTTCTAAGGAAACCCTAATCATACAAAAGTTACGAGGCCGAAATACTTGTAAGGGAAATAAATCAGCAATTGGTAATCCTTTATTATTTTTTGAGTTGTCTGCCTTTGACCTTATAAATCAAGCGACAGCAATAACTTAATCCTGCCGTTTGTGATACTCAATTATTGAGGCCTATAGGGCTGGTAAGTAGGTCACCAACCAGTTCTACGTCTCAATATAACCTGCATGAGCCATAGAACTGGATGGTGACCTACTTACCAGCCCTATAACGTCCTCTCAGTATATTATAATCTTGGCAGTATTTTAGTTTATAATTGTCATTTTTACTTTCTAGGATATACGAAGTATAGAGAAAGTCTTGTAATCCCTGAGTCGGAAAAACATTTTTGCAAATCTTTTCCGTATGTCTGTGTGTATGTGTTTCTATGTGTCTGTGTGTCTGTCTGTTAAACACGATAACTTAAGTACCGTTACAGCTAGGTTGGTGAAATTTCATATATAAATATTATATCAAAATCGTAGATCCGTCTCAACTTTTGAGCGATTTCCGATAACCGGAAGTGGTACTTTTTCTACTTTGAATTTTTCAAAAGCCTATAACTTGAGTAGGCCTACTATTTCAGATAGATAAATGAAATTTCACAAGTAAGTAAAAGATCTATCAAATTTTGAGTAATTTCCGTTTACCGAAAGTAGTAATTTACGCTATTTCCGATTTCTCAAAAAACGCATGTAAATTTATAAAGTACTAAAAATATTCCACACTAGTATGCACATTTTGTTTTGGCGTTCGCTTGGTGCGCAATTCTTTTTCTACGAGATTCTATTCTATTTTTAAAGTTTAAGTAATTAAAAATCATGTCTATATTCCGAGTTGCCATCCCACGTAGTGTTAAATAAGAATATTCGAGAAAGTTTAGGGGAGATTGTAATATAGTGAGACTTGTGAAGTCAAGGGAACTCACTCTTCTTGTATTAGTATTATATTTATACTGTTATCTTGAGTGATGTCCCTTACATGTATATATATATCTTTGTCTCTCGTCACTTCCGCTCTCTCTCGTTATCATCATGTAGTTGAAGGCCAATAAACGTTTTATATACAACCACATGCTTCTATCGTCAATCCATTACATCTGGCGACGAGGATAAATAATCCACTAGAAAGAGAACCTACTTACTCAAAAAGAGGTTTGCTAGAGCATATTGGCTAAGTATTTCTAGAATAATGGCGCTGTATGGCCAAATAAAAGAATTTGATTCGAATGATGAAACCATTCATGATTATCTAGATAGGTTAAGCTTTTACCTTGAAGCTAACGACGTGACGATAGAAGCCAAAAAGAGAGCTGTTTTGTTAACAGTCATAGGGCCTCAACAATTTAGGCTACTAAAGGACTTATGCGCACCAGCTAGTCTAACTACCAAGAGCTTTAACGAGCTGAGCAAATTGCTAACAGACCACCATGCGCCTGCCCCATCAAAGTTTCTATGTAGAGCCAGATTTGACAGTAGGACTCGTCAACCAAACGAGTCAATATCAGAATATGTTGCTGCTTTACGTCATCTAAGTGAATTTTGTGAATTCGGCGAAAAGTTTGTGACAGGTGTAAACAGTCCTGATGTTCAAAGAAAGTTGCTGCTCGAGTCAGATCTAACATTAGAAAAAGCAATACAACTTGCGACTTCATTCCAGCAGTCATCCGATGCGGCGAGATCTCTAGCACCCTCAGAGATCCATGCAGTAAACAGCAGGTTAGTCAACAAACACCAACCCCATCAGAGCATTTTAACTTATGCTAAACAGCCTGCACGTTCAAATCCTAGATCTAAATCTAGTAATAATTATCAAAAATGTCATCGATGCAAAGGTCCCCATGCATCTCATCGATGCAAGTTCAAGTCAGCAACTTGTTATAAGTGCAGTAAGCAAGGTCACATTGCCAAGGCCTGCTTTGCAAAGTCTTCGTCTGTTGCTAAATCTAGCCAGTCAAGACAGTACCGCAACCAAAAGCAGCACTATGTTAACTCTCACCAAGACTACCTAACCCAACCAATGAACCACTCTACCTGTGAAAATGCTCAAACTGATTCGCAGCCGGATTTCAACCTGTTCTCTGTGAAATCAATAAGTCATGCTCCCATCAATGTACCAGTTTATATCAACGGTAAGAGCATCAGCTTCCAACTTGACACTGGAGCATCTCTAACAGTCATCACAAAGAAGGACTTTGACGCTGTCACAGGAGGATCAGTGCCTCTACAACCATGTCACAAGTGTCTAACAACATACACTGGTGACAATGTTCCGGTGATAGGAGAGTGTATGGTTCATGTAAGCTATAATGGTCAAAGTGTTAAACTTCCTCTTCTTGTGGTTGAAGGAAATGGACCACCATTACTAGGTAGGAACTGGTTAAGTAATCTTAAGTTAAATTGGAAGAGTATATGTTCAGTGATCAATGCAAAAGAATCTAGTCTTACTTCACTAGATAAAGTTATATCTGAAAATAAATGTGTTTTTGGTAATCCTGGATTACTAAATGATAGAACAGTGAAGTTAAGCATTAAAGACACAAATCCAAGATACTGCAAAGCTAGAGTTCCACCTTATGCAATGAGGAATAAAATTGAAAATGAGCTACGTAGATTGGAATCTAATGGCATCATAAAGAAGGTAGACTATTCCGATTGGGCGTCGCCCATTGTGCCAGTGTTAAAGAAGGATGGTTCTATAAGAATTTGTGGAGATTATAAAACTACACTGAATAAGCAAATAGAGCTAAATAGGTACCCTATACCTAACATTGAGGAAATTTCTTTGAATTTGGCAGGAGGAGACAAATTCACTGAATTAGACTTTAGTCATGCTTACACTCAACTAGAACTGCATCCAGATTCAAAAGTCTATACGACAATAAACACACATAAAGGACTCTACCAATATGAAAGACTATGTTTTGGCATATCATCTAACCCTGGAATTTTCCAAGCTGTCATGGACAGTATTTTTAAGGATATTCCAAATGTTTGTGTGTATTTTGACAATGTGTACATAACTGGTAAGAATGACACTGAACATCTTAAAACACTTGATAAAGTATTGAAAATTGTTGGTGAAAAAGGTTTAAAGATAAACAAAGATAAATGTCAATTCATGCTAACAGAAATTAGTTTTCTTGGTTATATATTAAGCAAGCAAGGTATCAGACCTCAACCTGAGAAAACAAAAGCCATTAAAGAAGCACCCAAACCTGAAAATACCCAACAACTAAGAGCTTTTTTGGGCTTAATAAATTACTATGCAAAGTTCATAGGGAATCTGTCTGGTAAACTATCACCACTGTACAAGCTGCTACAGAAAAATGCAACTTGGCACTGGGGTAAACAACAAGATACTGCTTTTAATACAGCAAAAGAGGCTTTGTCTTCTGACACCTTACTAACTCACTATGACCCAGGGAAAAGACTTATATTAACATGTGATGCTTCACCTGATGGTGTAGGAGCAGTCTTATCCCAAATAGATGAAAAGGGTGACAGACCCATTGCTTTTGCCAGTAGATCTTTGAACCAGGCTGAGAAAAATTATTCTCAGTTAGATAGGGAAGGCTTAGGCATCATTTTTGGTGTTAAGAAATTTCATAAGTTTCTGTTTGGTAGGAAGTTCACCATCTTTACAGATCATAAACCATTGCTAGGTTTATTTGGAGAAAACAAAACCCTACCTGAGCATGCCTCACCAAGAATTCAAAGATGGGCTATCACACTAACTGCATAAAATTATGAATTGAAATACAAACCTGGATCTGAGAATAGTGCAGATAGTCTTAGTAAATTACCTTTAAAAAAACCAAAGCCTTAGCTATGTACCAGAAGATGTATTTGTTCTCTTCACTATCATGGATAACTCCAATATAAATGTGAATGATATGAAAAGAGAAACACAAAAAGATGAGTGCTTAATAAAAGTATATGAGTACTGTAAGAATGGTTGGCCTGAAGAGTCTGTGAATGATGACTTAAGGCCATGTAAAATAAGAAAAATGGAATTAAGTCTAAAAGATGGAGAAGATGCAGTCCATTATCAGTCAGAGTTACCTAAACAAAGTATTTGTAACTTAATAAATGATTATGGTGATATGACAATTTCAAATGCTTTTAAAGAGAATACATTAGTAAGAAGGAATGTGATCATCAAACAACTTTGCTAACATCATTAGCACTTACAGAAACTAAAAGGTTAACATCAAAAGAAAAAAGATTTTTGCCATTTAATACACCCACTTCAAATACTGGATCACAGTTGCAAAGTGATATGGTCCAGGATATTACTTTTAAACAGTATTTTTGGTTACTAAAAAGCACTATCAGATTACCTGAGAAAAGTGATCAATCAAAGAAATCTATGTCAGTTAAGGATCTGAATAACAGCATAATACTTTCAGATGCCAATTCAAAAATAGTTCCATTAAATCATGACAAAACATTCATTGAAAGAGAATTTGGTGTTAATGATAATGTGTATCTAAGAAATTATGGGAGAAAGGAAAAATGGATACCAGGTCAAATTGTTCAATGTACAGGACCTGTGTCTTATAAAGTAAAAACAAATGATGGACTTATTGTCCGTAGACATGCAGACCAGTTAAAAATAACTTGTGCAGATAATAAGTGTGAATCTGTCAATCCCACCAAAATTGAACAGTTCACACCAACTCAGTTTGTTCCAAAACCAAGTTCTGTTGATATGAGTGAACCAAGTAGTCTGGAGTCAGAAAATGTAAATTCTGGAATTAATGATTTTGATCCTAGACCTCCTGAGATAGAGAAGCCATATGGTCAGAATCTTGAGTCACCAAATCAAAAGCCACTGAGAAGGTCAAGTAGGACAATCAAAGTCCCAAATAAGTTAGACCTATGATTTTAAAGGTCAAAAGGACTTTGACATCATTGTTTTGTATTTTAATTATGTTGTAACATATTGTGCATTGTTTGTAAGGATGTAATCTACCATAGTGTTCATGTTACAATATAATTGGTGATTTTAGGATACTGCAAATTGTTCTATTGAGAGATGTGTTGTGTTTACTAAGGGTAAAGGGATGTAATATAGTGAGACTTGTGAAGTCAAGGGAACTCACTCTTCTTGTATTAGTATTATATGTATACTGTTATCTTGAGTGATGTCCCTTACATGTATATATATCTTTGTCTCTCGTCACTTCCGCTCTCTCTCCTTATCATCATGTAGTTGAAGGCCAATAAACGTTTTATATACAACCACATGCTTCTATCGTCAATCCATTACAGAGATCACTCCCGGTTTATTTAATATAGTTACTTTTATCCAAAGTAAAATAGTTATCAAAATTACTATTAAAAAACATAGTGCCTATTTTTAAATTCTTTACCTGTGTGGAGTAGTGGGTTCGGATTCTCTCTGACAAAAACGACTCTGTTTTTTCAAGGACTATTTTATATACATGTGTCTACATTTGGCTTTGTAATAAATAACAATTTATGTCGATATTACTTTTTAATTTCGTCGGTTAATTTTTAAAAAAAGGTAGATTGTGTTTGTTTAATCCGAAGACAAGATATTTAAGCACTAAAAATGAGTTAATCCATCGGCAGCACGAAAATGTAAATCTACAGACAATGTTTTAGAGCAAATGAGAAAAGACTTTTGTGGCATTGTTTAATGTTGAGATGTAAAAAGAAAACACAGAGAATGTCCAGCCACACGAGGTAGAAAATCGTCAATAACATACAGGAACTGGACTAAGCACAGCAAGCAACAGATAGCACTAGATGACGGGCCACACTCTTAGGAGCATCCATTTATGACGCCCAATGTTTTTGTTACTTAATGTTGTTTTTAGCTTGTTTTAGTTGTATTTTGGAATAATCAAGGAAAGGTGAAGTCTAGTTTTCACACGCAGTTACAGCTATTGACCAAACTATGTGCCCAGCTCTAGGCCCAGCTCCAGGCCCAGCTCCAGGCCCAGCTAAAGGCCCAGCTCCAGTTTACAGTTAAAATCACTCTGGGCGTGAGTAATTATAAGAACGCTTACAGGCGACATCACAGGAATGGCGCTTGGGTAGACACCTCAAAGGAAAAAAAACACGGAAGGACAAAGGAAGAATTGGAGACGCACAGCAATCAAACAACTGACAAACAAAATGTGTATAATAGTGCGGAATATTATTAGTACTTTATAAATTCACATGCGCTTTTTGAGAAATCGGAAATAGCGTAAATTACTACTTCTTGTCAAAGAAAATTACTCAAAATTTAATAGATGGCAGAGAATTAGATCTTTTACTTATATGTGAAATTTCATTTATCTATCTGACACAGTACTCAAGTTCCAGGCTTTTAAAAAAAAATGAAAGTAGAAAAACCTCCACTTCCGGTTATTGGAAATCGCTGAAAAGTAGATACCGATCTACAAATTTGATATAATACTTATATATGAAATTTCGTCAACCTAGCTGTAAAGGTATTCTGTTATCTTGTTCAAAGAAACACGCACACACACACACACTGCACACACAGACATACGGACAATATTGCAAAACAATGTTTTTCCGGCTCAGGGAGGTGTAAAACGTCATGATTTGTAAAAATCTCGATTTTTTTTTTGCACGATTACAATTATACTTCGTATACGAAAAAGTAAAAATGTGTTCCTTGAAAAGGCAGAAAACTCTGATAAAGGTGCTATGTCAATAATTAAATGTATATTTAAGTTTATTATTATCTTTAACGTTGCAAATTTTATGAAAAATATATACATGAACAATGTCAAAATACTTTTAACTAAATCAACAATAAAGTTATTTACTAAACTGAAATGCAAGATAAACCGTGCATATTGACTGTACTATTGATATAAATAACTTCTTAACTGTCAATATTATTAAATAAAGCTTGGATACAAAATCGTGTTTTAAAGTTTAACATAGGCAAGAAAAAATGAGTTATTATTCAGTTTGTTTATAATTTTATTTTTACTACGAAATGTATGGAACTTTTCTAATGAAATACATACAATTTGAATTACTTACACTATGTAAAAATAGAGATAATAAGTTGCTAGTTTAAACAATTGTTAGAAATATAAAATATCTCAATATTAGTTGAACTGGGAAAAAACTTTGAACTGAATATTACAGAAAAAATATTTTTGTATTGCAGGAAGAGTCTTTTGTTTTACAAAACATCAATTAATTTAAAACTCTTATACTAGAGTAATAATACAAGTTTAAGGCTTGGTGACAAAAATTATTATTACTCATCAAGTGAAGATCAATGATCAGATTAAGAACATGAACCGTGTCACGACTAAGCTTATGAATCTACAAGCATGTTGGTCGAAGGGCGTTAGTGAGAAGCTAAATATACATTAAACATCCTGCTTCTTCGTTCTGTGTTTGTTTTCTAAAAATGCCTTGAATTCTATAAAATAATTATTAATTTTAGTCACATTTTGCAAAATATTTTTTAACTTGTGCTCTCATTTGAAGAAATGATGTTTTTTTGTTTTCTGATTTTCGGTTCATTTTAAAGCTTATTTTAAGAAACTTTATATTTGTTTTTATTTCATATAGTTTAAAGAATCATTTCCAAATTTAAAACTAAACATACGACAAAATATTTGGTACAAAACCCGTTCATTAGCGTGTGTTCTCTAAAATACAAGTATCTGTCCCAAACATCCGTAAGATAAGCTCAAAATAAAAAACATGCTTTAGCTTTTAATCTTTTTTTCTTCCCTATTGTTATTAGACAATCATTACTTTGATTTATAGTGACTTATTTAATTAATAATTAAATTGAATATTTTACAATCTTTGCGTTTTCTTCGGAGACTAATGAATATGGAAAGTTTCAACGATTTTATTGGCAACCGAATAGTTTCTATTATTTATAAAACGATTTCCATGCAATTTTAAAAAAACTAAGTAATTTAAATAATTAGCAATTTTTAATGTTTTTTGTGTTATATTTTAATAATTATTCCATCAATAAAATAAATTGTATAATTATAATCACCATACAATTTAATACATTGTATTTTTTATACTAACATCCAAACTAATAATTTAACAATAATAATGGTATCCAAACTAAATCTAAACAGTTTTATATCAAACTAGTTTCTGTTGAAGATATTTCCCGTGAAACAGCTTAAGAGTTTTCTAGAAAAGAAGTTGATACTAGTGCTTACAAGGATACTGTTGGCCTATGAATAAAACATTTAAACGGATGTAACTTGTAGAGCTTTGTAAACACTCCAACACACTTCCTAATTAATATAAAAGCTAGTCAGAATAGGATAATTTTTGTTTCTTTTGACCAGGATATGTCAATTATTTAACATGTGTGCTGGATTTACGTCTTGTCTGCTTTTTTTAAAATTATTTATTATAATCAGATTATACTTAATTGGATGAATAATTAATATTTTATTAATTAACTAAAATTGTCATAAATGTGTAGAGTGACGTACTATTATTCGCATTATCATGATTATTTTGTGCGCAATATTTTTTAGTCATGCAACTCTATTGAATTAAAAAAATTTAAGTACTGACAAAAATTCACGAGAAACGTTATAATAAGAAGCTATTATGTAATAATGCACTAAAACGGAGAAAAAAATAAATTATTTTCTATAAATATAGTGTAATACACTAATATTTAAATAACTAGAAAGAAATGCGGGAGTCTCTTCCTAAATACTAGTAAAAGTATACAATACATTGTGTGGCTACAATCGCTTTTCTTTATAGTTATATAAATAGTAGTGTATTATTATATATTTAAAGAAAAGCATTTATTTTCTCCTTTTTAAGTGCATTATTATATAAAAGCTTCTTATTAAAACGTTTTTCATGCATTTATTTTTTTTAATGAATGTTTGAATTAAATGTTTATGTTTCATTTCCAGGCTTTTGACTTACCAAAATGCAGAATGCAAATTTGGATTCATTTACAGTTGTTAACAGTTCACGAAACAAACCGAACACAGCTATTCTGTGCCTACTTATTATAATATTAGGTTATGCGTTTATATATATACATACATACATACATATATATATATATATATATATATATATATATATATATATATATATATATATATACATATATATATATATACATATATATATACATATATATATATATATATATATATATATATATATATATATATATATATATATATATATATATATATATACATATATATATATACATATATATATATATATATATACATATATATATATACATATATATATATATATATATATATATATATATATACATATATATATATATATATATATATATATATATATATATATATATATATATATATATATATATATATATATATATATATATATATATATATATATATATATATATATATATATATATACATAAACCCTAGAAAGCATGTGAATGAATCCCATTCCACTCAACACATTAAGTTAAAACCTATAACTCTTAGATTTCAAAATTTTAAACATTTGAACAACAAAAAACTCTTTTAGGTAACTTAGTTGGAGCTGCGTTAGTTGGCGTCCAACTAGAGAAATCTAACAACACCGGTGTGCTTCTAGCTGGCAATACGCAAGATGGATGTCATGAGAATCAAAACTACGCCATGATTGTTGAAGATTTATTGATTATATATGAGGTATTCATGCTGTCAGTTGTATATCTTTAGTGTTTTTTTTTTAATTATTTCTTTACAATGTTCATCGATTGTATCAGTGGGGTGAAAAAAGAAAATGTAAATCGTCACCTTTTTGTATTCATCATTCACCTAGTGAATAAAATAAAAAGAAATGCATTTATTATATAATGTTATTAATTTAAATATATAATTTTATTAATTTCAAAATATAAAAACAAAACTTCAATAAAGTTTATTGAATATGTTTATCGAATTTATTTCGAAACAATAGAAGTCAGGATGTAACATCCCAGTAAATTTAATTGATTGGTCTGACTTGAATCAAAAACAACTTCTGGTTGATGTGAGAAAATCGTGTAATGGCCAACGAAAATGTTTGCTTAATGGAAGTATTTTGACTGCGTACTGCGATGAGCAACCTGTGAAACCAGAACGATTCAATGTTACATACTCCTGTTACCCTACAAGTATGTTATTTGAGGAATCTAAAATGTTTTATGATTGTCGTTAATATCGTATTTTAGTGTAAAGATGTGTTTATTTATTTTTATTATTTAACTTAAATTCCAAAAAAAAAAGACAAACATACCTCGATTTCATTTTATTTTCAATGGAGATAAATAAAGAATGTTTAAATATTTTGGATTCGCTTCAGTTCCAGACAACAGAACAGTATTTGATATGACAGAAGGGAAAACCAAAAAGCTTTTCCAGACCAGTGAAGTTTTTTACCTCTCTCTACAACCACGTGACCCATCTCAAACCAGTCAGTGTACGGTGAAATCCGAAAATACATTAAATGTTTCTGTCCTCGTTCTCAGCAGCAACACTAATCTACAGATACGGTGTCAAGAAAAACTGCAATATTTAAATGATTCTAAGACATTTTCAAAAATAAGGTGAGCTTGGATCAATAAATGCATAAAGCCAATTAAACCCCCTTCCTTGTAAAAATGTTCACTGTCAAACGAAAAACGAAATTTCTCATGACAGTGACGTCACATGGAACCTATTGGAAATTTTCATAACGAAACTTAATGAAACAAAAGTAATGACGTCATCCTTAAAAGTGTCTAGATGTAGAGTTTCTTTCAGGCATCTCTTTTGGTAGGCTATGCTCCCTTCCCCCCCCCCCCCCCCCCCGCAGAAAAACGTCTACCGACCGCCACGCACCCCCCCCCCCTCCTTCCCCAACGAAATTCAATGTATATTGAAAATATATTCTTTTACCAAAGTAAGACTAAATTTTCCGGGAAGGGGGGTGGACACTGGTAAAAGTATATATTTTCATATATAAATTCTATTTCGTTCGAGGAGGTGGTAGACGTTCTTATGGGGGCTCGGTCAACAACCCTTTCCTATCCCCGTCCTTCCTGAAAGAAACTCTAAATGTGACATTTGTCAAGTTTGACCTTAGTTGCCAGGTTTAGGGGTATTACTGCGACTATTTTGTTTATATATGTGCAGTAACTTCCTGTAGATCAAGGTTACCAGATAAGTATTGTGGTAATTTCTACATTTAGCGTCACTACACAAAATTAAAATGGCGTTGGTTGTTGAATTAAAAATAGAATGAAAAATCGAATGCGAAAACGATACACAATAATAATAACGTCATTGGTAATAGAGATTAAATCAATTAATCGTCTAATTGAATTGTCTAATTTAGAAGTGAAAGTACATATACAATAAAAAAAAAGATCGGAAAAGTAATATGTATAGTAAGCGTTATTATCATGATTAATGCTAGGCTAATTATATGTTTTATTTCAAGTTAAATTTCCGGATCCGGTTAAAATGCCGATCATTGAAAAAATATCCGTTTTCAGAGACATTTATCGTTTCCGGTTAAATTTCAAGTTGGGGTGGTGATTTTTTTGTTTTGGTTTCGGTATAGATAAAAAGACAACACTATCAATCTAGCGCCCGATGTATTTTTCCCTCAACGGGCCATTTATCTAGTCAAATAATATCTATACACCAAAAAATGTGAAATTACAGTACTTTTTAATTTTCAATAAATGTGAACATTTATTATTACTATTTTCAGCTGTGTAAACGCCAAACAAATGTCATATACTGTATCCTCGGACGTTTTTACTATGATACAGATTTTGGGTATGTTGTTTGAAATCCTTAGTTTAAACTCCTGTGTAAAAAAAATACTTATCTAAAACATAGATCTCAACAAATTTACGTAATTTATAATTTTTATCAGCTTAATAGTTGTAAACAATTGCCTTTTTAGTAAAGAAAATATTAGAAAAATAAATATTTTACAGTTTCCTTTTTCATCGTAGCCGATAACAACATATGCACCAAATATATACTAGTTATTTTTAAATAGTTTATTCCGTTATTTGTATCAAATTTATATAGATTTATATTTTTTTAGAATCATAATTACTATTAAATTATAGATTTTCGGCGAAGTATAATTTTAAAATATTCATGTAGCACACTTTGTTTCACCAGTACTACAAAGAGATACTATACACATAAATTGTGACATAAGATACGATGAAAACACATGCACTGGTAAGTACCCAGACTGTTTTAAAACTTAAATATTATTTTATTCGTCAGTGTCACAAAGGTACCTAGAATTTAATAGGGACTTTCTTATATTGTAAATTTTATTTGTACGCATTTTGTGTTGTTGGTTTTTGTTTTTTGTTTTTGTTTTTTTTTTGTTGTTTTTTTTTTTTTGTTGTTTTTTTATTTTGGTACTAAGTTCAAAGAAAGATATTATAATAGAAACAAATAAAAGAATAGAATGCACATTTTAAAGACAACATTACTCCTCCATTAACGATTCACCATATATATATATAAAACCTTAAATGTTACTATTTTTCATAATTACATGCTTCTATTACGGATGCTACACAAATACAATCGATAAGCGATACGGGTGAGCCGTAATTTCACGTTTCTCCAAAATTAATGTTATAAAATGGCTTAAAACAAGCAGTTAGACACACAAACAGTGGGAAGCATTAATGCTTAGTTACCTAGAACATTATTTAAATCGTAAGTATCAATGACAGTGCTTGAGAAAACATTTACGAGCAAACCATTGGTACCAAGATATTTGGAGACCTAAACAAATACGTTGACTAATTTGTGGGCCTGTGTGCACTTAACAGTTAGATTTTTTGTGTTAAGCCATGAAGTGGTGATGGTAGCTAAATATGTGCAGTGAAGAAGATGAATAATGTCAACTACAGAAAAAGAAACAATTCAAAGATAAAAGTAAAATATGCAAAAGATAAAGACAAGTATATGCCATTAAAAAAAATCTAAAAAGGATTAAATGGTATTTATTAGACCAAAATTGCAATTTGGATAGTGATATTCTTAAATTTTGACTTTAAACATTTTTGCAATGTGCACATATTCTGTCATTTTTACTTTCTCGTATATAAGAAGTATAGAGAAAGTCTTGTAATCGTGCAAAAAAAAAATCGAATTTTTTTTCAAATCTCGACGTTTTACACCTCCCTGAGTCGGAAAAACATAATTTTGCAATCTTGTCCTTATGTCTGTGTGTGTATGTATGTGTGTATGTGTTTTAATAATTAAAACAGGTGGCCATTAAATCATTGTTTTAACTAGGTGTGCCATGTTTATCCTAGGGGAGGGGCGTAAAATGACAAAATTTTATTATTATTCTACTCACTTTAATTTAACAAGTGTGTAATGAGGACATCTTAATAAAAATAAACTGGAAACAACATCACAAAAACAAATTTAACACAGTCAGAGCTAAAAGCTTAACATTAGAGTATTTTATAGAATTTTATCAACATAAAATCACCTCTTAAATTTTTTTTAAAAAGTAAAAGTATATTCCCTTTCAAAATGTAAAATATACTTATATATATAACCATATATGTAGTCTCTCTATCTATCTCTCTTTCTCTCTATCTATCTATCTATCTTTTCTTTACATATTTATACATTTAGAGAGAGGAGAGTGGTAACAAGTGGGACAACGATTTAACCTCTCAACAACAACAATATGTCTCTTTCATATGTCTAGATTGATCCCAGAATTAAGTCGCTTAAATATGCAATTGTTCAAGGTTTAACAGTTATTAAAACTCTGGAAAGAAAATGTAGACTTATAAGAAACAAAATTAAATAATCATCATGTTACTCGGATTTGGGACAGTGGTAAAACTTGTGAGAAGTGGGACAGTCGTGTAATTTAGTAAAAACAATAAACGTATAGATGTTTTACGTAGATAGAGTGTAGGATAAATACTGACTGCACATATACAACTATTCCATTAAAACGAAAATTTAATGTGAGATACTGAACGCCCATGGTGAGAAGTGGGACATATTATCACACTTCTCAACAAAGCTTGTTTGTGGCATTATGTTTTTTTTTTAATCTGAGTTGTAATTTGTACTAAACATACACAGATATATCAATTATTAACCACATCATAAAACGATTCAAGCACTTACTCTAACAATATGATAGTTTGGATCAAAAAAAAGTTAACACTGTTCAAATTATTGAAAATATATTTTTAAAATGTTTTAGGCTCTTCTCTCTACTGCTGGTGCAAGAAGTAAGTTATTGATATAGTTTCACTTGATGATTTCTGTGGGAACATTGAAATTTTGGCAAAGAAATTTCCGAAATGATGCGCTGTTGCTTTTCTCCTTTGTCCATCTACTAAAAACACAACTCTCCCATATATATATATATATATATATATATATATATATATATATATATATATATATATATATATATATATATATATATATATATATTCAATCTTGTAACAGCTCACCCACCACTAGGATTCGAGCAATTGAAGACCATTTTGATCTGTGTCGCATGTGCCGCTGTTGTATTAGCAGCGATTGTTCTCATCATGTGTGTCAACTATGTTTGCTGTCCGTGAGTATCAGGGGAAAATTGTATTTTATAAAACACTAGACATACTGCCCAGCTTTGCTTAGGTTTTTGAAAAAAAAAATTGCTATGATTTTACTCTTTACATAAGCCTATAATAATTCTAACCAATACTGAACTTAGCCGATATAACACCAACATTTTAAACGTAGCATTAGTTTATAATCATTAAAACTCAATAGTTTTCCTTCTTTTTCACTTATCTCGCTTGATAAATGTCGGTAGGATGTTGTAGTCTAAAGAACACGTTTGCTATCCCTAAAACCTCTGGTTCAGATTATAAATCCAACTCTCTTGGACGGCCTTGAGACCACCACACTGTAATACCATATGCCGAGGTTAAAGAAACATATTAACTATACTTTGTAGACCGTTTATTTATGCATCTCATCTAATAGATTTAATAAACCTATTAATTAAATAAATTCAGGAATACTTCCAAAGAATGTTGAAAGAAATTTTTATGTTGCCTGCTGAGTCGTTGCACTTATGATTAAGCATGGACATTTTAGTTGAATTTCTTATAGTATTTTTTTGCCCTAAAATGCATCAGACATGTTATTTACATCATCAGTTTGCATTGCCTTCTTGTTCGCTTTAGAATAACAGTTTCTATCATCGGCTTGTGAGGATAGATACAGATTTAAAATATTAATGTAATAGGCTTCTTTTTCTGACACATACTTAAATGCATTAAAAACTGTTCATCCATACATAATACAAACGTCTCACTCTAATTTATATTCAATCTGAAAATTAAAATAATTAATTATTTTAACCGTTACCGTTATCTTTACCGCTACCGTTACAGTTATCGATGGGTTAACGTTGCGCTAACCGATGGGGAATTTCAGGAGGTAGGTAACATCCTGCTGCAGATTTTGTTAAGGTATGATCATGCAGAGGCGTAGCGAGGGGGGGGGGGCTGGGGGGCGGACCGCACCGGGTGACACCATTTAGGGGGGGGGGGGTGACACCAAGGCAAAAAATAGCAAAATGTATAGAGAAAAACTTGAGAGGGGGGGTGCAAATCAAAAATTTGAAGGGGGGGGGGGTGCAAATCGAAAATTTGAAAGTTTGTCCACGGGAAGTGTCGCTACGCCTCTGGGTGGTGACACCATTAAGTGCCGCGCCGGGTGACACCCGACCTCGCTACGCCACTGTGATCATGGATGGGAGGTGGAGTAATTGACAACAGATAATGTATCGGTGTGCAATCGGGCTAGAAAGTGGATGTGATTGGTACTCCGCGCAATGTCAAAAATAATTCTAATTGTATGAAGAATTTTTTAACCTAGTAGCTGAATGAAACCAGAAAGGTGAAATAATAGACATTTTGTCAAGTCCTTATCGTTTGTCACGTTGTGAATTGGAATGACTGATTCTGGTAGTGGAACCCTTACAGAGACACAGTGTAGCTCGAGGTTAACCCCTCACACGGCTCTAATGATTAGATAAAATAAAATTCCTTCAATATTTATAGTGAATTGTTTTCAAATAGCTGTGAAAATTAATTAATAATAACGCATAATTAATTAATTGCTGATGAAAACAAAGCAAATACTTCACAGATATTATAAGTGTATATGGTAATTGTGTCACCAGGTGCGGCACTTCATGGTGTCACCCCCTTACCTCTTGTTGGTTTGTACTTAAAAGATTATTAAACTTTAAGTAATCAGCAATCTAATTGGCAAAAAAAGCATTTTTCTTCTGTACATTTTGCAATTTTTCGCCATGGTGTCACTCCCTAAATTGTGTCACCCGGTGCGGTCCGCCCCACCCGACCCGCCCTCGCTACGCCTCTGATTAGAGCGGACCTTTCACTCAGTCAAGAACAATCTTACCTGCAAGTACCAGTTCTAATAGGTGCGAGTAACAATCAAACAACCTCCACTTTGCTTTTGTTGATATAGTTGTAAGGAGCATTTCACTTGCGGTCAGGTTTTAGCCCTCGATGAGCGCGTAGAGGCTAACCAATAGTTTTACCGGGTCTACGACAAATTCCCGAAAGACACTTGCCCGAATGCCGTTTGCCCGAGGGCCGATTTCCCGAATGGACACTTGCCCGAATGCGACAAATGCCCGAATGGACACTTGCCCGAATGCAAAAAACGCCCGAATGGACACTTGCCCGAATGCGACAAACGCCCGAATGGACACTTGCCCGAAGGGGCAAATGCCCGAATGGACACTCGCCCGAAGGCCGTTTCTGAAAGAAACACTGGTCGCATTTGTAGATCATACAAACTAAAGGAAGAACCTGGGCGGGGCTAAACACTTTTTAGATTATAAAAAGTTCCTCCCTCCGGGGAGGAAAAAGTCTGAAAGAAACACTGGTGTCGCGCTTAGCCACTACCCGAAGAATTCCATGAAAGAAACTCTGCACGCAAACCACTTTTTAGATTAGACACATGAATTAGGCTGTAATTTTATTATAGAGTATTAGTTGGGGGGGGGGGTGGTCGGCCTAGACGTTTTTACGCGGGGGATGGGCTTCGCCCCTACCCGAAGAATTGTATGAAAGAAACTCTTCACGCAAACCACTCCTAAGATAAGACAATATTGGCTTTTTAATTCAATGTTTACTCGAGAATCAAGGACGTCATATTATTGTGTGCACTCTCCGGCTTGATACTATTTTCTACTGTATTGTCAATGTGACGTCATGTTTCGCTTCCGTTTTACTATGCATGTTTTTAATTTGCTTGTGTTTTCTCTAGAGCGTTCTTGTCAGATACATAGATAGATAGACAGATACATAGACAGATAGCGAAACTATTAGTATTAGTTTATATGAAGAACTAAAATTATCAATATTATCAAATGGGTACTTAGATATTATGTAATTTTAGAACTTTGTGTGAAAATTACTTACAATTACTAACATAGCATACAATTTAAATTAAATACACACCAAACAATTATAATTATATTGTTTGACCAATTACTACCAGGATCTGGAAGAGAAAGTGTAGTGGTGTTGACCACAATACTTATGATGTGTGTTACACAAAGCCAACCATGGGGACAGAAGGTGCTCAATTTGAAGAACACCCATATCAACAAGTGACAAATGGTAAACAAAACTATGCATGATACGATATAGATCTAATTATATAATAGAAAAGTGAGAACGATAATATTATACTTTACCATTTTTGGTTTAATCACTGCTTACTAGTCGGTATTATATATTATGCTTATAGATTTAATAAATATATATTAAAAGCAAATTATTTTCTTTGTGTACTCTTTTTTTAACAGAACCTTCGAGAATTCACGGCGTTTCACCAATTATCCATAAAGTGACGTAAAGACGCTTTGCAAAATTCTACTTGCATAAGTAATTTAAATATTTTTCACTGCGTTCAACAACGGTGCAATTTAGTTTCATATTTATTGACTTCTGTATTTTAATATTTAGTATTTACTAGCCGTCCCGGCCAGGCCCTGCTCTGGCCTCTGTGAAAAACCTATCTGTAAAGGACCATGACATGTGTGTTTTGTAATCAACATATATCCGGCATTGCCCACCTTAACCACAACCAACCAAAACCAAAACACCAAAAAAAGAACCGCGAACATAACACAAACCAACACAACACCAACACAAACATAATCACAACACAATCACAACACAAACAAATCACAACACAAACAAAACACAACACAACACAAACAAAACACAACACAAATCGGGACGGCTAGTATCATATAAAATTGTATATCTTCTTGTAGTTTGGTGCAGGTGTCTATAAAAGAGCTTTCTGAAACCTATCTGTAAAGAAACTTGACATGTGTGTTTAGTAATCAGCATATACCCGGCATTGCCCACCCTAACTACAACCAACCAAAACCAAAACCAAAACACAACTAAAGAAAGGAAACATTACATAAACGCAAACACTAATGCAAACGATAACACAAACCCAAACCCAACCACAAACACAAAACCAACCACAAACACAAATACAAACACAAACCCAAAGAAAAAAAACACAAACGAAAACAAAAAAGAAAGAACGAAAACGAACAAAATCAAAACGCAAACCCAACCTAAACACAAAGAAAATACAAACGCGAACATAATCGCACATTTCTCACAGTCTAGCCCGGGGCGCCAAATCGCACCATGATGGGGCGCCGGCGGAATCGCCTGTTTCAGCTTAATAAACGACTATAATACCACAACTTATTCATAGTCTTTTGCACTCATTTAAACGAACGTAGGCGCCAAACCGAACACGTGAGGCCCGGGTCGCCAAGTAGCACCCTGTCTGTGCGCCAGAGGACAATTATAATACTCCAAGCTTATCCGTAAACGGAAAGAAATAAACATATAGAACATGTAGGACCTGGCTTAGTAACTGTTATTGATTTTGAAAAAAATAATTAGTAAACAGTAAGTTCAGTGTATAGAATAAATAAAAGGCAGTATTAAAAATACCTACAACATTTGCACTTGATCAATCCCCGCTAATTATGTAATTATTTTTTTCCCAACACCAAAACAAAGTAATAAAAAGTAAATTCTTTTCCACTAATGCAATGTTTTATAAAGGGAAGTAATTGTGTTTTCCTAATTTATCAAATGGAAGTAAGTACTAAGGACTAAATATAAATAATTTTCAAACATAATTAGAATTTCCGTAAAAGATGATATTTTTTTAAATTGTATTTAATAAACATGCCGAGAATTATTACTATCAGTTTGAAAAATGAAAATTATTTCCCAACACTTTTAGTATTAAATTTTTAACTCATATATTTAGACCATAAGCACTTTAATAATCTAACACTTTAATCCATCAAAGTTTTGATTTTTTGTTTGTTTTTTTTGTTATATTCCTTAGTAATCCACGACACACATTTTACAAACAAACATATTACAAACAAACATATAGAATTGAACTTTATATATTAGATTCAACATTCTAAAATAAAATCAGGTATGAGGATATAATAAAATTAGATATTTTCATAATTTAAAATGCTGCTATTATTGTAATTAGGTTTATTTTTTAAAGACCCTCGGCACGGCTCTGTATTATTATTTATCTTATCATTACTTAAGACCTGATTTTTAAATTTTACAGTGGATGAAGTTGTGGTGAGGGTTAGGATATATGTTCACTTTTGTGTTTATTTGTGCGTTTTTGATTGTGTTTGTGTTTGCGTTTATCTTTGCTTTGCGTTTGCGTTTGTGTTTGAAACACAATTCTAAAAGTGTTATATTTCTAAAACCCGGGCAATGCCGGTTTTTGCTGCTTACTAAACACAAAAGAATGGAATTTATAGACAGGCTAGGCTAGGGCCTGGCCGAAACAGCTGGTATGAATTTAAATAATGTCAAAATATTTCATGCTTAAGCAGCGTATATATTGTGTGGATACATTTTATAATATGTTTTAATGTTATGGTATTGTTGTATGCTGCATATATTTTATACTTTTTATTTTGCTTTTTTTAAAATCGGATAATTAAACACTACAAATCTTGAATTTTGGACTGTATTAATAAAGAAGAGTTGATACAAAATAATCAAGTAAGCAATTTAAATATCATTAGTATCATAATTTCCCTTAAAAGTCTATACTGGCCTAGTTTAGTCGTTGTTAAAGCTAAAATTGTAAAATTCTTATAACACATCTTTTGACCGTGATTAACTTCATAAGTGCCATGTGCCCAAATCCCAGCTAAATAATGCATTAAGTGTAAGGGTATTATAAAAGAGTTATAAAATAAACTTCAACTTCAGCATAGATAAAAGAAACTCTTGTATAATATTTTATTTTTTAAACAATTTCTACATAACATGCACCTGAATAAATTTAACTCTGTGTGTGATAGTGTGTTTGTGACTGTATATGTGGTGTATGTATATATAAATTTATATTTTGTGTAAAAGTTATAGTTCTATAAATATGACGAAAGCTACCTAAATCTAATTTGTTCAAGAGTTTACACTAAGTTTTATTAAAATGTGTGAAAAAAATCTACACAAAAAATACCCATTAAAAGATCGTGTTATAAAATATACTATAGGATAGTACGTTAACATACATCGATCACAATAACTGATAGTTAAAAAATAAAAATACTAGAACGGATGTCAACAGTAATGGTTTCGACAGAGACTACTTACTTCAGTCACATAATAATATTAAAATAAATGCACGTAAAACACAGTTTTTCGTCAAATCAAGAAGTGTTTAGGGATATTGTCCTGTAGATTTAAGTTATGTCCGTAATTAGACACAACTAGTTCAATTTGTGCGTGATGCAAACAGATAAACCGGGAGTGATCTCCCCTAAACGTTTTTGAACATTTTTATATAACAATACGTGGTATGGCAAGTCGGAATATAGACAAAAATTTTAATCAATTTTAAATTAATTAAACTTTTTAAAATAGGATAGAATATCGTCGAAAAAACAATTACTCATCCAGTGAACGTTAAACAAAATGTGTATAATAGTGCGGAATATTATTAGTACTTTATAAATTCACATTCGTTTTTTTGAGAAATCGGAAATAGCGTAAATTACTTTTTCCGGTAAACGGAAATTACTCAAAATTTGACAGAATGCAGACAATTAGATCTTTTATTTACCTGTGAAATTCCATTTATCTATCTGAAACAGTACTCAAGCTATGTTTATGAAAAATTTAAAGCAGAAGAAGTTCGACTTCCGTCTATCATAAATCGCTGAAAAGTTGATTCAGAACTACAAATTTGATATAATACTTGTATATGAAATTTCATCAAACTAGCTTTAACGGTACTCAAGTTATCATGTTCACCGACACACATACACACATATACACAGAGAGAGACATAAGGACAAGATTGCAAAACTATGTTTTTCCGACCCAAGAAGGTGTAAAACGTCGAGATTTGCAAAAAAAAAAATGATTTTTTTTTTTGCACGTTTACAATACTTTCTCTATACTCTGTATACGAGAAAGTAAAAATGTGTGGATCCTAGTTGCCAAGCTAAAGTAAACTACGCTTACATTTTTGTCTGTTTATTTGTTTTCGTGTATGCAACACCGTGTCAAGAAACCTTTATTTGACCCACTGTCGTCACGTACTGTACAGTTAATATACTCAGAGATTTCCTATCGGATCTAAAGAGAATTACGATCTCCCACTTGACTGTACATTTTAAAATGTTCTGCTGAATGTACAAAAAAAAAAGTTGACAAACGGTCTTTGTCGATAAACTCAAACGGTTTCTATGAAACATTTTTTTTTTAAATCTATATATTTAAGTTTATTATTTAGCATTAAAATTTTGATTAAAAAATATTTTTTTGACCTATTTCTAAATATTTTTAATTTAATCAAACAAAAAGTTAGTTAATAAGCGAAAATGCGAGATGAAGATTATTTAATCACTGTACAATTGATTTATGTAACTTCTTAACTGCCAATATTATTAGATGTAGCTTCATTACGATACAAAGTCACGTTTTAACGCAGAAGTTTTACAATAAAAAAGAAAAGGGAATTATCATTGAATAAAATGGGGTTATTTAGAATTGTTTTTACTACGACCGTTGTATAGACAAAAACATTACATATTTAATCAGCTCATGACTGATGTATAGACAAAAAAAAACACGTAGGCCCAGCACACGATAAAAATCATCTGTTTCCTGCACTTCAGACTGTGAGTAGCTATAGTTAAACAAATTTGCTTAGAGTTCCTTGTTCATCATTCTCATTATCATCATTCCTTTGTGGCCCTGTGGACCAAAGGGCTGCAACTACACATTTCCAGCGGACTCTGTTTTGGGCTGCTCCCTTAATCTGCTCCCCAGCTGTTTTCGCCTCTTCCTTGTTAGAGGTTACTATTGCAACCAAAAACGAACTTTCATTAGAAAAAACGGAGAGGGGGGGTCTGTACACTCTCTCAATATTGTTCTTCGTGGTTGTTAGTCTTATAACACCATAGCATAGTTAATTGTATTGGCGTAAATGAGCATTCACATATCTACTTTACAACTCTGTTCATCATCACAAGTTATGTTTAACTAATACTTTTCTCTGATCAAAATCAACACCCTAATAAATACGATTGTCTATAAAACAAACTATAATTAAAATTAATACTATTTTGATTTGCAACTAAATATGTGTTACATGTATTCAGAGAATGGTTGTCTTGACTTATTTTCTGATATTTCAATAAACTCAAAAAGAAATCCCTTACAGCTTCCGATGCAACTCCGGTTCTTGGTCATGGCCCGGCTCCTGAATCAAATGACGTGTACTCACACTTGTCCCACTTTCAAAAGATCAAGCCAGAGACAGAGAATGTTTACAACGGATAGATTTATATATATATATATATATATATATATATATATATATATATATATAAATATATATATATATATATATATATATATATATATATATATATATATATATATATATATATATATATATATATATACTAGCCTTCCCGGCTGGCAGTGCACTGGCTGGCCTCTCTGAATAATTTATCTGTAAAGAACATGACTTCTGTGTTTAGTAATCAGCATCCGGCATTGCCCACCCTAACTACAACCAAAGTTTACTTGCATGCATATCAATGTACGTTTATTTCTGTTTAATGTTACAAAGATACGGCTATTTCTTTTATTTTAATTAAAACGCCCGAGTGAGAGGGGGAGGGGGAACTTAAAAATGTTTTGTAACAGTTTGCGTCTCTGCGACATTTTTTGTTCATCTTTTTTAAACTGTGAGTGCAGTAAACTTGGGCCACGACGAATTATATTAAAGTTCAAGACACAAGACTGATACAATTTTAACGCCAAATTCACGTACAATGTAACAACATTTTATGATTGCGCTTATCTTAGGAAATCGTTTTCCGATCATCTATTCTCTGCACATAGGCTTAAAGTGTCTCTGTACATGGGATTGAAGTGTGGGCGTGTTGTGTAGAAAGTAGATAAGACATGGTGTGACATATGTTTCTGGCATTGTACGAACTCAGCTTTTCGTCAACAATCTGTAGTGAGTCATATGTTTCGTAGAAGTCCATTGAGATTAAATCAAAGCGTAGTTTATTTAGCTATATTTTTTAAGGTCTGCGTGACAGCATTTGTCAAGTTCGTCGTTTAAATAAAATTGTATAAGACTTTTGTAAGATGAAACTTGCTGCAACTTAGGTTGGTTTGCAAAAAACTACACTAGTAGGGCGTGTGTTATATTTAGCTTGTTCAGTCAAGGAGTTGAGAGTTGAGACTAATCGCCTAGTCACATCAAGTGAAGTCGGATGCGTAATACACAAACTGTCACAAACACATTGTGAAGTTTTTAACAAACTGAATGAGCGCTTGTTTAATCTGATGTGTCGCATTATGCCACTTGGTAAATTTTGGTTGGAAATTTATAAACAGGAATAATATTATATGTTTTTTTTTATATTTTGTACAACGTTTATTTAACGTTATATGGATAAACATATCATTTACAGCACATGCATGCATGTACACTAACCTATTAAATCAAGTAATATTCGATACAGCTGGCACTTATGTTTATCACTTGTTATTATATTTGCTAACAAAAATTATAATTTATAACCTAGTCCATATTATTGAATAAATAGAATAATAATAAACATCACAAACACTGCCATACACTGTCATACACACACAAACACACACAAACATAATTTTTTTCATATATATATATATATATATATATATATATATATATATATATATATATATATATATATATATGTCTTGCATCAATTTATCCGTAACCTTTTAATTTTACTATTTTTACCCGTTTTTTATTTTACATATTTATTGCTGATACTTATAATTATTTTCCTCATTTACCGAGTTATCTACCTTGAACCATGATTTAGATTTCTGCGTTAACCTTTTTCGTAAAAAATTCCCTATCAAAATATAGCATTGAAGTTTAAAATGTTAAGATTTTTTATTTACAGCTTGCAATCTATATAAACATGTCTAAGTAATCTAGTAAAATAGATTGCCATGATCATTAACATTTGTTTACATTATTATTTATTTATTTCTATATATGAACTTTAGAAAAAAAAAACGTATTTATATATTACTTCAAAATAAACGTTGTGGACATGCTTCTCTTGGCTGGCTGTGCTGCCTTTATTGATGATATTTCAAGTGCTATGAATTTAAACATTACAAGCATTGGTTTAGTCCAGGGGTCTCCAAACTTTTCAGACCGGGGGTCGCATTGACTATCAAATGTCAGTTCGGGGGCCAGAGTTTCTTCAAGGCATATCTTCGGTTTTATGGAGCGCCCCCCCCCCCCCCCAAAAAAAAAACGGTCCACCGCCCCCCCCCCCCCTTCAAATTTATAGTTTATATAGAAATATATACAAATTTCAAGTGCCCCCCCCCCCCCCGAGAAAAAAATCTGAAAGAAACACTGTCGAGGGCCGACAACACACTCGAGGTCCAAGTTTCCTCACAAATTATTCTTCACGTATTCTACATCTATGGTTGAGCCCATATGACCTTATTAAATTCGCCATCTTCACCACAGGATTCAGTACACTGCTAATGTCCATATATTTAGCACTCAAAACTTGCTGATGAAAAAACGAGTGCAGGAGCATTGGTTGTAGAATACTTTTCTCATTCACTTGTCCAACCAAGCCTTTCTTTATGCCACTAATGTACTTTTCCCCATCATCAGTCAACTGAGGTTAGTCCAGTCCAAGTTATAATCAGCAAATGTTTTCTTTAACTCATTGAATATATCCTCTCCGGTATCAGTGCCATACGTATTATGTAGGGAAGCCAGCTCTTGTGTTACGTTCATATCTTCATCCACACCCCTAATGAACACAAACAGTTGAGAGTTAAAACAGCTGTCCAGCGACTTATCCATTGCAATTAAAAAATAGAGAAACATGCTTGCATTTTTCGCTATTTGAGTCAAGATGTTTTCACACATGTCTGCAAAACGGTATGCTACATTTTCAAATTGTTTTGAATTTTCTGGGCAAAGTTCCTCAGCCACCTCTAACAGACATTTTTCCGTGGACAAAAAGATCTCCGCGGGCCGGATGAGAGGACATTGCGGGCCGCATCCGGCCCGCGGGCCGTAGTTTGGAGACCCCTGGTTTAGTCTTTTAAGTTATTGACTCCAAGGCAGACAACGGTCTATATCTTTACAACTAAAAATCACATTAGATTTCTCTCCTTTTTTAAATTGTTGTATCGAGTAATTACTATGCATTAGAGTCACGTACCTGTTAGCCATAAGTAGTTTAGACAGGGAATACAACATTGATAATTTAGAGCGACTCTATCCCATGCTACATATACGAAGATTGTTTTTGTGCAGCTTCATGCAAACTCTTATATCAGACGGTTTTTTTTTTGGGGGGGGGGGGGGCTCCATAAAACCGAAGATATGTCTTGAAGAAACTCTGGCCCCCAAACTGATATTTGATAGTCAATGCGGCCCCCGGTCTGAAAAGTTTGGAGACCCCTGCTCGAACATGAAAGATTCACTAAAGGCATTGTGAACTGTATACATGTTATATAGCTAAAAAATTAAACATGTTGGACCCACGAAATCATAGACCTCCTATACAACAAATATGGCACCAACGAACGCCAGATCTCGCGCGGTACATGATGCTATCTGTTCCTATAAGATTATGCCTAGATTTTAAAATATATTATGGAATCATATCATTTTATTTTTTTAAATGTGTTTCATTAAGGAATCTTATCTTTTTAATAAAGTTTGAGTAAATTTATATTAATTTAGAAAATAGTAAACAATGTCTATTTCATGTTTGTGTTAACAGAAAATGCTGTTTACATTGTGTATACATTTTAATTGCATACACTTATTTTTAATGAATAAAAAAAAATTCGCTGGCTTCCATTATATGTTTTTCATTTCTTTAAAATCTTTGTTTTTCAATTTTATTGTTAATGTAATGTCTATGAGTAAGTAAATTTTTATAAGTAATTCCATAGACATATTTAAATTATTTTGAGTTACAAGTTAAACATTAACCATTAAATTACGACACGTTTAAGATGATGTAATCATTACTTCTATGAGACTACATAGGCCTTTAAATATATATCGCATACGCATACATGTATGTGTATAAGCTTTAATCATTACAGTCTTAATAATGACTTTGTTAATCTATATTCTGTCAATAATACAATTAATTTATCTACAGTTAGCACGTTTACGTCATGGTGTCGCCCCAGCCCCTTGTAATAATTGTCCGTTTGTACTTAAAAGACTAATTAAGTTTAATTAAGCATCAATGGAACTGGCAAATAGAATTTGTCTTCTGTACATTTTGCAATTTTTTTGCCATAGTGTCACCCCCACCCCCAAATGGTGTCACCCGGTGCAAACCGAACCCCCTCCTTAGCCTCGCCTTCACTATCCCTCTGAATATACCAAAGAACGTCGAAGAGCAGAGCAATTATGAAAATTAAGCGAAAGTAACAATACATTATACTAGCTGCATCCCGTGCTCCGCCACGGTAAATCTTTTTTAAATGTGCCAACTTTGGAACAGAACAAAAATAAACACAACACAAACGAACGCAAAAAAAAACACAAACGAAAAAACAAACACAACACTCATAACATAAACACAATTTAAATGCAATCATAAAGGCATATTTCACACAGTCTAGCCCGTAGCGCCAAATCGATTTGACCCCCCCCCCCCCTTAAACTTTCGATTTGCACACCCCACAGACTTTCGATTTGCACCACTTTTGATTTGAAATTCCCCCCCCCCCCCTCAAACTTACGATTTGCACCCACCCTCCCCGCCCTAAAACTTTCGATTTCCACCCCCCCCCCCCCGCAAATTTTTTCCAACCCACTTTGGCGCCCCCTAAGGTTGGCACCCGGGGACATATGCCCCCCCCCCTCGCTACGCCTCTCCTACAAAACCCCAGCTTGTCCGCAAACCGAAAGATAGAATAATAATAAATAATATACAATAAATAATAGGCAATATTTAAAACATCCGTGTTTACCTATCATATTTCACTTTATCAATTCACGAATTTTTTTCCCAGTAGGCCTACTTTAAATTTTAAAAATTTACAATAGAGTTTCATAACTAAAAACATTGCGCACCCAATGAACGTGATGACGCGCCTATAATGGTGCGGAATAGTTGATTAAAAATTAGAAGTAGTACATTCAGTGAATAAAATAAATAAAAGATTGCCTTTTATTAATCCATGCTAATTATAATTTTCTAACAATAATTTCCTCTTCCACATCTGCACAATTTGCATTCACATTTTGCTAATTATATTATTCCCACAATTATTCCGTCTTGCAATTTTGCATTCACATTTTTAGCGTGAGTTCAATTTATTTTTAAATTACCTCCTTTGGCAAAATTACTAAACAGTTTAGTTATGTTTTGCTACCCTACTGATGTTATGTTATTAAAATGTTTCTACTTTTTTCTAAGAATCTAAACGAAAACAATATTTGACATTGATCCTTTTAATATGTTTTAGCAATGTGTGTGTATTTAATATTTTCTTTACGTTATGCAAAAAAAATAAAAACAGTGGCAATTATAAAATAGCTCTATGCCGTTATATAAACAAACCCTACTCTAATACTTATAATAAGACACTGCGGTGCACTGAAAAGCACAGTATGGTGCGATGTTTACATTTATGGTTTCAAAATCTATAGCGATGACAGAAGGACTGACACACGCTCAGCCCGCTTATATTATAGACTAGCTGCATCCCGTGCTCCGCCACGGTAAATCTTTTTTAAATGTACCAACTTTGGAACAGAACAAAACAAACAAAAACAACACAAACACAAAAAACACAACCACAAACGCAACACAACCACAACCACAACACAACCGCAACACAACCACAACACAACTACAACACAACCACAAAACAACCACAACACATCCACAACACAGCCACAACACAACCACAACACAACAAAAAAACAACCACAAAACAACAACAACACAACCACAACACAACCACAAACACAAACAAAACACAACCACAACACAACCACAACACAACCACAAACACAAACAAAACACAACCACAACACAACCACAACCACAACTACAACACAACCACAACAAAAACACAACCACAACACAGCCACAACACAACCACAACACAACCAAAAATCAACCACAACACAACCACAACACAACCACAACACAACCAAAAATCAACCACAACACAACCACAACACAACCAAAAAACAACCACAATACAACCACAACACAACCACAACACAACCAAAAAACAACCACAACACAACCACAACACAACCAAAAAAAACACAACCACAACATTAGAATCACCACCAAACAACACGCTTTTATAGGCGTCCGCGCCCAAAGAGAGCCTTTCCAGCATTAAAAATTTAAGTCACATAAATAGATCCTACTCCATAACTTACAATAAAACAATGCGATGCAAATGAATGTACGGCAAGTGGTGTTTACTTTTATGGTTCTAAGAAAACACATTGGCAATGTAATTAGAATTACCACCGAAAAACACGCTTTTCCCAGGCGTCCGCGCCCAGAGAGAGTCTTTCCAGCATTCTCTATACTATAATTATAAAATTTCACCATCTGTTAACACCAAAAAACAAAAACGAAAAATAGTGATTTTGAGAAATCATAGACTAATTAGAAAATAATATAAATAATCTTAACATTTTTCTCTTTTAATTATGAACCTTAACATAGACTAATCAATGCGGTAGTAATAAAAAAAAAGATTAACTTAAATTATTGTTGAGTTAAATATATTTTCAAATTACCTCCCTTGAAAAAATACCACACAAAAAAAAGTTGAATTAATTAGCTTTTTCGACCTACTTTTATGGAAATGTATCCATTTTTTCTAGGAATATAAACTAAAATGATATTTGACATTGATCTTTTTAATATGTTTGAGCAATATGCAAATATTTAATATTTTCATAACGTTATGCAAAAAAGTAAACACAGTGGAATTTATAAAATAGCTCTATGCCGTTATATAAACAAATCCTACTCTATTACTTATAATAAGACACTGCGGTGCACTGAAAAGCACAGCATGGTGCGTAGTTTACTTTTATAGTCCCAAAATCTATAGCGATGACGGACGGACGGACGGACGGACGGACGGAAGGAAGGAAGGACAAGCACAGCCCGCTTATATTATAGACTAGGCATGCTGCCCAGCTTCGCTTAGGCTTTCGAAAACATTGAGAATTTGAATGCTTAATTAATTCGCCCGAAGGTCGGTCTACGACCTCAAGAGTTATGAAGAGGTTCCTCCGTGGACATTTTTTTTCGATTTATAGCTCATATAAGGTACCGGTCAGTCGAGGTCAGTTTTGACCCCCACATCGTAGACTTTTCGGCCAACCGGCCCCCGTGTTCTGTCGCACCAAGGCAAGATCATGCCAAATTTGAAGCGCCTGCGGCGCCGGGAAGTGCCCTATCGGACACCCGACAATCTAGATCTAGATCTAGATTCCTAAAAGAATTTTTTTTTTAAATTTAGCCCGAGCATAATAAAAAAGAATACATTAACCAAGTTGACTTGCTGTGTCTCGAACCCGCACCACCTGCGTGGTTTAATGTACACTAACATCTCCGCTATTTAGGCACCTTATAAAATACGGAGAATGAAACACGTATTTTAAAATCTTAACTTACGCGAATATGCCTATTCTTTCAAATTAATTTTTTATCCCAAATTAGCCAGTTCCAAACAAAGATTTTGTATAAAATAAATAAGTCTTGAAATAGTTTAGTCCTAATATAGAAATTTATTTTTGGAATTGATTTTAGAGAAGTTAGAGTCTAAATCTAGATCTTAGCGTCTACGTCTAGATCTAGTTATTGCGTAGATTTAGATTTAGATTTAGTCTAGATCTAGAATCTCTAGATCTAGAATCCAAATACATAAAATAAATTTTATGAGTTTAGGCCTGAAAAATTGTATTGTATACATTTCATAGTGTACGTAGATCTAAATCAAATTTGAATGAAATAGTTCATTTCTTTTCATTCTTAACACGGCAGATGACGTCATTAGTTAATGTATAAGCAATAGTGACGTCACAGTTTTATGCGTTCTTTTTCACATATATTAATGCTTTTCCGGTTGCATAAATAATACTGTTTCTCTACATTCGAATACGCCTTTAATTTTTATTTTTCTTCTTTAAGTAAAATTGTGGTTATACATTTAAAACATCTAACATATTATTTTCAACAAAAGTCCGTAAAAAGTTCTCCATATACCGCTGCCGATTCTGACGTGATGTCCGGCGAAAATTTTTTGCGGACAGAGAAAGAGAGAGAGAGAGAGAGAGATGTGCGCACATTGGGCTTTTATAAATTAGGATTATATAGATCTAGTAGCATTTAGGTTCAATTATGTTTGGCAAAGTTTAAGTTTCGTTAAGTGAGGGGGGTCCGTAATTTTGTGACGGTACGTGATGAGGGGGACGGGAGTGGTTCAGATGGTTCGACGTCATTTTTTTGCTTTATAAAAAGCAATGTTCGAAAACGAGTTTTAGCTGTTATTTCCCGTTTTAGAAAACTGTTTTAATAAATTGCAATAGGAATAGATTAAAATACTTTATTTTGACAGAGTTCAGATAAGATTTTGGTCGATGTTTTAAGAAAAATTCAACTGCAATTTTAAGGGGAGGGGGAATGCTGAGGTGTGACGTCATTAAAGAGAGGGGTCTGGCTTTTTGTGACAATGTGTGACGGAAGGAAGGGGCGAGGTAAAAATCGTCAAAAAAACGATGGATGACCCCAAAGTTCAAGTCGGCTGATTTTTTAGGTAAATGCACTTTATAAAACTTGCTTATATCCCTACATCATCATTTATTATGTTATAAAACAATATTTGTCATGAATATATACACTTTTGTTATATATTTAGTGGGCTGCGACAGATTAATGGAACTTTAATTAATATCAAAAAAGAAAATCACTTTGACATATAGTATTGTTACGTAACGAATTAAACTCGTTTATCGAGTTACCACTGTATTTAATTATGTTGAAGAAAATATCCTTAAAATATTACTACTAAGATGAAGAATTTTTTTAATATGAATTAAATATAAAAAAAGAATGTGTGAAAAATATAATTTAAATATAACCGAATTACGATAATCAATCAGAATAAAAACTTACAAACTACAATTCGTAAAGTGAAACTTTTTTGTAACTCACACAATATGCTTGAGACTTGCGGCTCAACCAGTGACGTTATATCGACCCCGTTGTCTTGATACTTCCAATGTACTGACCCTTGACCTGGATGACCCGTAGCGACACGACACATGACCTGGATTGTAGCTCCTTCAACGAATTCTCGCTCTGTACTTAGGGACGGGGTTTCGGGAGGAACTGGTGGGTTATATTCAAAGTTTAATTTTACGAAGTGACTAGGCCTAGATCTAGATCTACTTGGAAAAAAGATTTTTCGGCAGAAAATACCAAACTCAATAGTTCTTCGCATGCGCGGTGACCTTAATAGCTGCGCTAGGGCTAGGGTTAGTGTTCTGTGGTTTGCTTGTAAACGCAGTACCATCGAAAACATCGCCGTGTATGAAGGTGGTAGTTTTTCTCTATTGCGTATCTTTTTTTCCTGCAAGAGTCGCTTAATTTTAATACCATCAAATTCAAATCAGTGGATTGCTGTCCGTGGATTAGGCTGTGTCAGTCGCCGAATGCTTTAAGACTTAAGTAACACAAAATACAGCATTTTGAGACATTTGGATTTTACGGACCTACAGCGAATTCTCAAATTGACATGTGCCTGAATGCGACTTAACCCTTCATTTCATGTTGTATCAATTTTGATACAAAGTGAAATAACCCCCATTGAATCTACACAAATGTTAAAATCTGAGTGAAATGAAGGGTTAATAAGATGCCTTATTAATTTTTTATGAAGTAATTAAAATTAGTATTTCAAATTAGTTGGCAGCCTTATCCAACTATTGCACACTATTTCATTAGGTGCGAAATAGTTTTTAGTCATGCAACTCTATTTTAAATTAAAGAATTTAAATTACTAAACAAAAAATTACTAAAAAACGTTTTAATAACAAGCTTTTATGTAACAATGCACTAAAAAGTAAAAAACATGATTTTCTTTAAATATATAATAATACACTATTATTCAAGTAACTTTAAAGAAAAGCGTGGGTCTCTTCCTTAATATTAGTAAAGGTATCCAACAGATACATCTCCAGACCACTAGATGATCCTAGATCCGTCTGCACGTCACTGCATCAATCTAATGGAATCGTTCTACGTAATTTTATATATAGACTAGCGTGCCCGTCCCCGCGCGTTGCCGCGGGGCTAGAATAAAGTCCGAGGATAACTCTAGGAAAATCGCAACCTACAGGGGCGTCAGCGGACGCGCCTGATACAGTTTCGTGAACGACTTTAATGCCCCATTTTATCCAATGTCTATTGCACTGTTTAAAATGAACATAGGCGCCATAGCGCTCAAGGGATAGCCATGAGCGCAAAATTACACCCTAACACTGGAAAAAATATCTAATTAACACAGCCTACACTGTGAAAATTCAATACTGAGTACTACTGAAACATAAGTTAATTACGGCCGAACACAATATGGAAGCTATGGCTTCTCTCAGGATGTCTTGTGCGCGCCTCATGTCTGGAAAATTCCTCTTTTTATATCACCCTAAAATTATGGGATGTTGACACCAAGGCTAAGGACCATTGGGGGGATGGAGCCAAAACATGAGCACAGTTGTGAATACTATCACATGAGTGTGGTGGAAAATTTCTTATACTATCACATGAGTGTGGTGGAAAATTTCTTAGTCTAACAAAAGATAGCTCAATGCCATTTAAACATTAATAAAATTAGACTATCAAAAAAAGAAGACCTAAGTAGGTCACAGACCATTATCCTGGATTCCACTAAAGATAGGTCTTCATAGTGACCTTAACAATAATAAAACTGAGCATAGACCTACACCTCGTAATAAATACAGTAAGGTTGAATACTGACAAAAATACCCTTTGCAGTGCTTTTAGATACCCACTTTAGTGACATTATATTGGCATTTAGTACAGACATCAGTGCTAATGAGTACCCACATCTCAAGCACTAAGTACCAAAATCAGTGACACTGAGCAATCACAGTTTCAGCACTAAGTACCCACAGTAGTAATACTGAGTACCCACTGCTAAGGCTGAGTACCCACAGGAACGTCATCGATTACCAAGAGCTCCAGTTCTTGGTACCCACAGTAGTGACACCAAGAACCGACTGCAGTAGCACTGAGTACACATGGCTTCAACACTCAGTACCCACTGTTTCAGCACTGAGTACCCTTACCAGTGGCAATATGTCATTGGTAATCAATAGCACTATCATTCGAGTACAACAGCCGTAGCACGAAGAACCGAAATCGGAAACATTGGGTACCATCAACAATAGCAGTGAGTACCCACACTAGTGGCACTGAGTACCCACAGCAGTGACACTAAGCATTGAGCATGGGAGAATATACAACGGTTGAACACTGTCATTTAGACAGTAGGCCTATTTGTTCACGTGCTTTGTGTGTATGGCAAATATAGGTCAAATGAGAAATATGCGTCTTCATTAATTGACCTTGAATAGGAGTTCAAGAAAAGAGCGTAACCAGAGACAACTAAGGTTATACACATTGAGAAAGTCCTTCCGTGTGTAGTTTGTTATAGCAATGTTTCAAACTACCCATTCATAAAACCATAAGAGATATACCGTGAGCAGGTGCAGCAGACTTATGTAACTCTATCATCTATGTCTGAGCGACTAAAACTATAGTTTTCATGAGTTTTACAAGTGAGTCTACAACTCTACATCTCCTTGCATGTCCATATGTTTAGTTTGTGATATTCTATTGCTTGTGCGTGGATATTTAGAGAAACACGTGTCAGTAAAAAAAAAGTAGAACGACCACTCGCTTATATTAGGTATTCTAAATGAAATTTTCATAATGAAATTAAATAAAATTTAACACTTCCACCTGATAGGGATTGCTTTCATCAGAACAGAAACACCAAATTTATTGATGTATGTCCATTTTTTAAAAAGTTATGAATTTTTTAAAACTCGAAAAATGTGTTCGCTTTTCGAGCAGTAAAGGGTCTATTTGAGACCCCTCCTAACTTCTAAAATAACTAAGTTAGAACTCACAAATTTCTTGCACACACAGCCAGTAATACAAATAGCAAACCCAATTTTTTTCAAGGTTGTCAAATGAGCCAAAGCACAATTTTACCAAAGTACGAAAAGGGAGACAAAAAGTCAATTTACAGTCATTTTTAAAAAATCATATAAAATAAACTAATTAAACCACATTAATAATGTAAATGTTCTAAGAAAGGAAATTCAAAGCATGTTAATATGAAATAAGCAGGCAAAAAATTAATAAAGAATACAATTAGTGAGACAAGATTCAGCAAGGTCAGTTTACAAAAATTAGAAATTTCATCCTTTTTCAAAAAATTATAACAAGTTAATAAAGTAAGGTATCAAAATAAAATTTAAACCATATTGAAGACCATGATGTTTTTAATATATGACACACGGACAGAATTGGATAATCCAGTTTTTCCAACTCTATTACGCATAAAACGCCAAAAATTTTATATATCTGAGTTTATGATTTTTGCCCGATTAAAATAAGTCTTCTATATCCCGGATGTGATGAAGGACTGAGGAGTAAAACGGTGAAAACTGTCCAAATTTAATGTGATTTTTGTGCACGATTACAAGACTTTCTCTATACTTCGTATATACGAGAAAGTAAACAAAAAACAAATACATTTATATATATATATATATATATATATATATATATATATATATATATATATATATATATATATATATATATATATATATATAATATATATAAAGCTCAGTTCTGTATGTAATGCATATGTTTGTCGTTGGTCTTGGATGAATTTAAGTGTTAGAAAATTATCGTGCGCAGTTGTCTAAATTTATGAGCTAAAAAATTACTATTGAAAGTGTTGGGAAATTATTTTCATTTTTCAAATTATAGTAATAATTGTCGGCATGTTCATTAAACACAAGTTAAAAAAAAATATCATCTTTTACAAAAATTCTAATTATGTCTTTATTTAGTCCTATAGCACTTACTTCCCTTTGATAAATTAGGAAAACAAAATTACTTCCCTTTATAAAACCATTGCGTTTTGTGGAAAATAATTTACTTTTTAATTACTTTGTTTTGGTGTTGGGAAAAAAAATAATTACATAATTAGCGGGGATTGATCAAGTGCAAATGTTGTAGGTATTTTACGGATAAGCTTGGAGTATTAAAATTGTTCATCAAATTGAAACAGGCGCGTTCGTTTAAGTGAGTGCAAAAGACTATGAATAAGTTGGGGTACTATAGTCGTTCATTAAGCTAAAACAGGTGATTCCGCCCCGGGCGTTTATGTTCGCGTTAGTGTTTTCTTTGTGTTAAGGTGGGTTTGCGTTAGTGGTTGCGTTTTGATTTTGTTCGTTTTTGTTCTTTCTTTTTTCGTTTTTGTTTGTGTTTTTTTCTTTGGGTTTGTATTTGTGTTTTTGGTTGGTTTTGCGTTTGGTTTGTTTTCGTTTGCTTTTTCGTTGTTTTTTTTTTGTTGGTATTGGTGTTTGTGGTTGGGTTTGTTGTTAGGTTTTTGTTTTCGTTTGCTTTTTTGTTTGTTTTTTCTTTGTGTTTGTATTGGTGTTTGTTAGGTTTTTGTTTTCGTTTGTATTTGTAATTGTGTTAGCGTTATGTTTGCGTTTTGTTGTTTTGGTTGGTTGTGGTTTGGGTGGGCAATGCCGGGTTTATGATGATTACTAAACACACAGGTAATGGTCTTTAATAGAAAGGTTTGTCACAGAAGCCAGAGCAGGGCCTGGCCGGGACGGCTAGTATATATATATATATATATATATATATATATATATATATATATATATATATATATATATATATATATATATATATAAGGATAGATAGATCTAGATCTGTATATAATAACAGCCGATCCAATCATAATAACCCTAACAAAATGGAATAAATGCTGTCTGATTAATTAATAGCTGAAAATATTTATTATGTCTTTTAAAAAAAGATAAATTAAACATCAATAATAATCATAATAATAAATTGTATCTTATGTCTTAAAAATTTAAACATTTTTAGCTACATTAATTAATACATTTTGTTGCTCAATTCAATTATCATAATTATGATTTACTTAATGGGTTATATTATTATTTATACAAAATTTAGAATTACATAAATTGGAATATATTCAATAAAGAAAAATATTGAGTAAATATTACTTCAAAGATTCAAATTATAATTGTACATTTAAAATGTTGGTGCTTATTAGTGGTTAGTATTGTTGTATGGGTAATATAAAGGATAAGAATTAAGCCATCATATTTCAAAAAAACCGAAACAAAGCTAGCCATAACACCTTGTACAAGATAATAAATGTGCTATGGAGATTCATGACATCAATTCTTTCCATGTAGTTTTTCTTCCATTGTGTGAAATGTCTAGATAGAATATTAATCATTAGTAATACTTTGTATGACATATAATACTATGAAGAGTATTATATCCTGTATGACAAACATTAATGGTGTGTTTTCAGCCTACACAATGTGGTATTAGTAAAAAAAGCAATACTTGTATATATTGATAATTAAAGATCCTTGTGAAAAAAGAATTTAATGACCAACAACACATTCAGGTGGCTTAAGTCCTGAGTGAAAATTTGTGTGTGTAGATAAACTAGACTTACGAGCAAACTTTTTATGACAAATGTCACATTCATATGTTCTCTGGTAAATGAATATTTTTATGTTTAGATAAATGACCTTTAAATCTATATATTTTATGACACACATCACATTCGTGTGGTCTCTCTGGTAAATGAATATTTTTATGTTTAGATAAACTATCTTTATAATTAAATTTTTTGTGACACACATCACATTGATATGGTCTCTCTGGTAAATGAATATTTTTATGTCTAGATAAACTAACTTTATAATTAAATTTTTTGTGACACACATCACATTCATATGGTCTCTCTGGTAAATGAATTTTTTTATGTGCAGATAAATAACTTTTTTTATTAAATTTTTTGTGACACACATTACATTCATATGGTTTCTCTGGTAAATGAATATTTTTATGTGCAGATAAATTACTTTTACAATTAAATTTTGTATGACACACATCACATTCATATGGTCTATCTGGTAAATGTATATTTTTATGTGTAGATAAACTAGCATTACAATTAAATTTTTTATGACACACATCACATTCATATGGTCTCTCTGGTAAATGAATATTTCTATGCTCTGATAAATTACTTTTATGCTTAAATTTTTTGTGACACACATTACATTCATATGGTCTCTCTGGTAAATGAATATTTTTATGTCTAGCTAAAAGATTTTTATGATTAAATTTTTTGTGACACACATCACATTCATATGGTTTATCTGATAAATGAATACTTTTATGTTCGGATAAATAATGTTTATGCCTAAATTTTTTATGGCACACATCACATTCATATGGTCTTTCTGGTAAATGAATATTTTTATGTATAGATAATCTAGATTTAAGGGCAAAACTTTTATGACATACATCGCATTTATGTTGTCTCTCTGGTAAATGAATACTTTTATGTTTTGATAAAACACTTTTTTGATTAAATTTTTTGTGACACACATCACATTCATATGGTCTATCTGATAAATGAATATTTTTATGTTCTGATAAATGATGTTTATGCCTAAATTTTTTATGGCACATATCACATTCATATTGTCTTTCTCCTAAATGTATCTTTATATGGTTTGCTAAATGATTTTTAATATGGTATTTTTTATGACACACATAGCATTCATATGGCTTATTAATTCCAGAATGAATATTCATGTGTGTGGATAAACTAGACTTTGTAGTGAACTTTTTAGACAAACTAGACTTATTGTATACCTGTTCTAGGTTTACTTTGTTAATTTGTTCAACATGACTGATCATAACAACTTCTTGCTGACGAAAATTATGACCATATGGATTCACCCTTGTGTGAATGTTTATGTGTTGTTTAACATGATCAAAATGAAAAAATCTTTGACAACACATATCACACTTGTATGTCTTCAGTCCCTTATTGCTAATCAGATATTCTGTTGGAAGATTATCAATCAATTTTGTATGCAATAACTTGAGTTCTTTTAATTCATATTGAAGATCTGATTTTAAAACTGCAAAATTTTCTTTAAAATCAGTTGAATCTGGTGGGGAAGAAAGTTGTTGCTGTGCTTTGAAACCATTTTGTTGTTCACTCTCCAAAGATGAAATTGTTAATATCTCAGGTTTTATATCTTCAAAAATTGAAAATGCTGTTGATACATTTGGTTTCATGTCTTCAGAAGATGAAAATGATGTTGGGTTATCTTGTTTCATCTCTTCTAAATTAAACAAAAGCTTTGTTTTATCAAGATTTTTATCTTCTAAAGCTAAAAGTTGCATTGTTTCCTCCAAGTATTTGTCTTTAACAGTTGAAAATTGTGTTGATACATTTTGCTTTATATCTTCAGAATTTGAAAAGAGTGTTGATATATTTCTTTGTACTCCTTCTGATGTTTCATCTGATTTCATGTCCATAAATGTTATGATTTCGTCACTCAATTCCTGTTTAACCATAATTGAACTCTCCCAAACTATACAATTAGTGTCCTTTGTGTTTTCCATAGCTTTAGATTCATGAATTATTGCAGAAAAAACTGAAAAAAAAATAATCTTGATTAGAAAACCAAATTAAAAATAGTATTTAAAAATATATAGGAGGATTTAAGTTTTGAAAGCTACATAAATGTTTCAAAGTTTCATGTAACTGTTTTTAAATAAATGTATTAAAACTTTTTAGTAATAAATAAAGACTAGATCTAGCAATGTTTACAGCCAATGCAACCAAGCTCATTTATTTTAGCAATCATCTTGTTTAAATTTTTTGGCTAAATTATAATTAGAGATTCAGGGGAAACCACTCTAATATACAGGTGGCCGCTGTTTATATAGCGAATCTTGCTCGCAAACACTGCTGTTTAAGGTTAATTTCTGACCTATATTGATATATTTAGCCATTGCTTTATTATTTAGTTATCTATAATATTTGACAAAAATATATCATATTATACATCTATTAAAGCCTTAACAATGAGGCAATTTTTTTTCACATTACCAGCCTCGGAGGATTTTACACACCTAAAACGATAGATTACCTCTAGATCTATATTAATCCTAATATATAAAAGTTTATTTGCATACTTCTCGCTCTCTCTCTCTCTGTCCGCAAAATTTTTTTAGGCGATTGTGATCAGAATGTTCCGCTAAATATGGAGAACTTGTAGATAGTGGCTTTTGTTGAAAATAATATATATGGTGGATGTTATAAATGTATTTAATGTATTTAATGTATAATCTAAATTTTATAAATTTTATTTAAAGAAGGGAAATACAATTTAAGGCATATTCGAATGTAGAAACGCAATTTTAATAATGCAACCAGAAAAGCATTTATTGTTGTGAAAAGAATGAAATAAACAATGACTTCACTAGTGACATCTTTAAACTATAGAAAGAACACAAAACAGTTCAAAACTAATGGCATCATCTTCCAATTTTAGAAAATAAAGAAATGAACTATTTCATTCAAATTTGATTTAGATCTATAGATCTACTTATGGGGACGTACGCTATGAAATCTATACAATTTTATCGCCTAAAAGTAATACAAATTACTTAAAGAAACAATTTAGTTCTCTTAATCAGACTTAATCAGTGTGTTCATTTAATAAGGTGTTGTGTTGACAAATAATGTAAATAATCCTGCCTGTCTGGGTTTTTTTTGGACTTAACTAAAGATTGGATGTATCTGATGTTTTTAATATTTTCGGTAACTAAAATAAAAATTTTAAAATTGCGACCTAAACAATGGCATCCTGCTATTCGATAGGCCACCATAAATTTTATTGTACACATTGTAATCTAAAAAAAGAAAAACTAGGTCATGTTGTTTAAATTTGCATTGTTATTTAAAAACTTGATCTGCAAAGTTTTGTAAACAAAAAAACTATATAGTGGGGCTGTCAGAAATCGATCACGAGTTCCTGAACAGCCAATCAATGTTTGTCTTACGAAAGTGAAACATCGGGTTATAACTTAGGCTTGATGAAAATAAATAGAAATGTAGCCTTAAACTCGACACATTATTTTCAAGTTCTCTGGATCTGCAAGTTGTATAGCATTGATTCAAAAAATATTAAATTTTAAATTTATTAATTTTAAATATTTTAAATTTAAAATATTAAATATTAAAGTTTTTTATAAAATTTTATCTTTTATTATTTTTACGGTCCTAAAACTAAAAAAGCACATTTGTATTCCATGTCAACAACATTAAGAAAGGATTTTCGTCAATTTTTCGTCAACTCACTGGTGTCCATTTGGCATTTAGGCCATAATATTATATATTATTATTAATAAATTATTAATAATAATATTAACGAAGTGTCTATTAAGTCGACTGTGAATATCTGTATTGGGGCTATTCACAGTCGTGACCGTTTTTGATAGATTTAATACTAAAAATACCCATCTGGGCATGAAGATGTTTAGTCGAGCGGTCATGGGCAGTGGCTGTTGGGCCAGAAGATGCGGGTTCAAATCCATCAGATGACATATTGCTATGATCTTAATGAATGCCTCTTAATCTTATTATCAAAATATTTTTTTCAGTTACTTGAGTTTGGATGTGTTATTTTTGTTAATTTTTTTTCTTTTGTGACGTAATTTTTGACATATCAGCAAAAAAGAAAAAAAAAAGACATGTCCCATAGATTTTTGCTAAGAGAAAAAAACACAAGTGTGTTGGAAACTGAATTATTGCTGATGAAAAAGGACATCCTATTAACTATTTCACCTGATATTTATTCTATGTGATAATGTGAATTTTTAATGGTAATTGAAAGTTGAATAGCAATTTGAACAACCAACTAAACTGATGCTTAATTAGTATTATTTACTTAAAAATTACTAAATCTATTATTCTAGTGTATAGATTTAGAGTGCATAATTATCAATTATTAATTGATCATCTATGACCTACACGTAGCCTGTAGCAGATATGTCTGATATGGGCCTAAAAGCTAAACTAAACTTTAACCGTAATAAATTTTTTATAAAAATATAACAAAATAAAAATAGCACTGCTTTCTTAATCTATACCTCACTCCCCAGTCACAATAAATGCTTTTATTATTTTAAGATATTATTCACAGTCGTATTTAGCATGAAATGACAGCCGACTGTGAATAGCCGTATTGGGGCTATTCACAGTCGGCTGGGAATAGCCCCAATACGGCTATTCCCAACCGGCTGGGAATAGCCTTGGCCTAACCAAATAGCTTAAAATCCGGCACATTTAAAATAACAACAGCTACCAATACTTAGGCTATTATTATTTTTTTATTAGGCCTAATAATTTATTAGGCCTAATAATAATAAATAATATTATGGCTCAAATGGACACCAGTGAGTTGACAAACAATCGATGAAAATCCTTCCGTAATGTTGTTGACATGGAATACAAATGTGCTTTTTTTAGATTTAGGACCGTAAAAATAATAAAAGATAGGCCAAACATTTTATTAAAATTAATTAAAAACTTAAGCCTAAAATTAATTCAGAAATTTAATATTTTTTTTATCAATGCTATTCAAGTTGCAGATCCAGAGAACTTGAAAATAATGTGTTGAGTTTAAGGCTACATTTCTATTTATTTTCATCAAGCCTAAGTTATCACTTTCTTAAGACAAACATTGATTAATATTTAATATTAATAGCCTAAATAAATAATGCTAAGTATTGGTAGCCGTTATTTTAAATGTGCCGGATTTTTAGCTATTTGGTTATTTCTTTGCTTTGTCACTAGATCTAGATCTAGTTTTGACCAATAGGGCTAACAACTAGATCTAGACTAGAATTCTAGAATCTAGATTCTAGATCTAGAATTCTTGATCTCTAGAATCTAGATTCTAGATTCTCTCTATTTTATAAAATAATAAAATATTTTTCTCCAACATGTTTAACACAAAATAGGCCTATGGCTATGCGGCTATTGACTTGTTCACGTGTGTAAGCTTTAGTAACATTAGACCTTTCTTATCTGATGTTGTAATTCGTAAATGATCTTAAAACACTCCTAAAATGAACTTTTTTGCTATGTTTGTCGTTTGAGAATCAAAACTTGGGTCCCCATCTTGAATATATTTTTAGAGTAATCTCCCTTGAAGACAAGAGTTCCCAAACTACACCGCTTTTACATTTACTACATGTAGGCTATACTACTATACATTTCTAGTTGTTTTTTTTTTATCTGGTTAGAGTAGGGCTTATGACACACATCCCATGAATGTGATGTGTGTCATAAAAAATTTAATCATAAAGGTAATTTATCTACACATAAAAATATCCATTTTCCAGAGACCATATGAATGTGGCATTTGTCATAAAAAGTTTGCTCGTAAGTCTAGTTTATCTACACACACAAAATTTTATTCAGGACTTAAGCCACCTGAATGTGTTGTTGGTCATTAAATTCTCTTTCACAAGGATCTTTAATTATCTATATATAAAATTATTGCTTTTGTACTAATACCACATTGTGGAGGCTGAAAACAAACCATTAATGTTTGTCATACAGGATATAATACTCTTCATAGTATTATTTGTCATACAAAGTATTACAAATATGTTATCTAGACATTTCATTTTGAAGATAAGTAAAATGTATGTATTTTTTGTAACTAATGTAACACATCTGGTTACCAGCCAGGGGAGGGAAAAATATGAAGTTTTAATTCATTGAGTTGCGGCCCCTGTGGGACTGTGGCCGTGTTGACGTAGTTGTTTTTTTTTTTTTGCTTTTGTGAGCGATGTTACTTGTGTCCAATGTCATGTGACATGGGACTGTGGGTAGTTTCATGCCTAGCCGTGTCGCACACGCAAGGCTGCTGTCTGTGGACACGGTGACCAAGATGTAGACCTAATGAAGGTAGTGTAGTTATTTAAATTATGTTTGTTAAAATACTTATTTGTGTATTCCTGCTAGTGTGGCATGTGCACACTAGTTAGGAAGAGTATTAATATAAGTATTTATTTGAAGTACTACTTATTGGTACTTGTTGGCAGTACTGTGTACTGGCCGAAACATATTTTATTGTACCCGTGTATATTGTAGCCTACACGTGGTGTTGTCAGGAATGTAACTTTTTCTTTACTTTTGTTTTAAGGCTACAGTTTTTTTTGTTTTTTTTTTCTTGGTTTCTTGTTGCTTCAGTATTTTCTCTCGTCGTACTACCGTGTTGCATCGCCGTCATGGCCAGAGTTTCTTCCAGGCATCTCTTCGGGGGGGGCGAAGCTCCCCCGAAAATTTTTTACCGCCCCCCCCCCCCCCCCCCCCCCCCCGAACGAAATGAAATTTATATAATTTATATAGAAAATATATACTTTTAACAGTGTCCGCCCCCCCGAAGAAAGTTTACCGCCCCCCCGAAAATTTCAAGTGCCCCCCCGGAGAAAAAAGTCTGGAAGAAACACTGGTCATGGCTTGATGCTGTGAATAAAGGAGTACTTGACAACAACTGTCGGTGTTAGTGTGTACTTAATCTCAGGGTCAGCCCGTCTTAACCACAACACCTCAGTGGGTAAAAGTATCCCCACTGAGTGAGGGTTACACTAATGTTTTTAAATTGTGTGCATCTATGTTGTAAACATGAAATTTAAACAAAGTTAAAAAAGTTATTAAAAATTTTTTAACATGATAATTTTTATATATTCACACAAAGGAAGAAACACTTCATAGAAAGAATGGATGTCATGAATCACCATAGCACATTTATTATATTGTACTAGGTGTTTTTGGCTAACTTTGTTCAGGTTTTTTGGAAAATATGATGGCTAAATTTTTACCCTTTACATTACCCATACAATAATACTAAACACTAATAAAGACCAACATTTTAAATGTACAATTTGTTAATTTGAATCATTGAAGTAATATTTACTCTAATTTTTTCTATATTGAATATTTTATTTTATGTAATTCTAAATTTTCTATAAATAACTATATTGCTCATTAAGTTAATCATAATTATGATAATTGAATTGAGCAACAAAATGTATTATTTAATGTAGCTGAAAATGATTAAATTTTTAAGACAGAAGATACAATTTATTATTATAATTGGATGGGCTGTTATGATATATAGATCTAGACCAGGGGTCTCCAAACTACGGCCCGCGGGCCGGATGCGGCCCGCGATGTCCTCTCATCCGGCCCGCGGAGATCTTTTTGACCACGGAAAAAACGTTTGTTGCTGATGGATGAGGAACCTTGTCCAGAAAAATCAAAGAAGAAACTGGCCCCCGAATTGAAATTTGATAGTTAATGCGGCCCTCGGACTGAAAAGTTTGGAGACCCCTGATCTAGACCGATCTATAAATAAATAAATTAATTAATTAATGTATGTGGGTTTGTTTGTTGATTGGCATTACTACACCTTTCACCTTCACACTTTTGGGTTGTTGAATAGGTTTCTCTCTGTGTGTGTTGGGGGGGGGGGGGGGGGAATTCAATTTCACAAGAGCGATTCAACGGCAAGGTTCGATATTTTTCTCGATAATACGGTATATAAAAAGTGATGCGATTTGAAACCGTTCATCCGAGTGCCATAAAAATTTGGGGAGTTGATGATAATACTCAGGTGGAGGTTTCTTTGAAAAAAAAAATGTATGAGAGTTCGGTTTTTGTCCATACATGATTTGGTGCCCCAGAGTTACAGAGCAGCTGTCTTAGCACTTGGTATCAGTTAACTGGGCGTCCTGCATAGCGGGTAAGGAAAAATACTATATTCAGTAGTAAAACTGCAACAGGCGCCCAGCGATTGCGTGACCTAAAGCGCCGGAGTCCCCTAAGAGCACGTTGGCGCCTACGTTCATTTGAAAGAGTGCGCTAGGCTATGGATACAATGGGTTTTTATAACCGCTCACTAAATCGAATCAGGTGCTAAGGCGCCTACGTTCGTTTTAATGATCACCCTACAATATTGACTCGAAGCAGTGGCGTAGCTAGGATTTTCGGGCCCCTATGCAAAAATTATCTTTGGGCCTTCTTCGTCAGCCGTCATGCTACAATGGAGTTAAACGATTAAACTTAACTGCTACTTAAAAAAGAGTATTTTAAATAATATAAATATTAATTCGGCCTACATGTTATATTTTATACGTCCTTATTGTGTATTTATACTATATTATTGTGTAGTTTCGTAAAAATGTTACAGTCTTACAGTTAATTTTTATTTTTAAGTAAAAAACAGAGTAGCGTCATAAGGCAGCGTCAGAACTGCAGTCCCCATCGGATGTCAACATTTAGGCGTGACACCATGACAAAACATTGTACAATTTACTGTCAAACTAAGTTGCATCCAGCTAAAATAATAAACAATTAGTGAGAGAGAGGTGACACCCCACCGAAAATGCTAAATTGTTGGGGACGATGGGGTGACACCTTTAGTAAACACGTAGGGTAATTGCCGACTTTGTGACGCCACTAACCAAAATTTTTTGTTTAAATCTCTCATGATTTATTTAGATCTGTGTTTTTTCATGTTTTTAATTTTGTAAAATGATTAATACGTTCATTAAGATCTACTTTAGCTGCGTCTGTATGTTTGATTCTTAGGAAGGCTAAGCTACTGACCCATTAGGCATATCTACAAATAATGAGATTTAAGAATTCCATCATAGACATCAAAATCTCCTTCCCGTTCACCGTTGAATGTTAAAGAATGCTTATACTAATTATCGTACCCGTCCGCGTTGCTGCGATCTAGTCTATACATACCTTGGTAGCGAAGCAATTTTTGTAAAGAGTTTCTTTTAGGAAAAAATGTCTGGGAAAAAATACTTCTTTGACAATATTCTCAACAACTTCCCAAAGTTTCTCGGCGATTGAATAAAAATCAAAACATTATAGTGTTAGTAGCGCCATGTTGGTTAAAGATTAATTAGATCAACACATGAAAAGTCATTAAGGTAAAGAAAAACATTGTCAAATGTTGGACAGCTGGTTGTGTGAACACTATCTATGGTTTTTGTTTAAATATCTCAGTTGCTACCATGAATAAAATTTCGTGGAGGAATGGCAGTTGGGAGAGAGATGCAGGGTTGTGTGATGGTGTAGAGAATTTCCCAGTTAGTTGAGGTTTGTAGCGATGCATGTACATTTACAGGTGCTGAATGCCGATCTTACAAAATAGTCAAAGTTCAAGTTTATTTATAGGTCAATTAAACAAATATAAAATTTCAATGTAAAAGTTTTACTTTTTTTAAAGAGGGAAAAGGGCCCCAAGAGTGCCGTGGGCCCCTATGCCTTGCTTACGCTAGCTTTACGGTAGCTACGCCACTGACTCGAAGGCACACTACATTCGATGATTTTAAAAATATAAGCGAGTGGTCGTTCTACTTTTTTTTACTGACACGTGTTTCTCTAAATATCCACGCTCAAGCAATAGAATATCACAAACTAAACATATGGACATGCAAGGAGATGTAGAGTTGTAGACTCACTTGTAAAACTCACGAAAAATATAGTTTTAGTCGCTCAGACATAGATGATAGAGTTACATAATTCTGCTGCACCTGCTCACGGTATATCTCTTATGGTTTTATGAATGGGTAGTTTGAAACATTGCTATAACAAACTACACACGAAAGGACTTTCTCAATGTGTATAACCTTAGTTGTCTCTGGTTACGCTCTTTTCGTGAACTCCTATTCAAGGTCAACTAATGAAGACGCGTATTTCTCATTTGACCTATATTTGACATACACACAAAGCAAGTGAACAAATAGGCCTACTGTCTAAATGACAGTGTTCAACCGTTGTATATTCTTCCATGCTCAATGCAGCTCAATGCAGCTGCTGTGGGTATTTAGTGTCACTGCTGTGGGTACTCAGTGCCACTAGTGTGGGTACTCACTGCTATTGTTGATGGTACCCAATGTTTCCGATTTCGGTTCTTCGTGCTACGGCTGCTGTACTCGAATGATAGTGCTATTGATTACCAATGACATATTGCCACTGGTAAGGGTACTCAGTGTTGAAGCCATGTGTACTCAGTGCTACTGCAGTCGGTTCTTGGTGTCACTACTGTGGGTACCAAGAACTGGAGCTCTTAGTAATCGATGACGTTCCTGTGGGTACTCAGCCTTAGCAGTGGGTACTCAGTATTACTACTGTGGGTACTTAGTGCTGAAACTGTGATTGCTCAGTGTCACTGATTTTGGTACTTAGTGCTTAAGATGTGGGTACTAAATGTCTGTACTAAATGCCAATATAATGCCACTAAAGTGGGTATCTAAAAGCACTGCAAAGGGTATTTTTGTCAGTATTCAACCTTACTGTATTTATTACGAGGTGTAGGTCTATGCTCAGTTTTATTATTGTTAAGGTCACTATGAAGACCTATCTTTAGTGGAATCCAGGATAATGGTCTGTGACCTACTTAGGTCTTCTTTTTTGATAGTCTAATTTTATTAATGTTTAAATGGCCTTGAGCTATCTTTTGTTAGACTAAGAAATTTTCCACCACACTCATGTAATAGTATAAAAAAATTTCCACCACACTCATGTGATAGTATTCACAGCTGTGCTCGTGTTTTGGCTCCATCCCCCCAATGGTCCTTAGCCTTGGTGTCAACATCCCATCATTTTAGGGTGATATAAAAAGAGGAATTTTCCAGACATGAGGCGCGCACAAGACATCCTGAGAGAAGCCATAGCTTCCATATTGTGTTCGGCCGTAATTAACTTATGTTTCAGTAGTACTCAGTATTGAATTTTCACAGTGTAGGCTGTGTTAATTAGATATTTTTTCCAGTGTTAGGGTGTAATTTTGCGCTCATGGCTATCCCTTGAGCGCTATGGCGCCTATGTTCATTTTAAACAGTGCAATAGACATTGGATAAAATGGGGCATTAAAGTCGTTCACGAAACTGTATCAGGCGCGTCCGCTGACGCCCCTGTAGGTTGCGATTTTCCTAGAGTTATCCTCGGACTTTATTCTAGCCTCGCGGCAACGCGCGGAGACGGGCACGCTAGTCTATATATAAAATTACGTAGAACGATTCCATTAGATTGATGCAGTGACGTGCATACGGATCTAGGATCATCTAGTGGTCTGGAGATATATCTGTTGGATACCTTTACTAATATTTAGGAAGAGACCCACGCTTTTCTTTAAAGTTACTTGAATAATAGTGAATTATTATATATTTAAAGAAAATCATTTGTTTTTTACTTTTTAGTGCATTGTTACATAAAAGCTTGTTATTAAAACGTTTTTTAGTAATTTTTTGTTTAGTAATTTAAATTCTTTAATTAAAAATAGAGTTGCATGACTAAAAACTATTTCGCACCTAATGAAATAGTGTGCAATAGTTGGATAAGTCTGCCAACTAATTTGAAATACTAATTTTAATTACTTCATAAAAAATTAATAAGGCATCTTATTAACCCTTCATTTCACTCAGATTTTAACATTTGTGTAGATTCAATGGGGGTTATTTCACTTTGTATCAAAATTGATACAACATGAAATGAAGGGTTAAGTCGCATTAAGCCACATGTCAATTCGAGAATTCGCTGTAGGTCCGTAAAATCCAAATGTCTCAAAATGCTGTATTTTGTGTTACTTAAGTCTTAAAGCATTCGGCGACTGACACAGCCTAATCCACGGACAGCAATCCACTGATTTGAATTTGATGGTATTAAAATTAAGCGACTCTTGCAGGAAAAAAAGATACGCAATAGAGAACAACTACCACCCTCATACACGGCGATGTTTTCGATGGTACTGCGTTTACAAGCAAACCACAGAACACTAACCCTAGCCCTAGCGCAGCTATTAAGGTCACCGCGCATGCGAAGAACTATTGAGTTTGGTATTGTCTGCCGAAAAATCTTTTTTCCAAGTAGATCTAGATCTAGGCCTAGTCACTTCGTAAAATTAAACTTTGAATATAACCCACCAGTTCCTCCCGAAACCCCGTCCTTAAGTACAGAGCGAGAATTCGTTGAAGGAGCTACAATCCAGGTCACTCGTCGTGTCGCTACGGGTCATCCAGGTCAAGGGTCAGTACATTGGAAGTATCACGACAACGGGGTCGATATAACGTCACTGGTTGAGCCGCAAGTCTCAAGCATATTGTGTGAGTTACAAAAAAATTTCACTTTACAAATTGTAGTTTGTAAGTTTTTATTCTGATTGATTATCGTAATTCGGTTATATTTAATTATATTTTTCACACATTCTTTTTTACATTTAATTCATATTAAAAAATTCTTCATCTTAGTAGTAATATTTTAAGGATATTTTCTTCAACATAACTAAATACAGTGGTAACTCGATAAACGAGTTTAATTCGTTCCGTAACAATACTATATGTCCAAGTGATTTTCTTTTTTTATATTAATTAAAGTTCCATTAATCTGTTGCAGCCCACTAAATATATAACAAAAGTGTATATATTTATGACAAGTATTGTTTTATAACATAATAAATGATTATGTAGGGATATAAGCAAGTTTATAAAGTGCATTTGCCTAAAAAATCAGCCGACTTGAACTTTGGGGTCATCCATCGTTTTTTTGACGATTTTTACCTCGCACCTTCCTTCCGTCACACATTGTCACAAAAAGCCAGACCCCTCTCTTTAATGAAGTCACACCTCAGCATTCCCCCTCCCCTTAAAATTGCAGTTGAATTTTTCTTAAAACATCGACCAAAATCTTATCTTAACTCTGTCAAAATAAAGTATTTTAATCTATTCCTATTGCAATTTATTAAAACAGTTTTCTAAAACGGGAAATAACAGCTAAAACTCGTTTTCGAACATTGCTTTTTATAAAGCAAAAAAATGACGTCGCACCATCTGAACCACTCCCCGTCCCCCTCATCACGTACCGTCACAAAATTACGGAACCCCCCCCCCCCCTCCCCTCTACGAGTGTGACGTTATTATGGACGACCCCTTAAGGAAGATGTTGAAGAAAGTGTATGTCTAGTGTAGGGTGGAGGAGATGTGTTGAGGAGCTTCGTCTCGTTAAATTACTCACTGTTAATTGCAACGTTCTTTTCATCACTTTATTTCACTTAACGGAACTTAAACTTCGCCGAACATAATTGAACCTAAATGCTACTAGATCTATATAATATAATGTATTGTTACTTTCACTTAATTTTCATAATTGCTCTGCTCTTCGACGTTCTTTGGTATATTCAGAGGGATAATAAAGGCGAGGCTAAGGAGGGGGTTCGGTTTGCACCGGGTGACACCATTTGGGGGTGGGGGTGACACTATGGCAAAAAAATTGCAAAATGTACAGAAGACAAATTCTATTTGCCAGTTCCATTGATGCTTAATTAAACTAAATTAGTCTTTTAAGTACAAACGGACAATTATTACAAGGGGCTGGGGCGACACCATGATGTAAACGTGCTAACTGTAGAGAAATTAATTGTATTATTGCCAGAATATAGATTAACAAAGTCATTATTAAGACTGTAATGACACATACATGTATGCGTATGCGATATATATTTAAAGGCCTATGTAGTCTCACTCGAACACACACAAACACACACACACACATATATCTATATATGTATATATATATATGTATATATATATATATATATATATATATATATATATATATATATATATATATATATATATATATATATGGAGTTTTCTCTCCTAAAATGAATGCTCTCCCCAGTGAACGAACCTCACCTACCCTGGGTCCGAAAACTCGGGACTTTTAGAACAAGCAATAATTAGCCCACATGCTCAAACATGCCGTGGCCTTAACTAATGAAATAATGTTTGTGTATTTTTGTTTTTTCTAGTACAACCAATCTCAAACAATGATACGTGTACAGAACGCCGCTGGGAAAGTTCGGCAAGTCTAGTGGCCAACAGAACCTTCCAAAAGCTAAGCCTGGCCTGCTATGTAGTGAACGAACAATTCCCAGTGGGCCGAGCTGGATGCTCCAGTGCTAACTATTGTAGTCAGCTGGATATTTCGATACTGTGTCAAAATCAAATTCGCATGGGTGGCGCCCCGACAGGGCGCGATTTGTTTTTTTTTTCTATATACGGTATATAAAAATAAAAGTCGATTTTGGTTTGGCATCGTTCATCCGATAGCCATGAGACTTTGAGGAGTTCATTATACCACTCAGGGGAAGGGTTCTGTTAAAAAAAAATTGAATTTCGCAAGGGCGGCGCCACGGGAGGGTCCGATTTTTCTCTATTTACGGTATATAAAATTAATAAAAGTGAATTGCAGTGACACCGTTTATCCGATAGGCATGAAACTTTGGGGAGCTCATTATAAAACTCTAGGGAAGGGTTCTGTGAAAAATCATTTTTAAGGGCGGCGCCACGGGAGGGTGCGATTTTTCTCTATATATGGTATATAAAAATAAAAGTCGATTTTGGTGTGACACCGTTATCCGATAGCCATGAGACTTTGGGGGAGTTGATTAGAACAATTCAGGGAAGGGTTCTGTAAGAAATATCATTTTTTAATTTCGCAAGGGCGGCGCCACGGGAGGCTGCGATTTTTCTCTACATACGGTTTATAAAATTTCGGTTTTACACCGTTCATCCGTGTACCATGAAACTTTGGGGAGATGATTAGATCACTCAATGGTAGGGTTCTGCAAAAAAATATTGTTTAATATTGCAAGGGCGGCGCCCCAGGGGGGGGGGGAGCGATTTTTTTTTCTCTATACACGGTTTATAAAAAATAAAACTCGGATGCGGTTCATCCGAGTACCATGAAACTTTAGGGAGTAGATGAGAATACTCCCGAGAATATTTCTGCGAAAAAGAAAACTAAAGTTTCTTATGGGCGGCGCCATATAGGGTACAACTTTCGTCAATACACGGTTTGGCGCCCAGAGTTTTAGAGCGACTATGTTGGCACTTGGCATCCGTTAATCGAGCGTCCTGCATAGCGAGTAAGGGGTACTAATATATTCAGCGGTAAAACTACAAGAGGCTTCTAAAAATAACTTTGTAACGCGAGGAAATCCTTCTGTACAGTTTCGTCACCTTGCAAAAGATGAAAAAATAACTTTTTGAATATGAGGAGCCTACTGTAGAGTTTCGTCATTTTGCGAATGATGCAATAAGCATCTATTATTAGACAATCCAGTCATAAATTGAGATCGAGCATCTAATAATAGACCATTAGTAACGCTAGCATATTGCATCAGTCACAATGATATTTAAAACGTCAAATAATTTTTTACGTGTTAAAGAAAAAAATCCTGTTCATTTGTGTCACTTTAGCGAATGACGAAATCTGCATCATTGTTAACAGGTTGCTATTTGGCCGATGCCGCCTGTTAGTTTTAAGGAGCCAGGGGTAGTAGGCCGCGCCTATGCGGTAGTGTAATCGGGGGGGGGGGGGGTGGGGGCCCTGAGAGCGCCACTCTACGCTCTAACACAGAGGCGGTCACCGAAGTGTGTTCTACCATATTATTTCGGTGAGTGATTAATGTAGACTCAAGGTTTTCATGCGGTAGTGTTGGTAAACCCGTGTCCTGATATTTATGATCCAAGCGCAGGCATTGTTTACATTTAACTAACTCACTTTTAGAAAAGAAGGTCACGCGTCTAAGAACATATAATTATAATTGATAACGCGTTGGTGAAATCCTTTTATATTTCGTCAAACTTTCTTCTATCCCCGCGGCAACGCGTGGGGGTCGGGTACGCTAGTATATTATAAATAATGAATCATTTGCAACATCCTTTATTCGCTTTTATGTCGTAACGATACAAATTTTAATTTTTGAAGGACGACTTTAGAAGGGTTTTAAATTCCATTAACAAGAACAGCATTGTGAAAAGAAAGCCAAAATTAATATAGCATGAAAGTTCTTTAATTTGCACAATCAAAGCTTTTTAAAATGTTATTTTATAAGAACAACAAATCAATTATGGATGTTTTGTTATGTAGTGTGTGGCTTATAGTTAACTATGTTATTGTCCAAAAGTGTAAACATTATTTTTTGCAAGTTTTCTCTTTTATAGATTTAACATAATCATCTTATCATCTTTTGCCGTTCGAGCCTTAGACACACGGGGAAGATGAAGTAGATTCCATCTGTTTCAGAGACATCGGCATATGAAGAGATAGTGTAGTCAGCACTGTGCACAGCCGCCTTTGCTTTCCCTAACGTAAGTCAGTGACCCACCAGAGCTTGGTGGACTCAGGGACATTCTACTGACGTTAACCCGGATTCGAACTCGAGACTTTTGGCTCAGAAGTCTAGCTCTCTACCGCTTTTTATACAACTCTAAAGAGCTAAATTTCTTTTAGGTTTTTAGTTAAATATATATATATATATATATATATATATATATATATATATATATATATATCAGGACACGGGTTTACCAACACTACCGCATGAAAACCTTGAGTCTACATTAATCACTCACCGAAATAATATGGTAGAACACACTTCGGTGACCGCCTCTGTGTTAGAGCGTAGAGTGGCGCTCTCAGGGCCCCCACCCCCCCCCCCCCCCCGATTACACTACCGCATAGGCACGGCCTACTACCCCTGGCTCCTTAAAACTAACAGGCGCCCTCGGCCAAATAGCAACCTGTTAACAATGATGCAGATTTCGTCATTCGCTAAAGTGTCACAAATGAACAGGATTTTTTTCTTTAACACGTAAAAAATTATTTGACGTTTTAAATATCATTGTGACTGATGCAATATGCTAGCGTTACTAATGGTCTATTATTAGATGCTCGATCTCAATTTATGACTGGATTGTCTAATAATAGATGCTTATTGCATCATTTGCAAAATGACGAAACTCTACAGTAGGCTCCTCATATTCAAAAAGTTATTTTTTTATCTTTTGCAAGGTGACGAAACTGTACAGAAGGATTTCCTCGCGTTACAAAGTTATTTTTAGAAGCCTGTTGTAGTTTTACCGCTGAATATATTAGTACCCCTTACTCGCTATGCAAGACGCTCGATTAACGGATGCCAAGTGCCAACATAGTCGCTCTAAAACTCTGGGCGCCAAACCGTGTATTGACGAAAGTTGTACCCTATATGGCGCCGCCCATAAAAACTTTAGTTTTCTTTTTCGCAGAAATATTCTCGGGAGTATTCTCATCTACTCCCTAAAGTTTCATGGTACTCGGATGAACCGCATCCGAGTTTTATTTTTTATAAACCTTGTATAGAGAAAAAAAATCGCTCCCCCCCCCCTGGGGCGCCGCCCTTGCAATATTAAACAATATTTTTTGCAGAACCCTACCATTGAGTGATCTAATCATCTCCCCAAAGTTTCATGGTACATGGATGAACGGTGTAAAACCGAAATTTTATAAACCGTATGTAGAGAAAAATCGCAGCCTCCCATGGCGCCGCCCTTGCGAAATTAAAAAATGATATTTCTTACAGAACCCTTCCCTGAATTGTTCTAATCAACTCCCCTAAAGTCTCATGGCTATCGGATAACGGTGTCACACCAAAATCGACTTTTATTTTTATATACCGTATAAAAAAATCGCACCCTCCCGTGGCGCCGCCCTTAAAAATGATTTTTCACAGAACCCTTCCCTAGAGTTTTATAATGAGCTCCCCAAAGTTTCATGCCTATCGGATAAACGGTGTCACTGCAATTCACTTTTATTAATTTTATATACCGTAAATAGAGAAAAATCGGACCCTCCCTTGGCGCCGCCCTTGCGAAATTCAATTTTTTTTTTACAGAACCCTTCCCCTGAGTGGTATAATGAACTCCTCAAAGTCTCATGGCTATCGGATGAACGATGCCAAACCAAAATCGACTTTTATTTTTATATACCGTATATAGAAAAAAAACAAATCGTGCCCTGTCGGGGCGCCACCCATGCGAATTTGATTTTTTTTTTTTTCGCAGAAACCTCCCCAGGAATATTCTCAACAACTTTCCAAAGTTTCAAGGCGATGTGATGAGAGGTGTAGTAATGCATAAAGTACAGACACACAAACATACATTGCTTTTCATATCTATAGATATATTACTGTATAACTGTCTATAAAAGTATCACTTTATTGGAGAGAGATGAAAAATGGGACAGAGGACAAGTCGTACAGCACATTCGTTAGGTAATCTGGTCCAAACCATTACATGGATAAGTAACAGATATTAATTAACAGATATTATAGACAAGTAAAACTGTAGTCACCCCTAATCTATTCATTAAGAAAATGAATATTTTAAAACAATTTCGTATTAATCAAGAATAACATGAAGCAGGGGAAATAACTCCTGACACAGTATCGAAATATCCAGCTGACTACAATAGTTAACACTGGAGCATCCAGCTCGGCCCACTGGGAATTGTTCGTTCACTACATAGCAGGCCAGGCTTAGCTTTTGGAAGGTTCTGTTGGCCACTAGACTTGCCGAACTTTCCCAGCGGCGTTCTGTACACGTATCATTGTTTGAGATTGGTTGTACTAGAAAAAACAAAAATACACAAACATTATTTCATTAGTTAAGGCCACGGCATGTTTGAGCATGTGGGCTAATTATTGCTTGTTCTAAAAGTCCCGAGTTTTCGGACCCAGGGTAGGTGAGGTTCGTTCACTGGGGAGAGCATTCATTTTAGGAGAGAAAACTCCATATATATATATATATATATATATATATATATATATATATATATATATATATATATATATACTAGGCATACTGCCTCGCTTCGCTTAGGTTTTCAAAAAAATTGAGGAATTGAATAATTAATTAATAGGTGATTGGCTGCTATCTTAAATGCTTAGGGCCTAAATTTATACAGTGGAGTAATTTCATGCTACCCAAATATTGATGGAATATTCGAAAACTTATTACTCGCACTGTTATTAGAACTGCAAGGGGTTTCTCAATAAAATCAATCAAATATTATAATAAATTACTTTCGTAATTAATTTTTACAATTTCAGTACAATGCAAAACTTAATTTATAACAAAATATTTATTTAAAACAATGCTATACTCTATGATTTTTGTTGTTTTTTTTCTTGAAAAGAGAATACAAATTTTTAAAAAATTATTACATTAAAAAGTTACTTCCCCTGTTCATAGACCAAATGACCAAATCTCGTATAATGAGAATTTCACTCGCGGTCACTTTTTAGCCCTCGTCGAGGGCTTTGAGTGAAACCGACAGTTCTCCCTAAAGGTCAAACCATTTACCTAAGAGCATGCAAAAAATTAGCCAGATGTAAAGAGGGTAAGTGCCCTCAAATCCGTTTTGAAATCACCCTCCGTTTTTCCCATAAAATACAAAGATTATATAGGGAAATACGACTGGTCAGTTTTGACCCATTTAACGAATTTTCCCGGACATGGCGAGTTTTTTGTGACACCCCAAGGCGTTCTCCTACCACCTCACAAAATTTCAAGGGGGTCGTCGGAGGAAATTTTTTTTCGTAATAGAGCTCATATAAAGAGAATTTCACTCGCGGTCACTTTTTAGCCCTCGTCGATGGCTTTGAGTGAAACCGACAGTTTTCCCTAAAGGTCAAGCCATTGACCTAAACGTATGCAAAAAATTAGCCAGATATACTGAGATTAAGTACCCTAAAGTCTGCGTTGAAATGACCCTATGTTTTCCCCATAAAATACAAAGATTATATAGGCAAATACAACTGGTCAGTTTTGACCCCTTTACGAAGTTTTCCCAGATATGCCGAGTTTTTTGTGACACCCCCAGGCATTCTCCTACCACCTCACAAAATTTCAAGGGTGGTCGTCAGAGGAAATTTTTTTCGTAATATAGCTCATATAATGAGAATTTCACTCGCGGTCACTTTTTAGCCCTCGTCGAGGGCTTTGAGTCAAACCGACAGTTTTCACTTAAGGTCAAGCCATTGACCTAAAAGTATGCAAACAATTAGCCAGATATACTGAGTTTAAGTACCCTAAAGTCTGCGTTGAAATGACCCTATGTTTTCCCCATAAAATACAAAGATTATATAGGCAAATACAACTGGTCAGTTTTGACCCCTTTACGAAGTTTTCGCAGATATGCCGAGTTTTTTTTTGACACACCAAGGCGTTCTCCTACCACCTCACAAAATTTCAAGGGGGGTCGTAGGAGGAATTTTTTTTTCGTAATATAGCCCATATATGGCGCCGGTCAGTCGAGGTCAATTTTGACCCCCTCTCCGTAGACTTTTCGGCCAACCGTCACCGGCCTTCGTGTTCTATCGCCCCAAGGCATCATCGTGCCATATTTGACGTGCCTGCGGCGCCGGGAAGTGCCCTATCGGGCACTTGACCACTTTGCTTTATATATATATATATATATATATATATATATATATATATATATATATATATATATATATACATATATATATGTGTGTGTGTTTGTGTGTGTGTTCGAGTGAGACTACATAGGCCTTTAAATATATATCGCATACGCATACATGTATGTGTCATTACAGTCTTAATAATAACTTTATTAATCTATATTCTGTCAATAATACAATTAATTTCTCTACAGTTAGCACGTTTACATCATGGTGTCGCCCCAGCCCCTTGTAATAATTGTCCGTTTGTACTTAAAAGACTAATTAAGTTTAATTAAGCATCAATGGAACTGGCAAATAGAATTTGTCTTCTGTACACTTTGCAATTTTTTTGCCATAGTGTCACCCCCACCCCCAAATGGTGTCACCCGGTGCAAACCGAACCCCCTCCTTAGCCTCGCCTTCACTATCCCTCTGAATATACCAAAGAACGTCGAAGAGCAGAGCAATTATGAAAATTAAGCGAAAGTAACAATACATTATATTATATAGATCTAGTAGCATTTAGGTTCAATTATGTTTGGCGAAGTTTAAGTTTCGTTAAGTGAAATAAAGTGATGAAAAGAACGTTACAATTAACAGTGAGTAATTTAACGAGACGAAGCTCCTCAACACATCTCCTCCACCCTACACTAGACCTACACTTTCTTCAACATCTTCCTTAAGGGGTCGTCCATAATGACGTCACACTCGTAGAGGGGAGGGGGGGGGGGGTCCGTAATTTTGTGACGGTACGTGATGAGGGGGACGGGGAGTGGTTCAGATGGTGCGACGTCATTTTTTTGCTTTATAAAAAGCAATGTTCGAAAACGAGTTTTAGCTGTTATTTCCCGTTTTAGAAAACTGTTTTAATAAATTGTAATAGGAATAGATTAAAATACTTTATTTTGACAGAGTTAAGATAAGATTTTGGTCGATGTTTTAAGAAGAATTCAACTGCAATTTTAAGGGGAGGGGGAATGCTGAGGTGTGACTTCATTAAAGAGAGGGGTCTGGCTTTTTGTGACAATGTGTGACGGAAGGAAGGTGCGAGGTAAAAATCGTCAAAAAAAACGATGGATGACCCCAAAGTTCAAGTCGGCTGATTTTTTAGGCAAATGCACTTTATAAAACTTGCTTATATCCCTACATCATCATTTATTATGTTATAAAACAATACTTGTCATAAATATATACACTTTTGTTATATATTTAGTGGGCTGCAACAGATTAATGGCACTTTAATTAATATCAAAAAAGAAAATCACTTGGACATATAGTATTGTTACGGAACGAATTAAACTCGTTTATCGAGTTACCACTGTATTTAATTATGTTGAAGAAAATATCCTTAAAATATTACTAAGATGAAGAATTTTTTAATATGAATTAAATGTAAAAAAGAATGTGTGAAAAATATAATTAAATATAACCGAATAACGATAATCAATCAGAATAAAAACTTACAAACTACAATTTGTAAAGTGAAATTTTTTTGTAACTCACACAATATGCTTGAGACTTGCGGCTCAACCAGTGACGTTATATCTACCCCGTTGTCGTAATACTTCCAATGTACTGACCCTTGACCTGGATGACCCGTAGCGACACGACACGTGACCTGGATTGTAGCTCCTTCAACGAATTCTCGCTCTGTACTTAGGGACGGGGTTTCGGGAGGAACTGGTGGGTTATATTCAAAGTTTAATTTTACGAAGTGACTAGGCCTAGATCTAGATCTACTTGGAAAAAAGATTTTTCGGCAGAAAATACCAAACTCAATAGTTCTTCGCATGCGCGGTGACCTTAATAGCTGCGCTAGGGCTAGTGTTCTGTGGTTTGCTTGTAAACGCAGTACCATCGAAAACATCGCTGTGTATGAAGGTGGTAGTTTTTCTCTATTGCGTATCTTTTTTTCCTGCAAGAGTCGCTTAATTTTAATACCATCAAATTCAAATCAGTGGATTGCTGTCCGTGTATTAGGCTGTGTCAGTCGCCGAATGCTTTAAGACTTAAGTAACACAAAATACAGCATTTTGACACATTTGGATTTTATGGACTTACAGCGAATTCTAGAATTGACATGTGCCTGAATGCGACTTAACCCTTCATTTCATGTTGTATCAATTTTGATACAAAGTGAAATAACCCCCATTGAATCTACACAAATGCCTTATTAATTTTTTATGAAGTAATTAAAATTAGTATTTCAAATTAGTTGGCAGCCTTATCCAACTATTGCACACTATTTCATTAGGTGCGAAATAGTTTTTAGTCATGCAACTCTATTTTTAATTAAAGAATTTAAAGTACTAAACAAAAAATTAATAAAAACGTTTTAATAAAAAGCTTTTATGTAACAATGCACTAAAAAGTAAAAAACAAAAGATTTTCTTTAAATATATAATAATACACTATTATTCAAGTAACTTTAAAGAAAAGCGTGGGTCTCTTCCTAAATATTAGTAAAGGTATCCAACAGATATATCTCCAGACCACTAGATGATCCTAGATCCGTCTGCACGTCACTGCATCAATCTAATGGAATCGTTCTACGTAATTTTATATATAGACTAGCGTGCCCGTCCCCGCGCGTTGCCGCGGGGCTAGAATAAAGTCCGAGGATAACTCTAGGAAAATCGCAACCTACAGGGGCGTCAGCGGACGCGCCTGATACAGTTTCGTGAACGACTTTAATGCCCCATTTTATCCAATGTCTATTGCACTGTTTAAAATGAACATAGGCGCCATAGCGCTCAAGGGATAGCCATGAGCGCAAAATTACACCCTAACACTGGAAAAAATATCTAATTAACACAGCCTACACTGTGAAAATTCAATACTGAGTACTACTGAAACATAAGTTAATTACGGCCGAACACAATATGGAAGCTATGGCTTCTCTCAGGATGTCTTGTGCGCGCCTCATGTCTGGAAAATTCCTCTTTTTATATCACCCTAAAATTATGGGATGTTGACACCAAGGCTAAGGACCATTGGGGGGATGGAGCCAAAACACGAGCACAGTTGTGAATACTATCACATGAGTGTGGTGGAAAATTTCTTATACTATCACATGAGTGTGGTGGAAAATTTCTTAGTCTAACAAAAGATAGCTCAATGCCATTTAAACATTAATAAAATTAGACTATCAAAAAAAGAAGACCTAAGTAGGTCACAGACCATTATCCTGGATTCCACTAAAGATAGGTCTTCATAGTGACCTTAACAATAATAAAACTGAGCATAGACCTACACCTCGTAATAAATACAGTAAGGTTGAATACTGACAAAAATACCCTTTGCAGTGCTTTTAGATACCCACTTTAGTGGCATTATATTGGCATTTAGTACAGACATCAGTGCAAATGAGTACCCACATCTTAAGCACTAATTACCAAAATCAGTGACACTGAGCAATCACAGTTTCAGCACTAAGTACCCACAGTAGTAATACTGAGTACCCACTGCTAAGGCTGAGTACCCACAGGAACGTCATCGATTACCAAGAGCTCCAGTTCTTGGTACCCACAGTAGTGACATCAAGAACCGACTGCAGTAGCACTGAGTACACATGGCTTCAACACTCAGTACCCACTGTTTCAGCACTGAGTACCCTTACCAGTGGCAATATGTCATTGGTAATCAATAGCACTATCATTCGAGTACAACAGCCGTAGCACGAAGAACCGAAATCGGAAACATTGGGTACCATCAACAATAGCAGTGAGTACCCACACTAGTGGCACTGAGTACCCACAGCAGTGACACTAAGTACCCACAGCAGCTGCATTGAGCATGGAAGAATATACAACGGTTGAACACTGTCATTTAGACAGTAGGCCTATTTGTTCACGTGCTTTGTGTGTATGGCAAATATAGGTCAAATGAGAAATATGCGTCTTCATTAATTGACCTTGAATAGGAGTTCAAGAAAAGAGCGTAACCAGAGACAACTAAGGTTATACACATTGAGAAAGTCCTTCCGTGTGTAGTTTGTTATAGCAATGTTTCAAACTACCCATTCATAAAACCATAAGAGATATACCGTGAGCAGGTGCAGCAGACTTATGTAACTCTATCATCTATGTCTGAGCGACTAAAACTATAGTTTTCATGAGTTTTACAAGTGAGTCTACAACTCTACATCTCCTTGCATGTCCATATGTTTAGTTTGTGATATTCTATTGCTTGTGCGTGGATATTTAGAGAAACACGTGTCAGTAAAAAAAAGTAGAACGACCACTCGCTTATATTAGGTATTCTAAATGAAATTTTCATAATGAAATTAAATAAAATTTAACACTTCCACCTGATAGGGATTGCTTTCATCAGAACAGAAACACCAAATTTATTGATGTATGTCCATTTTTTAAAAAGTTATGAATTTTTTAAAACTCGAAAAATGTGTTCGCTTTTCGAGCAGTAAAGGGTCTATTTGAGACCCCTCCTAACTTCTAAAATAACTAAGTTAGAACTCACAAATTTCTTGCACACACAGCCAGTAATACAAATAGCAAACCCAATTTTTTTCAAGGTTGTCAAATGAGCCAAAGCACAATTTTACCAAAGTACGAAAAGGGAGAAAAAAAGTCAATTTACAGTCATTTTTAAAAAATCATATAAAATAAACTAATTAAACCACATTAATAATGTAAATGTTCTAAGAAAGGAAATTCAAAGCATGTTAATATGAAATAAGCAGGCAAAGAATTAATAAAGAATACAATTAGTGAGACAAGATTCAGCAAGGTCAGTTTACAAAAATTAGAAATTATTTCATCCTTTTTCAAAAAATTATAACAAGTTAATAAAGTAAGGTATCAAAATAAAATTTAAACAATATTGAAGACCATGATGTTTTTAATATATGATTAACACAGAAACATGAAACAGTCATTCTGCAAAACAATATAAGGCATCCTTCCTTAATGCCGAAAATCAAGAATTTTCATTACCTAACATCTTGCAAAAAGCGTCCTTACTTTTAAGAAAGTAATATAAATTGTGTAGGAAACATGTTAGCATTACTTTGTTATAAAAAATTAAATAACTATTTTTGAAAAATTCAAAGTAAAAAAGTACCACTTCCGGTTATCGGAAATCGCTCAAAAGTTGATACGGATCTACGATTTTGATAAAATACTTATATATGAAATTTTATCAACCTAGCTGTAACGGTACTCAAGTTATCGTGTTTACACACGGACACACACACGGACAGAATTGGATAATCCAGTTTTTCCAACTCTATTACGCATAAAACGCCAAAAATTTTATATATCTGAGTTTATGATTTTTGCCCGATTAAAATAAGTCTTCTATATCCCGGATGTGATGAAGGACTGAGGAGTAAAACGGTGAAAACTGTCCAAATTTAATGTGATTTTTGTGCACGATTACAAGACTTTCTCTATACTTCGTATATACGAGAAAGTAAAAAAAACAAATACATTTATATATATATATATATATATATATATATATATATATATATATATATATATATATATATATATATATATATATATATATATAATATATATAAAGCTCAGTTCTGTATGTAATGCATATGTTTGTCGTTGGTCTTGGATGAATTTAAGTGTTAGAAAATTATCGTGCGCAGTTGTCTAAATTTATGAGCTAAAAAATTACTATTGAAAGTGTTTGGAAATTATTTTCATTTTTCAAATTATAGTAATAATTGTCGGCATGTTCATTAAACACAAGTTTTAAAAAAATATCATCTTTTACAAAAATTCTAATTATGTCTTTATTTAGTCGTATAGCCCTTACTTCCCTTTGATAAATTAGGAAAACAAAATTACTTCCCTTTATAAAACCATTGCATTTTGTGGAAAATAATTTACTTTTTAATTACTTTGTTTTGGTGTTGGGAAAAAAAAATAATTATATAATTAGCGGGGATTGATCAAGTGCAAATGTTGTAGGTATTTTACGGATAAGCTTGGAGTATTAAAATTGTTCATCAAATTGAAACAGGCGCGTTCGTTTAAGTGAGTGCAAAAGACTATGAATAAGTTGGGGTACTATAGTCGTTCATTAAGCTAAAACAGGTGATTCCGCCCCGGGCGTTTATGTTCGCGTTAGTGTTTTCTTTGTGTTTAGGTGGGTTTGCGTTAGTGGTTGCGTTTTGATTTTGTTCGTTTTTGTTCTTTCTTTTTTCGTTTTTGTTTGTGTTTTTTTCTTTGGGTTTGTATTTGTGTTTTTGGTTGGTTTTGCGTTTGGATTTGGTTTGTTTTCGTTTGCTTTTTCGTTGTTTTTTTTTTTTTTTGTTGGTATTGGTGTTTGTGGTTGGGTTTGTTGTTAGGTTTTTGTTTTCGTTTGCTTTTTTGTTTGTTTTTTCTTTGTGTTTGTATTGGTGTTTGTGGTTGTGGTTGGGTTTGTTGTTAGGTTTTTGTTTTCGTTTGTATTTGTAATTGTGTTAGCGTTATGTTTGCGTTTTGTTGTTTTGGTTGGTTGTGGTTTGGGTGGGCAATGCCGGGTTTATGATGATTACTAAACACACAGGTAATGGTCTTTAATAGAAAGGTTTTTCACAGAAGCCAGAGCAGGGCCTGGCCGGGACGGCTAGTATATATATATATATATATATATATATATATATATATATATATATATATATATATATATATATATATATATATATATATATATATATATAAGGATAGATAGATCTAGATCTGTATATAATAACAGCCGATCCAATCATAATAACCCTAACAAAATGGAATAAATGCTGTCTGATTAATTAATAGCTGAAAATATTTATTATGTCTTTTAAAAAAAGATAAATTAAACATCAATAATAATCATAATAATAAATTGTATCTTATGTCTTAAAAATTTAATCATTTTTAGCTACATTAATTAATACATTTTGTTGCTCAATTCAATTATCATAATTATGATTTACTTAATGGGTTATATAATTATTTATACAAAATTTAGAATTACATAAATTGGAATATATTCAATAAAGAAAAATATAGAGTAAATATTACTTCAATAGTTCAAATTATAATTGTACATTTAAAATGTTGGTGTTTATTAGTGGTTAGTATTGTTGTATGGGTAAAATAAAGGATAAGAATTTAGGCATCATATTTCAAAAAAACCGAAACAAAGCTAGCCATAACACCTTGTACAAGATAATAAATGTGCTATGGAGATTCATGACATCAATTCTTTCCATGTAGTTTTTCTTCCATTGTGTGAAATGTCTAGATAGAATATTAATCATTAGTAATACTTTGTATGACAAATAATACTATGAAGAGTATTATATCCTGTATGACAAACATTAATGGTGTGTTTTCAGCCTACACTATGTGGTATTAGTAAAAAAAGCAATAATTTTATATATTGATAATTAAAGATCCTTGTGAAAAAAGAATTTAATGACCAACAACACATTCAGGTGGCTTAAGTCCTGAGTGAAAATTTGTGTGTGTAGATAAACTAGACTTACGAGCAAACTTTTTATGACAAATGTCACATTCATATGTTCTCTGGTAAATGAATATTTTTATGTTTAGATAAATGACCTTTAAATCTATATATTTTATGACACACATCACATTCGTGTGGTCTCTCTGGTAAATGAATATTTTTATGTCTAGATAAACTATCTTTACAATTAAATTTTTTATGACACACATCACATTCATATGGTCTCTCTGGTAAATGAATATTTTTATGTCTAGATAAACTAACTTTATAATTAAATTTTTTGTGACACACATCACATTCATATGGTCTCTCTGGTAAATGAATTTTTTTATGTGCAGATAAATAACTTTTTTTATTAAATTTTTTGTGACACACATTACATTCATATGGTTTCTCTGGTAAATGAATATTTTTATGTGCAGATAAATTACTTTTACAATTAAATTTTGTATGACACACATCACATTCATATGGTCTATCTGGTAAATGTATATTTTTATGTGTAGATAAACTAGCATTACAATTAAATTTTTTATGACACACATCACATTCATATGGTCTCTCTGGTAAATGAATATTTCTATGCTCTGATAAATTACTTTTATGCTTAAATTTTTTGTGACACACATTACATTCATATGGTCTCTCTGGTAAATGAATATTTTTATGTCTAGCTAAAAGATTTTTATGATTAAATTTTTTGTGACACACATCACATTCATATGGTTTATCTGATAAATGAATACTTTTATGTTCGGATAAATAATGTTTATGCCTAAATTTTTTATGGCACACATCACATTCATATGGTCTTTCTGGTAAATGAATATTTTTATGTATAGATAATCTAGATTTAAGGGCAAAACTTTTATGACATACATCGCATTTATGTTGTCTCTCTGGTAAATGAATACTTTTATGTTTTGATAAAACACTTTTTTGATTAAATTTTTTGTGACACACATCACATTCATATGGTCTATCTGATAAATGAATATTTTTATGTTCTGATAAATGATGTTTATGCCTAAATTTTTTATGGCACACATCACATTCATATGGTCTTTCTCCTAAATGTATCTTTATATGGTTTGCTAAATGATTTTTAATATGATATTTTTTATGACACACATAGCATTCATATGGCTTATTAATTCCAGAATGAATATTTGTGTGTGTGGATAAACTAGACTTTGTAGTGAACTTTTTAGACAAACTAGACTTGTTGTATACCTGTTCTAGGTTTATTTTGTTAATTTGTTCAATATGACTGATCATAACAACTTCTTGCTGACGAAAATTATGACCATATGGATTCACCCTTGTGTGAATGTTTATGTGTTGTTTAACATGATCAAAATGAAAAAATCTTTGACAACACATATCACACTTGTATGTCTTCAGTCCCTTATTGCTAATCAGATATTCTGTTGGAAGATTATCAATCAATTTTGTATGCAATAACTTGAGTTCTTTTAATTCATATTGAAGATCTGATTTTAAAACTGCAAAATTTTCTTTAAAATCAGTTGAATCTGGTGGGGAAGAAAGTTGTTGCTGTGCTTTGAAACCATTTTGTTGTTCACTCTCCAAAGATGAAATTGTTAATATCTCAGGTTTTATATCTTCAAAAATTGAAAATGCTGTTGATACATTTGGTTTCATGTCTTCAGAAGATGAAAATGATGTTGGGTTATCTTGTTTCATCTCTTCTAAATTAAACAAAGGCTTTGTTTTATCAAGATTTTTATCTTCTAAAGCTAAAAGTTGCATTGTTTCCTCCAAGTATTTGTCTTTAACAGTTGAAAATTGTGTTGATACATTTTGCTTTATATCTTCAGAATTTGAAAAGAGTGTTGATATATTTCTTTGTACTCCATCTAATGTTTCATCTGATTTCATGTCCATAAATGTTATGATTTCGTCACTCAATTCCTGTTTAACCTTAATTGAACTCTCCCAAACTATACAATTAGTGTCCTTTGTGTTTTCCATAGCTTTAGATTCATGAATTATTGCAGAAAAAACTGAAAAAAAAATAATCTTGATTAGAAAACCAAATTAAAAATAGTATTTAAAAATATATAGGAGGATTTAAGTTTTGAAAGCTACATAAATGTTTCAAAGTTTCATGTAACTGTTTTTAAATAAATGTATTAAAACTTTTTAGTAATAAATAAAGACTAGATCTAGCAATGTTTACAGCCAATGCAACCAAGCTCATTTATTTTAGCAATCATCTTGTTTAAATTTTTTGGCTAAATTATAATTAGAGATTCAGGGGAAACCACTCTAATATACAGGTGGCCGCTGTTTATATAGCGAATCTTGCTCGCAAACACTGCTGTTTAAGGTTAATTTCTGACCTATATTGATATATTTAGCCATTGCTTTATTATTTAGTTATCTATAATATTTGACAAAAATATATCATATTATACATCTATTAAAGCCTTAACAATGAGGCAACTTTTTTCACATTAACAGCCTCGGAGGATTTTACACACCTAAAACGATAGATTACCTCTAGATCTATATTAATCCTAATATATAAAAGTTTATTTGCGTACTTCTCGCTCTCTCTCTCTCTGTCCGCAAGTTTTTTTAGGCGATTGTGATCAGAATGTTCCGCTAAATATGGAGAACTTGTAGATAGTGGCTTTTGTTGAAAATAATATATATGGTGGATGTTATAAATGTATTTAATGTATTTAATGTATAATCTAAATTTTATAAATTTTATTTAAAGAAGGGAAATACAATTTAAGGCATATTCGAATGTAGAAACGCAATTTTAATAATGCAACCAGAAAAGCATTTATTGTTGTGAAAAGAATGAAATAAACAATGACTTCACATGTGACATCTTTAAACTTTGGAAAGAACACAAAACAGCTCAAAACTAATGGCATCATCTTCCAATTTTAGAAAATAAAGAAATGAACTATTTCATTCAAATTTGATTTAGATCTATAGATCTACTTATGGGGACGTACGCTATGAAATGTATACAATTTTATCACCTAAAAGTAATACAAATTACTTAAAGAAACAATTTAGTTCTCTTAATCAGACTTAATCAGTGTGTTCATTTAATAAGGTGTTGTGTTGACAAATAATGTAAATAATCCTGCCTGTCTGGGTTTTTTTTGGACTTAACTAAAGATTGGATGTATCTGATGTTTTTAATATTTTCGGTAACTAAAATAAAAATTTTAAAATTGCGACCTAAACAATGGCATCCTGCTATTCGATAGGCCACCATAAATTTTATTGTACACATTGTAATCTAAAAAAAGAAAAACTAGGTCATGTTGTTTAAATTTGCATTGTTATTTAAAAACTTGATCTGCAAAGTTTTGTAAACAAAAAAACTATATAGTGGGGCTGTCAGAAATCGATCACGAGTTCCTGAACAGCCAATCAATGTTTGTCTTACGAAAGTGAAACATCGGGTTATAACTTAGGCTTGATGAAAATAAATAGAAATGTAGCCTTAAACTCGACACATTATTTTCAAGTTCTCTGGATCTGCAAGTTGTATAGCATTGATTCAAAAAATATTAAATTTTAAATTTATTAATTTTAAATATTTTAAATTTAAAATATTAAATATTAAAGTTTTTTATAAAATTTTATCTTTTATTATTTTTACGGTCCTAAAACTAAAAAAGCACATTTGTATTCCATGTCAACAACATTAAGAAAGGATTTTCGTCAATTTTTCGTCAACTCACTGGTGTCCATTTGGCATTTAGGCCATAATATTATATATTATTATTAATAAATTATTAATAATAATATTAACGAAGTGTCTATTAAGTCGACTGTGAATATCTGTATTGGGGCTATTCACAGTCGTGACCGTTTTTGATAGATTTAATACTAAAAATACCCATCTGGGCATGAAGATGTTTAGTCGAGCGGTCATGGGCAGTGGCTGTTGGGCCAGAAGATGCGGGTTCAAATCCATCAGATGACATATTGCTATGATCTTAATGAATGCCTCTTAATCTTATTATCAAAATATTTTTTTCAGTTACTTGAGTTTGGATGTGTTATTTTTGTTAATTTTTTTTCTTTTGTGACGTAATTGTTGACATATCAGCAAAAAAGAAAAAAAAAAGACATGTCCCATAGATTTTTGCTAAGAGAAAAAAACACAAGTGTGTTGGAAACTGAATTATTGCTGATGAAAAAGGACATCCTATTAACTATTTCACCTGATATTTATTCTATGTGATAATGTGAATTTTTAATGGTAATTGAAAGTTGAATAGCAATTTGAACAACCAACTAAACTGATGCTTAATTAGTATTATTTACTTAAAAATTACTAAATCTATTATTCTAGTGTATAGATTTAGAGTGCATAATTATCAATTATTAATTGATCATCTATGACCTACACGTAGCCTGTAGCAGATATGTCTGATATGGGCCTAAAAGCTAAACTAAACTTTAACCGTAATAAATTTTTTATAAAAATATAACAAAATAAAAAAAGCACTGCTTTCTTAATCTATACCTCACTCCCCAGTCACAATAAATGCTTTTATTATTTTAAGATATTATTCACAGTCGTATTTAGCATGAAATGACAGCCGACTGTGAATAGCCGTATTGGGGCTATTCACAGTCGGCTGGGAATAGCCCCAATACGGCTATTCCCAACCGGCTGGGAATAGCCTTGGCCTAACCAAATAGCTTAAAATCCGGCACATTTAAAATAACAACAGCTACCAATACTTAGGCTATTATTATTTTTTTATTAGGCCTAATAATTTATTAGGCCTAATAATAATAAATAATATTATGGCTCAAATGGACACCAGTGAGTTGACAAACAATCGATGAAAATCCTTCCGTAATGTTGTTGACATGGAATACAAATGTGCTTTTTTAGATTTAGGACCGTAAAAATAATAAAAGATAGGCCAAACATTTTATTAAAAACTTAAGCCTAAAATTAATTCAGAAATTTAATATTTTTTTTATCAATGCTATACAAGTTGCAGATCCAGAGAACTTGAAAATAATGTGTTGAGTTTAAGGCTACATTTCTATTTATCTTCATCAAGCCTAAGTTATCACTTTCTTAAGACAAACATTGATTAATATTAATAGCCTAAGTATTGGTAGCCGTTATTTTAAATGTGCCGGATTTTTAGCTATTTGGTTATTTCTTTGCTTTGTCACTAGATCAAGTTTTGACCAATAGGGCTAACAACTAGATCTAGACTAGAATTCTAGATCTAGATCTAACTATTTTATAAAATATTTTTCTCCAACATGTTTAACATCAATGGACACGAGCGAGAAAAGTCTCAAAGGTATTTGAGAGGTGTATAAATTAATTTTAAAATCTTGCACGGCGTAGTTACAATTAATATGGTTATAAAATCCTGTCTGTCTGGTTTTTTTCTGACTTTACTAAAGATTGGATGTATTTGATGTTTATAATATTTTCGGTAACTAAATAAAAATTTAAAAAAAAGCAAAAACAATTTGGTTTTCACGTGTAATGGCGACATAAACAATGGCATCCTGTTATTGGATAGGCCGCCATAGATTTTATTGTACACATTGTAAGCTAAAAATAGAAAACAAGGTCATGGGGTTTTAAATTTGCATTGTTATTTAAAAACTTGATCTGCAAAGTTTTGTAAACAAATAGTTATCGATCACTAAGTTACTGTACAGCCAATCAATATTTGTCTTACAAAAGTGAAACATCCAGTTATAACTTAGGCTTGATGAAAATAAATAGAAATGTAACCTTAAACTCAACAAATGATTTTCAAGTTCTCTGGATTTGCAACTTTTATAGCATTTATTCTAAAAATATAAAATTTCTAAATTAATTTTAGGCTTAAGTTTTTATTTTTTATTAAGGTCTAAATCTAAAAAGCACGTTTTCATTCCATGTCAACAACATTATGGAAGGAATCTCGTCAACTCGCTCGCCTCCATTAGTTATTATTATTAGGCCTATTAGTTTAGTATTACTAGAATCTATATTAAATATTAGGATTAGGCCTATGGCTATGCGCGTATGCGGCTATTGACTTGTTCACGTGTGTGTTATTTTAAATGTGCTGGATTTTTAGCTATTTGGTTATTTCTTTGCTTTGTCACTAGTTTTGACCAATAGGGCTAACAACTAGATCTAGATCTAGAATCTAGATCTAGAATTCTTGATCTAAAATCTAGATCTATTTTATAAAATATTTTTCTCCAACATGTTTAACACAAAATGTTGAAAATAGGCCTATGGCTATGCGGCTATTGACTTGTTCACGTGTGTAAGCTTTAGTAACATTAGACCTTTCTTATCTGATGTTGTAATTCGTAAATGATCTTAAAACACTCCTAAAATGAACTTTTTTGCGATGTTTGTCGTTTGAGAATCAAAACTTGGGTCCCCATCTTGAATATATTTTTAGAGTAATCTCCCTTGAAGACAAGAGTTCACAAACTAGGCCTACACCGCTTTTACATTTACGACATGTAGGCTATACTATACATTTCTAGTTGTTGTTTTTTTATCTGGTTAGAGTAGGGCTTATGACACACATCCCCCCCCCCCATCGTTTTTACAGTCAGTTGATTTAGTGTGATCCCACGAGCACGTTCTGGTGGGCCTAAAGATTTATTCACGTCAGACTGAAACAGAAAATATGTTTACACCTTTTGAGTAAAATAAGTTTCTTTTCTAAGCGATCTGTGTTATCTCCTCACCAGAGGCGTAGCGACCCTTCCCGGCGCCCGGGAACAAACTTTTCGATTTGCACCCCCCCCCCCCCTCAAACTTTCGATTTGCACCGCCCCCCCCCCCTCGAGATTTTGATTTGCACCCCCCCCCTCAAACTTTCGATTTGCATCCCCCCTCGAGATTTTAATTTGCACCCCCCCCCCTCGAACTTTCAATTTTCCAACCCATTTTGGCGCCCCCTAAGCTCGGCGCCCGGGGACATATGTCCCCCTCGCGCCCCCGCTACGCTACTGCTCCTCACCAATCCAGTGTAAATCCTTGCAATTTAATTAAGCGAAAAAAGCACCCACCCTCTTTTACTATCGTGATATAAGTCACTACATTTTTTACGGTTAAAAAATCGTTTGGTTTGGGTGATATTCACATGAATGTGAGTGGTCTGAGTTTTGGATTTTTTCGAACTTACAATCCTGTTGAGAATTTTGTTTATTTTCAGGTGAACCTTATTTTAAGGTGGTTTTTCATTATACATAATCTTTTATGATAAAATGTCTCATATGACTCAGTTGATATTGTAGCTAGTCATTGAAATAAAGGATTTACCTTGTCTGGTTTACCACTTATAGTATCACCATGGAAATATTGTAATACCCCTTTCTGAGGGACTTTGATGTATTATTATTCTTTTGAAAGGGTTACTCCCCTTTTACGAATTGTAAAAGATTGAGTTAATTCCCTTTTATTTCCAGGGATGTTTTCACCTGGTATTAAGATTTTGGTTTGCTACATTTGTAGAACATTTTTTTTATGCCAGATTGGTTCCTTATGTATGTTTTTTGTGGAACCTATCTGCCTCTTCAAATGGGAGGGGATGTGACCTACTAAGGTCTGGTAATTTTTATTTTTACATTTGATCATACCATTAGTGGCCTAGTGGTTAGGATCTCGGCGGCCGAGGTTCCATTCCTCGGTGCGAAACCGAGAATGGTAGCTCAAGTAGCCTAGTGATAGACACTTGAGTGAACAGTAGCTCAAGTAGCCTAGGGATAGACACTTGAGTGATCTGTTATGGAGACTCATCGCACACGTCTCACACAATCTGGGCAGTCACTTGACCAGACATCGTTGAGAGATAATAAGCCCTGTGTGTCGCCGTGTAGTACTAAGTAGTTTAAGCAGCATATTCTTATATTACTTGTGGTTAAGTAATACTATATGCTTATAGCAGTGTTGTGTAAACTGTGGTGATTTTTCTGTTAAAGTGTTAAAAGCTGTGATAGTGTATCATATTATTTTTTTCCACAAATTGTAAGTTGGGTTTTGTTCATTCTGTAAATCTATTTTATCCTGTATAAATCTAGTGTCCTGCCACGACTTTGTACACTCATTAAAAGTTATATGCAGATTAAATGTATTGTTGGCATCAGTAGTTTCTCTAGTGTTTCCCCTAGACATCAAGTACGAGTCCTAGTAAACTATTGTGTTAGCTTTCTTTTATGTAGGCTAGTCGCCATCTGTGTATAATCATTGAAACGAATCCGGGAGCGTTCACCAACTATCTGGCTGATAGATTGGTGTCGTTACACTCACTTTAACCTGGATTCCAACTGGAGACTTTTGGTTTAGCAGTCGCGCTCTGATGACCGATTAAATGTAATGCAATAATATGTTGATTAGTTTGAGTCATTAAAGAGTGGTGAGAAAGTGGATCTTGATAGATGATCTAAATGTTGAAACGCCTACTTAAGAGATGCTAAAACCATCCGAAAGTGCAGGTAAAAATATGGCTTCCAGAGAGACTGAAGAACAATTATCGAGTTTGTGGATTCTAATCATAAATACAGTCACAGTAGTATTGATTTTCGCCAGTCATGTTTCGTATTTTGTCTAATACTTACGGACAGATATTCAAGGGATTTTAGTTAATGCATTAGTTGACGCAGAAGCGTAGCTAGGGAGAGGGGGGGGGGGTAGGCTGCCGCGGGCGCCGAACCTAGGGGGCGCCAAAAGGGGGTGGACATTTTTTTTTAAAGCTGAATTTATGCTGCAGTTTTTAATTATAAACAGTCTAAGTTAAGAAATGGCTACAAGCCTTTACATACTTATTTAACTATTAATTTATCTTGATAGTTTAACTGTAAAATATGTAACATTTACAAACAGTGACCGGCAAAAACCGCTAGATGTGGGGGGGGGGGGGCTTTTTCGCGACCAAAATCATAAAAATCTACAATAGATTGATTAGTTGTTAAACGTTACCACTTATGAAAAAAAAAGCCAATCGTATTAAAACGTATTGTACGATTTTTTAACCGTAAAAAATGTAGTGACTTTTATCAAGATAGTAAAAGGGGGTGGGCGCTTTTTTTTGCTAAATACAATTGCAAGGAGTTACACTGGATTGGAGAGGAGATAACCCAGATCGCTTAGAAAAAAAAAACTAATTTTACTAAAGTGCATGGCACGATTAAAACCTGTTCTACGAACCTTGTCCAAGATGGTGGGGAGGAGTGTGGGGGTGGGTGCGCTTTTTCCCGAACAAAAATCGCAAGTATTTGTACTGGATTGGTTTTAACACCTAGAACTAAAACTAATTATAACAAAGCGTATTGTGTAACAGTAGATTGCTTAGTTGACAAACGTTACCACTTATGAAAAAAAACCAATCGTATTAAAGCGTATTGTACGATTTTTTAACCGTAAAAAATGTAGTGACTTATATCAAGATAGTAAAAGAGGGTGGGTGCTTTTTTCGCTAAATAAAATTGCAAGGATTTACACTGGATTGGTGAGAAGCAATAGCGTAGCGAGGGGGGGGGGGGCGAGGGGGACATATGTCCCCGGGTTGGAAAATTGAAAGTTCGAGGGGGGGGGGTGCAAATTAAAATCGGGGGATGCAAATCGAAAGTTTGAGGGGGGGGGGTGCAAATCAAAATCTCGAGGGGGGGTGCAAATCGAAAGTTTGAGGGGGGGGGGTGCAAATCGAAAAGTTTGTTCCCGGGCGCCGGGAAGGGTCGCTACGCCTCTGGTGAGGAGATAACACAGATCGCTTAGAAAAGAAACTTATTTTACTCAAAAGGTGTAAACATATTTTCTGTTTCAGTCTGACGTGAATAAATCTTTAGGCCCACCAGAACGTGCTCGTGGGATCACACTTAATCAACTGACTGTAAAAACGATGGGGGGGGGGGGGCAGAGCCGGCCTTAGGGGTACGCGGGGCCTATGGCCAACCATCCGCGCGGGGCCTTATATTTTTTTCATTGGTGTATAATTAAATAAAACATGGTTGTACAGTGAGGCGTTTTCTTTTCTTCTCAACACGAATTAATATTTATAACGATATATATGGTATTTTTAAGCTGTTTATCAATGTCGTATTAACATTAAGACACTGATTAACAAATAATTTGTTTACTTAGAAGTGCTTTTGAAACGTTGCTTGTTTCTGTTGAGGCTTTTTGTTTGAAAAGTAAAAAATAAAACAGATATAAATTTGAGACACGCATTAAAAAGACGATGAACGTCAGCTTCAAACCTGATTTTTTTACATTGTTCATTTATGAAAATCTTACCAGTACGTTCACAAACAAAGATCTACTTTTCTTGCCTTTCGTGAGGAAAATTCCGTGATTATATCATCATAGTCCAAACTGGAGGCTATGTCTTTTTCTATTGACAGAATCGACAGGCCGCAGAGTTTGTCTTGGGACATCGTTGATCTCAAATAGTTCTTGATCAACTTCAGTTTGGAGAAACTTCTTTCGGCGCTTGCAACTGTGACTGGAACTGTTAGCAAGATTCTGTAGGCGTTCGCCGTATTGGGAAAGGAATCCCGAATACTCCAAATGTACTGAAGGCACTGTTTGGCTGACTTAATACCTTCGGGAACTTTGAAGCAACGTTAAATCGGTCCACAGTGGCAGGTGATAGTATCGATATCTTCTCAATTTATCGAGTGTTAACAGTGGCATTCAAAGTGTGTGGATGCCGGGGAAAATAGCAAAACATTTAAATTTCGGAATAAGCTCGAAACGTGAAAAACAGTGTTTACAGCTATAGATATCCAAATGAAATGACTCTCAAATGTAATCGCGGACGCTCAGTAAGGTGGAACACTGGGGGGGGGGGGGTGACAGTTGGTGGGGTGAGGTGAAGCCCGTGAAGGATAACTGTACATTTAAATCTATGGGATGCCAAACCCTTAAAAAAAATCAGTTCGGGTACTACGTTACTGGATCTCTGACCGCAGCCATTCAAGAGAAGGTGCGTGTTTATAGAGCGTCCGCGTATTACATTACAGATTAAGACCGCGTTCTCACAAGAGAAGGTCAGTGTCTATAATTAGAAAGTGAACCATGTGACAGCCAGCTTCATGTTATTTATGAGTTTCGCGATGGCATGCTCGGACTGCCGGTAATTTAGACGTTTTAGAAATCAGGAGAACTTTACCATAAATCAGTCTCGGCCCGATGTATCAAACAGTATAGACTTTATAATTTGTTTAGTGTGCCTACACTATTTTAAAACAAGAATCACTATGGCCTTAACTATTATACTGAATATCCCTACACAGAGGCGTAGCGAGGGGGGTGCGGGGTGGGGGGGGGGGTGCGGATCGCACCAGGTGACACCATTTAGGGGGGTGACACCATTTAGGGGGGTGACACCATTTAGGGGGGTGACACCAAGGCAAACACCAAGGCAAAAAATAGCAAAATATATAGAGAATAACTTGAGGGGGGTGCAAATTGAAAGTTTGAGGTGGGGGGGCGGTGCAAATCGAAAGTTTGAGGGGGGGGTGAAAATTTGAAAGTTTTTTCCCGGTAAGGGCTGCTACGCCTCTGGGAGGGGGGTTACACCATTAAGTGCCGCACCGGGTGACACCGTTCGTGGATCAGCTTCAGGGGACCTCGGACAGAATGTCCAAACACAAGTTGAAAAGGAGAGTAGCCTAAAGAGTCCTGGACACAGTCCCTCGCGGCGAAAATAATCCAAGGAACAGACTCATCCCATTGGGTGTTACTATTAGCGAACGTTCTTAGCATGGTTTTGAGGGTTTGGTGGAACCTCTCAAGTACGCCTTGAGACTGAGGGTGGTAGGCTGAGCTGGTGATGTGGGAAACGCCTAGCTTGGCTAGTGCTTCCTGAAAATGGTGACTGGTGAAGTTGCTGCCTTGATCTGTTTGCACGATTCTAGGTAATCCAAAGGTAGTGAAGAACCGGGTCATGGCTCTGACTACAGTCTTTGCCTTAATGTTCCGTAAGGGAATCGCCTCGGGAAAACGGGTACTTGAACACATAAAGGTAATTAGGTACTCGTTGCCCGCCTTGGTTTTAGGCAAGGGACCTACACAGTCCATGACGATTTTAGAAAAAGGTTCTTCTAATACAGGAATCGGACTCAAAGGGGCCTTAGGAATTGTCTGGTTTGGCTTTCCGGCCAACTGACAGTTTGTGCAACTTTTACAGTAACGCGACACATCATTTCTCATTTTGGGCCAAAAGAACAGTTCTTTGATCTTCGCCGTCGTTTTAGAGCACGGGTTCCCAACCTGGGGGTCGCGAAGGGCTTTCTGGGGGGTCGCCAACTGGTATACTAAACCTTAGTAATTTGAAACAAAACATAAATATTTAGAAGAATATTTGAAATTCGGCTTTACTAACATCACTGGAAAGGGAATAGAGAAGAAGCAAAGCGTACTGTACAAAGTTGTTCTCAGTCACGAGTTTATGAAATCTTCAAAACTGAAACGTCATTTGAGACGAGTCATTCGAAGCACATAAAAAAAAAAGATATGGAGTTCTTTCGTCGGTATGAAGCTAGTTGCAAACGTCAGAGACTTGATCGAACAGGAAGTTTTTACCAAGGAAACACAGCATTAGTGCAAGCATCACATGAAGTCGCGACAGAAAATGTGAAAAAAACACAATAGGAGAAAATCTCATCAAACCCTGCATGTTGAAGATGGTGAAGTTAATTCTTGGGGATTCCAGTGCAGTAAAGATGCAACAAATATCTCTCTAAAAATAATAGTCAGCGGCTTACAGCAGACATGTCTGTAGATGTTAAATAACAAATTTTTATTGAAATCAAGCTTTCACCATTGTTTGCTTTTCAAGTTGATAAATCAACAGACGTGAGTTCGTGTTCGCAGTTGCTGGTCTTTGTCTATATTCATTCAGATGATAGCAAAGAAGAGTTGCTCTTTTGTGAAGATAGCATGGAGAAAATAAATACGTTTTTTTTTTAAAATTGGATGATTAAAATGGGTTAAAACGGCTGTGAGAGTTTGTACTGATGGTGCACCATCTATGTTTAGGTCAAAATCGGGCTTTCAGAAAGCAGAAAAGATTTAGCTCCCTAACCACTGCCCTCAACAATCGCCATCAAGACTCCATTGCTAGTATAAGTGGTAAATTATATAAAATCTGAAGCCTTCAAAGAACTGAGCGAAGACCTGAATAAAGATCACGAGGTTCTGCTCTTCTACACTCCAGTGCGCTGGCTGTCAAACGAATTGTTGTGAATCGTGTTTTTGAATTGAAATCTGAAATCAAATTGTTCTTGGAAGTGCAAAGGAAACAAGACCTTTTGGTATACTTAAAACGACATAGAGTGGTTGGAGAGAGTATCATACCTAGCAGATGTGTTCGAACATCAACATAAGCATAACCTGAAGCTTCAGGGAAAATGAACGAATATTATCACTTTCCATGATTATCTCGGGGCATTTTTATCAAAGGTGCAAAATCGGCGAAGAAAATAAATCTTGGACATATTGTAAATTTGAGAAACTCTTCAGTGTGGTAGATGAATCTAATTGTGAGATAATTAAAATTTTGAAAGAAGAAATTTCTGGGCATTTTGAATAAAGTGAAAACGAACTGCAGCGCTATTTCTCTGAGCTGAAAAAAAAAAAGAATCTGCATTGACGCATTATCCATTCTCTTCTTCCCTCGATGTTTCCAGCATTCATGATGAATTACAAGATGAATTCTTTGATTTGTAGAATGATTCCGCGTAAGATAAAAAACTACACACTGAATTTTGGTGTAGTATTCACCATTCATACCTAAACGTAAAATTGATTGACTTTTCGAGAATAGATTTTCAACACTATTTTTCGATTAAAAACAAAATTAAGATAATGATAATGACATAGGTTGGCGTTAACAAAAAAAAAAAAATACTTAAAAAAAAAATAACCACGAATGTTTAGTAAATAGTATGCAATTTTACTCATGGTATTAAACAATGATCAAGAGTAGTTCATATTGAAAGTCTACTAGAAAATGTTATTTTAGTGCTTATTAATTTCCACACTAATTTCGGCTTTTTAATTCTATGGGGGTCGCGAGTCACTTAATTTTTATAAATGGGGGTCGCCACTCGAAAAAGGTTGGGAACCACTGCATTAGAAAGACAGAAAAAACGCAAGCAGCCTCCATACCCAAATCCGCAGAACGTTAAAGAGTAACAATTCCTGAACCTTTTCAAACGACAACAAGAGGGCAAAATTTCGTCTCGTGTGTTCTCGGACCGACTGACGTTTACAGAATGGTGATATTCAGAACAATGGATAATATCAATAGTTAATACCAGTTTTTTAGAAAAAAAAACTGAACAATTAGTTTTTTAATGAAACAATAAACAATGCCTTCTGATCTTAGTTAATTTTCTTGTTCATATTTATTAAATATGGTTTTTCGATCTTTAGTTTGCGCTCTTATGTCGGCGCCCTTGTATCCAACTTAGAATGATATTTCACAGGCAATTGCTGATTGTTACATTGTAAATGTTTTATTGTATATTTTTCTGATTAAAATTAATCTGATATCAAAATATGTTTGTTTAAATATTATAGTTTTTTTTAATCAAATATTTTTTATATAACTTGACGTTGTAAAGGAAAACGATCTGCAGGTTGCACTACGCAATAAACTCTCTGCCCTATCAAGTCAACGCCTAACTGATTTCGAAAGAAGTGTGCAATAAGAGCAAGTTGACAAATAACTTGTTATATTCGTTGACCTTTATGTTAAATTAACCAATGTATGGTCAGCACATGTATGTATCCGCTTAAGCTGCCCACTGCATTAGTTTAATACACTGCTAATTTGAATCACCTCCACTTGTCTCACAAACTATCTATATATATATATAATTCTCTTCATGGAGACGTTAGAAAACACCAAGCTGTAAGCGTGCCTAGCAGTCCCCTCTCTTCCTCTCTAGGCATATCGCAATCACCCCCACCCCCACATGGTCTTGTGAGCTGTGGTTCACGCTAAATGTTTACAATCGTAGAGCCGGGTTATTAAGGGCAGATAATTTAGTTTGAAACGATTTTAAACTTAGGGGAGGTAACTAAGAGGAGGCTGCTTTAACGGGGGGGGGGTTGGGGGAAAGGAGGGTTTTAGTGTTTTAAAACTTCCGAAGAGCCTGGTATGTCGGACTCCCAATTCCCCTGCATTATAGCGTGGGGGAGGTGAGGTGCAAGACTATCGGGAACCAAAAGGGGTCTGCTCTCGACCCTAACCAGATATTTTGACTTTAAGCTGCGGCCTTCACGTGGCTTCGGAAGAGTGCCACTAGTCGGACCAAGCTCATGACCCCCTAGTGGGTGCGGAATGGCTAATGGTAGCTAACAGCAGCTAGAGGTTTTTGATCTTTCCGAACGCCCCCCCCCCCCCCCCACGATCAAGCTGGGTACCAGACGGTGGGACGACGTCCTGCGTCTGGTGGGTGGGGAAGGAAAGCCCGGTGAGAACCGACGGAGAAGCGACCGACGTGTAGCGATCAAACCGACACTAAACGACTCGCTACTACCACCATGTGTCGGAGTTTGCTACACTGAGGCCTGCCTGGCTAATGGAAGTCAACCTTCTGAGCCGGTTTCCGTATAGAGAGAGAGAGAGAGAGAGAGAGAGAGAGAGAGAGACAGAGTGTGTGTGTGTTTTAAAGCAAATATTTAAATATTTTCAGTGACAGCATTGCTACTGTCGAATTCACAAATTATGAATTACTGAAAAGTAGAAAATAAAACTAAATAGCGGCGTGTAATACGCCGCGTGTCGGCTCGTAGAAATTATACTGGTAACAATTATTCTCTCACAACATCACTTTCCAACATGCGTCAGTGTACGGTACTGTTCTAATGTAAAATAAATTATAACATAAACTACGCAGGTACATTTTGAAAATTACGCGAACTATATTTTTAAAATGTATTAAAATGTGAATAAGGAAAAACAAATATAACATGCTAATCAGGTATACATTCCTATCTGTAAAATATGTTGGACAACAGGAAAAGATAACGATAATATGACAGTTCATATTGGGGCTTTGACCATAGGGAGTTTGACCACTGGTGTTTTCTCAGCAGTGGATCCTTGATCAAAGGTGGTTTGTCAACGGTTGTTGGATCACAAGCGCCGTGTCCGGCTTTGACCACAGGGGTTTTGTCCAAATAGGGTCTTTGATCAAATGTTTTATTTGATCACAGGTGGTTCGCCCAATGCTGACGTTTGATAACAAGCGCTTTGTCCATATATTGTAAGGATTAGTTTTAAAAGTTGTGTAACTATAATTTAAATTGCGGCAGGATGTAATAATATACTCGAATTATAGGATCCTTGAAGCTAAAAAGGAAAGATTGATAGCAAATATTTAAGGACAAAAATAGATTAATAAATAAACTGAATAATTTATCGTGTTTTTATATAATTTTTTTATTTTTTTAATAATAAACTTTAGTTTGACCTAGATTTTGGATCTAGGTAGGTTCTACTTTCCTTCATCTGAGAGCTTATCCGATGTCCTAGAGAAATATATTGTATACTCAAATTAGAAGAAATGTTGAAAATTAATAAATCATTAATCTCTACCTAAATACGCATTTCATAACTCTACACAAAGTGCAGATTCTCTCTATTAACCAAACAGACAAACAAAATAAACCGTGAGTGATCTCTCCTAAATTTTCTCGAATATTCTAATATAACACTACGAGGGATGGCAACTCGGGACATAGACAATATTTTTAATCCATTTTTAATTACTTAAACTTTTTAAAATAAAATAGAATCTCGTAAAAAAAGAATTGCAAATAAAATGTGCATAATAGTGCGGGATATTATTAGTAGGCCTACTTTATAAATTCACATGCGTTTTTTGAGAAATCGGAAACAGCGTAAATCACTACTTCCGGTCGACGGAAATTACTCAAAATTTGACAGAAAATAGAGAATTAAAACTTTTAAAGACATGTGAAATTTCATTTATCAATCTGAAACAGTACTCAAGTAATAGACTTTTGAAATATTTCAAAGTAGAAAACGTTCCACTTTCGGTTATCGGAAATTGCTCAAAATTTGATACGGATCTACGATTTTGATATGATACTTATATATGAACTTTCATCAACCTAGCTGTAACCGTACTCAAGTTATCGTGTTATTTTTTAAAATGTATTATTGTGTTTTCTAAACCCGTGGCGTGTGTTTCGGACCACGTGGTTTAGGTCAGTGGGTTTAGGAGTGTTTCCTAAACTAGTGTGAATGCGTGTGTGCATTTACTTGATTGTTTTATGATGTGTTGTTATTGACTAGGATTGGCTTAGTCAATAGTCAGTTGTTTTAGACAGTAATTAGATTAGTATATTTTAGTTGCTCGAGTTTTAGGTTGTTTAAAATTAATGTGTGTGCTGTTTCGTGCAACGTCATGTTGAGTATCGCTTGTTTTGTGTCTGCCTTCATTGGGGCCTTAGCGGAGTGTGTTAACTTAATGTTATCAATATAGATGTTGTTTAGGTAGACCAATGGCTTCGGGCTTCCTTGTGTAGGAAAGATTGGTTCTACAATGAATTTGTTTACACGTTATTTTTAAGTTGCTAGTTCTTCTTTAGACAGTGGTTAGTTGTTTTTGAGAATTGCTTTTAGAATTGTATAGTAAGGATTAGTTTTACTCAAGGCTTTAGCTAGATAGAAGTAGTAGGTAGCATTTTGAACTTGTGTATATATTTATGTATATATCTGCCATTACCATGCATTTTTCTTATGTTTTCCTTTTCTTTTTCTCTTCCCCCCCCCCCCCCTTCCAGTGAGGTTGCTTGTGCGACTTGGCTGGGTGTTTTGTTATATATGAATTGTTTTGTTTGATGTAAAAAGTTTGTTTCGTTTGGTTCTGTTTTGTGTCAGTTTTTATCTATTCTTTTTTTATAACTTTTGGTTCCATATTTTGTTGAATAAATTTTATACTAGTCATTATTTTGTTAAATAAATTTTATTAACTGTAAAGGTTTTTGTTTTATTTTAGTAGCTTATTATTTAGACTAAGGTTAGGGTTTAACCACTGTGGGTTCTACCACGGTTGCACTGACCGGACAGATTAGTTAGTTAAGCCTAGAAGGGTAGATTTTAGGTATCCCCCCCTAGCCGGGCTTACACAAGTATCGAGTAGATCAATGTATCGTTGATGAACTACTTCCTAACCGTACGATTCACCACTTTAGCACATTTTGTCAGACACTAGACAGCACTAGCCAACAGAAATTGATTTATTTGCATAGTATTAGTATTAGGCACATGAAATTCACAAAACAGGGAAGGTAAGATTATTTTTTATATAATTATTTAGAAATTAATTAGAACGTTTAGAATTAATTGACATTATTATATAATTAATAGTCAATTACTTTTTATAAATGACGTTATTGAGGTGGGGGTGTGTGAGGGTCTGGCTTTTTGTTAGTCTTTAAAAAATGTGACGTCATTTGTGGTTCCCCCCCCCCCCCTAAATCAGAAGGTTATCCGACGCGTGAGCTGGCCACATACAGTTGTACATGTGAAAAACATTTTTCTGTCTACTTTGCATTACTGCATCATTTACCCAATCGCCATGAAAACTTTGGAAGCTGTTGAGGACAGCCACACAAAGGTTTCTGTCATAGGCTAACATTTGTTTGCATATTGGAGTGGGGACGCCCAACGGAAATATGTGATTTAGCGCCCCGAGATCTTGCATAAGCGGATGAGATTACTACTTGAAATCACCGGCGACAGTGCCATCCTGAGCGCATCACATACAGTGTTTCTTCCAGACTTTTTTCTCCGGGAGGGCACTTGAAATTTTCGGGGGGTGGGGGGCGGTAGACTTTCTTCGGGTGGCGGACACTGTTAAAAGTATATATTTTCTATATAAATTATATAAATTCCATTTCGTTCGGGGGACGGTAAAATTTTTTCGGAGGGGCTTCGCCCCCCCCCCCCCAACCCCCCGAAGAGATGTTGGAAGAAACTCTGATCACATATGAGCAGGTTGGCCCCCACATCCTGTCGTTTAAAAGTTCCCACAACACTATGAATAAGTCTCACTACAACACTCGGTGACTAAATCTAACCAGGTGTCGCACCTGAATTAGTTTGTAAACTTAATCTTTGCTGAATTAGATTTAAAAAAAAAAAACCAACTAAATGGCCGAAATTGTTGAATGTTAAAACTGAGGCCACGGCTGATGTTAGTGAGTTATCCTCTACATGGACTGGGACAGACCGTTATTCTATAGAAAGACATTAGTGTCACACATCGCTGACACCGTCGACTCGCTATTGTCCTGAGGTGACTGGAGATGGCGGTCGCGAATTAGCTCCCGACCTGACATGGGAGATAAAATCGGGAAAAACGTAAAAAGATACCCTATTGTTTGCGGACCGTTGAAAACGTTTTTTTTTAGTGAGCAGGCTGGGTGCCTGTAGTAAACAGTCAGTGACCTGATGATGGCTTGCAGAGGAGGAGGGGGGGGGGTGAGAGCGGATGGGTACATGCCCCCGAAATCCAGAGTATTTATCCCTAAAATCATAATTTATACACTGTATGGGCATCTTTTGTGTAATTATGTATATTCACCACGATACGTTTGATAGGCATCCATACAGTAATTATGTTCATATTTATTTTATATATTGTCAGGTCATCTTTAAATACATTATACTTGTATTTATTTTTATATTTTCAAAGGGCATTTATACAGTAATTATGTCCATTTTCATTTTGGTAAACTTTAACGGTATTCGTAAAGTGATTAAGCACATGTTTATTTTAATTAATTGTAGGGACGGTGGCGTAGCGAGGTCGGGTGTCACCCGGTGCGGCACTTAATGGTGTAACCCCCCTCCCAGAGGCGTAGCAGCCCTTACCGGGAAAAAACTTTCAAATTTTCACCCCCCCCCCCCTCAAACTTTCGATTTGCACCGCCCCCCCACCTCAAACTTTCAATTTGCACCCCCCTCAAGTTATTCTCTATATATTTTGCTATTTTTTGCCTTGGTGTCACCCCCCTAAATGGTGTCACCCCCCTAAATGGTGTCACCCCCCCTAAATGGTGTCACCTGGTGCGATCCGCACCCCCCCCCCCACCCCGCACCCCCCTCGCTACGCCTCTGTGTAGGGATATTCAGTATAATAGTTAAGGCCATAGTGATTCTTGTTTTAAAATAGTGTAGGCACACTAAACAAATTATAAAGTCTATACTGTTTGATACATCGGGCCGAGACTGATTTATGGTAAAGTTCTCCTGATTTCTAAAACGTCTAAATTACCGGCAGTCCGAGCATGCCATCGCGAAACTCATAAATAACATGAAGCTGGCTGTCACATGGTTCACTTTCTAATTATAGACACTGACCTTCTCTTGTGAGAACGCGGTCTTAATCTGTAATGTAATACGCGGACGCTCTATAAACACGCACCTTCTCTTGAATGGCTGCGGTCAGAGATCCAGTAACGTAGTACCCGAACTGATTTTTTTTAAGGGTTTGGCATCCCATAGATTTAAATGTACAGTTATCCTTCACGGGCTTCACCTCACCCCACCAACTGTCACCCCCGCCCCCAGTGTTCCACCTTACTGAGCGTCCGCGATTACATTTGAGAGTCATTTCATTTGGATATCTATAGCTGTAAACACTGTTTTTCACGTTTCGAGCTTATTCCGAAATTTAAATGTTTTGCTATTTTCCCCGGCATCCACACACTTTGAATGCCACTGTTAACACTCGATAAATTGAGAAGATATCGATACTATCACCTGCCACTGTGGACCGATTTAACGTTGCTTCAAAGTTCCCGAAGGTATTAAGTCAGCCAAACAGTGCCTTCAGTACATTTGGAGTATTCGGGATTCCTTTCCCAATACGGCGAACGCCTACAGAATCTTGCTAACAGTTCCAGTCACAGTTGCAAGCGCCGAAAGAAGTTTCTCCAAACTGAAGTTGATCAAGAACTATTTGAGATCAACGATGTCCCAAGACAAACTCTGCGGCCTGTCGATTCTGTCAATAGAAAAAGACATAGCCTCCAGTTTGGACTATGATGATATAATCACGGAATTTTCCTCACGAAAGGCAAGAAAAGTAGATCTTTGTTTGTGAACGTACTGGTAAGATTTTCATAAATGAACAATGTAAAAAAATCAGGTTTGAAGCTGACGTTCATCGTCTTTTTAATGCGTGTCTCAAATTTATATCTGTTTTATTTTTTACTTTTCAAACAAAAAGCCTCAACAGAAACAAGCAACGTTTCAAAAGCACTTCTAAGTAAACAAATTATTTGTTAATCAGTGTCTTAATGTTAATACGACATTGATAAACAGCTTAAAAATACCATATATATCGTTATAAATATTAATTCGTGTTGAGAAGAAAAGAAAACGCCTCACTGTACAACCATGTTTTATTTAATTATACACCAATGAAAAAAATATAAGGCCCCGCGCGGATGGTTGGCCATAGGCCCCGCGTACCCCTAAGGCCGGCTCTGCCCCCCCCCCCCCCCCCCATCGTTTTTACAGTCAGTTGATTAAGTGTGATCCCACGAGCACGTTCTGGTGGGCCTAAAGATTTATTCACGTCAGACTGAAACAGAAAATATGTTTACACCTTTTGAGTAAAATAAGTTTCTTTTCTAAGCGATCTGTGTTATCTCCTCACCAGAGGCGTAGCGACCCTTCCCGGCGCCCGGGAACAAACTTTTCGATTTGCACCCCCCCCCCCTCAAACTTTCGATTTGCACCCCCCCTCGAGATTTTGATTTGCACCCCCCCCCCTCAAACTTTCGATTTGCATCCCCCGATTTTAATTTGCACCCCCCCCCCCTCGAACTTTCAATTTTCCAACCCGGGGACATATGTCCCCCTCGCCCCCCCCCTCGCTACGCTATTGCTTCTCACCAATCCAGTGTAAATCCTTGCAATTTTATTTAGCGAAAAAAGCACCCACCCTCTTTTACTATCTTGATATAAGTCACTACATTTTTTACGGTTAAAAAATCGTACAATACGCTTTAATACGATTGGTTTTTTTTCATAAGTGGTAACGTTTGTCAACTAAGCAATCTACTGTTACACAATACGCTTTGTTATAATTAGTTTTAGTTCTAGGTGTTAAAACCAATCCAGTACAAATACTTGCGATTTTTGTTCGGGAAAAAGCGCACCCACCCCCACACTCCTCCCCACCATCTTGGACAAGGTTCGTAGAACAGGTTTTAATCGTGCCATGCACTTTAGTAAAATTAGTTTTTTTTTTCTAAGCGATCTGGGTTATCTCCTCTCCAATCCAGTGTAACTCCTTGCAATTGTATTTAGCAAAAAAAAGCGCCCACCCCCTTTTACTATCTTGATAAAAGTCACTACATTTTTTACGGTTAAAAAATCGTACAATACGTTTTAATACGATTGGCTTTTTTTTTTCATAAGTGGTAACGTTTAACAACTAATCAATCTATTGTAGATTTTTATGATTTTGGTCGCGAAAAAGCCCCCCCCCCCCCCACATCTAGCGGTTTTTGCCGGTCACTGTTTGTAAATGTTACATATTTTACAGTTAAACTATCAAGATAAATTAATAGTTAAATAAGTATGTAAAGGCTTGTAGCCATTTCTTAACTTAGACTGTTTATAATTAAAAACTGCAGCATAAATTCAGCTTTAAAAAAAAATGTCCACCCCCTTTTGGCGCCCCCTAGGTTCGGCGCCCGCGGCAGCCTACCCCCCCCCCCCCTCTCCCTAGCTACGCTTCTGCGTCAACTAATGCATTAACTAAAATCCCTTGAATATCTGTCCGTAAGTATTAGACAAAATACGAAACATGACTGGCGAAAATCAATACTACTGTGACTGTATTTATGATTAGAATCCACAAACTCGATAATTGTTCTTCAGTCTCTCTGGAAGCCATATTTTTACCTGCACTTTCGGATGGTTTTAGCATCTCTTAAGTAGGCGTTTCAACATTTAGATCATCTATCAAGATCCACTTTCTCACCACTCTTTAATGACTCAAACTAATCAACATATTATTGCATTACATTTAATCGGTCATCAGAGCGCGACTGCTAAACCAAAAGTCTCCAGTTGGAATCCAGGTTAAAGTGAGTGTAACGACACCAATCTATCAGCCAGATAGTTGGTGAACGCTCCCGGATTCGTTTCAATGATTATACACAGATGGCGACTAGCCTACATAAAAGAAAGCTAACACAATAGTTTACTAGGACTCGTACTTGATGTCTAGGGGAAACACTAGAGAAACTACTGATGCCAACAATACATTTAATCTGCATATAACTTTTAATGAGTGTACAAAGTCGTGGCAGGACACTAGATTTATACAGGATAAAATAGATTTACAGAATGAACAAAACCCAACTTACAATTTGTGGAAAAAAATAATATGATACACTATCACAGCTTTTAACACTTTAACAGAAAAATCACCACAGTTTACACAACACTGCTATAAGCATATAGTATTACTTAACCACAAGTAATATAAGAATATGCTGCTTAAACTACTTAGTACTACACGGCGACACACAGGGCTTATTATCTCTCAACGATGTCTGGTCAAGTGACTGCCCAGATTGTGTGAGACGTGTGCGATGAGTCTCCATAACAGATCACTCAAGTGTCTATCCCTAGGCTACTTGAGCTACTGTTCACTCAAGTGTCTATCACTAGGCTACTTGAGCTACCATTCTCGGTTTCGCACCGAGGAATGGAACCTCGGCCGCCGAGATCCTAACCACTAGGCCACTAATGGTATGATCAAATGTAAAAATAAAAATTACCAGACCTTAGTAGGTCACATCCCCTCCCATTTGAAGAGGCAGATAGGTTCCACAAAAAACATACATAAGGAACCAATCTGGCATAAAAAAATGTTCTACAAATGTAGCAAACCAAAATCTTAATACCAGGTGAAAACATCCCTGGAAATAAAAGGGAATTAACTCAATCTTTTACAATTCGTAAAAGGGGAGTAACCCTTTTGTAATAGATTAACGAGGAGCCACATTGGTGTTAACAGCCTTTTATTTACAGACGCCATGATGCAAAGAGAGAGAGTGAGAAGCGAGAGAGAACTATTTATAGATAACAACATGTAAGGGACATCACTCAAGATAACAATATAAATATAATACTAATACAGAAGAGTGAGTTCCCTTGACCTCACAATTATCTCAATCTATTACAATTATCTCAATCTATTACATCCCTTTACCCTTAGAACACAATAACACATCTCTCAATAGAACAATTGATAGTATCCTAAAATCACCAATTATATTGTAACATGAACACTATGGTAGATTACATCCTTACAAACAATGCACAATATGCTACAACATAATCAAGATACAAAACAATGATGTCAAAGTCCTTTTGACCTTCAAAATCATAGGTCTAACTTATTTGGGACTTTGATTGTCCTGCTTGACCTTCTCAGTGGCTTTTGATTTGGTGACTCAAGATTCTGACCATCTGGATTCTCTATCTCAGGAGGTCTAGGATTTAAATCATTAACTCCAGAATTTACATTTTCTGACTCCAGACAACTTGGTTCACTCATATCAACAGAACTTGGTTGTGGAACAAACTGAGTTGGTGTGAACTGATCAGACTTGGTGGGATTGACAGATTCACACTTATTATCTGCACAAGTTATTTTTAACTTTATAAGACACAGGTCCTGTACATTGAACAATTTGACCTGGTATCCATTTTTCCTTTCTCCCATGATTTCTTAGATACACATTCTCATTAACACCAAATTCTCTTTCAATGGGTGTTCTGTCATGATTTACTTTTTGAATTGGCATCTGAAAGTATTATGCTATTATTCAGATCCTTAATTGACATAGATTTCTTTGATTGATCAATTTTCTCAGGTAATCTGATAGTGCTTGTTGGTAACCAAAAATACTGTTTATGAGTAATATTCTGGACCATATCACTTTGCAACTGTGATCCAGTATTTGAAGTGGGTGTATTAAATGGCAAAAATCTTTTTCTTCTTTTGATGTTACCCTTTTAGTTTCTGTAAGTGCTAATGATGTTAGCAAAGTTGTTTGATGATCACATGTTAATATAAGTCTTTTCCCTGGGTCATAGTGAGTTAGTAAGGTGTCAGCAGACAAAGCCTCTTTTGCTGTATTAAAAGCAGCTTCTTGTTGTTTACCCCAGTGCCAAGTTGCATTTTTCTGTAGCAGCTTGTACAGTGGTGATAGTTTACCAGACAGATTTCCTATGAACTTTGCATAGTAATTTATCAAGCCCAAAAAAGCTCTTAGTTGTTGGGTATTTTCAGGTTTGGGTGCTTCTTTAATGGCTTTTGTTTTCTCAGGTTGAGGTTTGATGCCTTGCTTGCTTAATATATAACCAAGAAAACTAATTTCTGTCAGCATGAATTGACATTTATCTTTGTTTATCTTTAAACCTTTTTCACCAACAATTTTCAATACTTTATCAAGTGTTTTAAGATGTTCAGTGTCATTCTTACCAGTTATGTACACATTGTCAAAGTACACACAAACATTTGGAATGTCCTTAAAAATACTGTCCATGACAGCTTGGAAAATTCCAGGGCTAGATGATATGCCAAAACATAGTCTTTCATATTGGTAGAGTCCTTTATGTGTGTTTATTGTCGTATAGACTTTTGAATCTGGATGCAGTTCTAGTTGAGTGTAAGCATGACTAAAGTCTAATTCAGTGAATTTGTCTCCTCCTGCCAAATTCAAAGAAATTTCCTCAATGTTAGGTATAGGGTACCTATTTAGCTCTATTTGCTTATTCAGTGTAGTTTTATAATCTCCACAAATTCTTATAGAACCATCCTTCTTTAACACTGGCACAATGGGTGTCGCCCAATCGGAATAGTCTACCTTCTTTATGATGCCATTAGATTCCAATCTACTTAGCTCATTTTCAATTTTATTCCTCATTGCATAAGGTGGAACTCTAGCTTTGCAGTATCTTGGATTTGTGTCTTTAATGCTTAACTTCACTGTTCTATCATTTAGTAATCCTGGATTACCAAAAACACATTTATTTTCAGATATAACTTTATCTAGTGAAGTAAGACTAGATTCTTTTCCATTGTTCAATGAACAAATACTCTCCCAATTTAACTTAAGATCACTTAACCAGTTCCTACCTAGTAATGGCGGTCCATTTCCTTCAACCACAAGAAGAGGAAGTTTAACACTTTGACCATTATAACTTACATGAACCATACACTCTCCTATTACCGGAACATTGTCACCAGTGTATGTTGTTAGACACTTGTGACATGGCTGTAGAGGCACTGATCCTCCTGTGACAGCGTCAAAATCTTTCTTTGTTATGACTGTTAGAGATGCTCCAGTGTCAAGTTGGAAGCTGATGCTCTTACCGTTGATATTAACTGGTACATTGATGGGAGCATGACTTATTGATTTCACAGAGAATAGGTTGAAATCCGGCTGCGAATCAGTTTGAGCATTTTCACAGGTAGAGTGGTTCATTGGTTGGGTTAGGTAGTCTTGGTGAGAGTTAACATAGTGCTGCCTTTGGTTGCGGTACTGTCTTGACTGGCTAGATTTAGCAACAGACGAAGACTTTGCAAAGCAGGCCTTAGCGATGTGACCTTGCTTTCTGCACTTATAACAAGTTGCAGACTTGAACTTGCACCGATGAGATGCATGGGGACCTTTGCATCGATGACATTTTTGATAATTATTACTAGATTTAGATCTAGGATTTGAACGAGCAGGCTGTTTAGCATAAGTTGGAATGCTCTGATGGGGTTGGTGTTTATTGACTAACCTGCTGTTTACTGCATGGATCTCTGAAGGTGCTAAAGATCTCGCCGCCTCTGATGACTGCTGGAATAAAGTTGCGAGTTGTATTGCTTTTTCTAATTTTAGATCTGACTCGAGCAGCAACTTTCTTTGAATATCAGGGCTGTTTACACCTGTCACAAACTTTTCACATAGTCTGTCAGACAGCGTTTCTCCAAATTCACAGAATCTACTTAAATGACGTAAAGCAGCAACATATTCTGATATTGACTCGTTTGGTTGACGAGTCCTACTGTCAAATCTAGCTCGACATAAAAACTTTGATGGGGTAGGCGCATGGTGGTCTGTTAGCAATTTGCTCAGCTCGTTAAAGCTCTTGGTAGTTAGACTAGCTGGTGCGCATAAGTCTTTTAGTAGCCTAAATTGTTGAGGCCCTATGACTGTTAACAAAACAGCTCTCTTTTTGGCTTCTATCGTCACGTTGTTAGCTTCTAGGTAAAAGCTTAACCTCTCTAGGTAATCTTGAATGATTTCATCATTCGCATCAAATTCTTTTATTTGGCCATACAGCGCCATTATTCTAGAAATAATTAGCTAATAAGCTCTAGCAAACCTCTTTTTTGCGTAAGTAGGTGCTCTTTCTAGTAGATGTTTATCCTTCGTCGCCAGTTATAATAGATTGACGACGAGCCACATTGGTGTTAACAGCCTTTTATTTACAGACGCCATGATGCAAAGAGAGAGAGTGAGAAGCGAGAGAGAACTATTTATAGATAACAACATGTAAGGGACATCACTCAAGATAACAATATAAATATAATACTAATACAGAAGAGTGAGTTCCCTTGACCTCACAATTATCTCAATCTATTACAATTATCTCAATCTATTACACCTTTCAAAAGAATAATAATACATCAAAGTCCCTCAGAAAGGGGTATTACAATATTTCCATGGTGATACTATAAGTGGTAAACCAGACAAGGTAAATCCTTTATTTCAATGACTAGCTACAATATCAACTGAGTCATATGAGACATTTTATCATAAAAGATTATGTATAATGAAAAACCACCTTAAAATAAGGTTCACCTGAAAATAAACAAAATTCTCAACAGGATTGTAAGTTCGAAAAAATCCAAAACTCAGACCACTCACATTCATGTGAATATCACCCAAACCAAACGATTGTTTAACCGTAAAAAATGTAGTGACTTATATCACGATAGTAAAAGAGGGTGGGTGCTTTTTTCGCTTAATTAAATTGCAAGGATTTACACTGGATTGGTGAGGAGCAGTAGCGTAGCGGGGGCGCGAGGGGGACATATGTCCCCGGGCGCCGAGCTTAGGGGGCGCCAAAATGGGTTGGAAAATTGAAAGTTCGAGGGGGGGGGTGCAAATTAAAATCTCGAGGGGGGATGCAAATCGAAAGTTTGAGGGGGGGGGGGTGCAAATCAAAATCTCGAGGGGGGGGGGCGGTGCAAATCGAAAGTTTGAGGGGGGGGGGTGCAAATCGAAAAGTTTGTTCCCGGGCGCCGGGAAGGGTCGCTACGCCTCTGGTGAGGAGATAACACAGATCGCTTAGAAAAGAAACTTATTTTACTCAAAAGGTGTAAACATATTTTCTGTTTCAGTCTGACGTGAATAAATCTTTAGGCCCACCAGAACGTGCTCGTGGGATCACACTAAATCAACTGACTGTAAAAACGATGGGGGGGGGGGATGTGTGTCATAAGCCCTACTCTAACCAGATAAAAAAACAACAACTAGAAATGTATAGTATAGCCTACATGTCGTAAATGTAAAAGCGGTGTAGGCCTAGTTTGTGAACTCTTGTCTTCAAGGGAGATTACTCTAAAAATATATTCAAGATGGGGACCCAAGTTTTGATTCTCAAACGACAAACATCGCAAAAAAGTTCATTTTAGGAGTGTTTTAAGATCATTTACGAATTACAACATCAGATAAGAAAGGTCTAATGTTACTAAAGCTTACACACGTGAACAAGTCAATAGCCGCATAGCCATAGGCCTATTTTCAACATTTTGTGTTAAACATGTTGGAGAAAAATATTTTATAAAATAGATCTAGATTTTAGATCAAGAATTCTAGATCTAGATTCTAGATCTAGATCTAGTTGTTAGCCCTATTGGTCAAAACTAGTGACAAAGCAAAGAAATAACCAAATAGCTAAAAATCCAGCACATTTAAAATAACACACACGTGAACAAGTCAATAGCCGCATACGCGCATAGCCATAGGCCTAATCCTAATATTTAATATAGATTCTAGTAATACTAAACTAATAGGCCTAATAATAATAACTAATGGAGGCGAGCGAGTTGACGAGATTCCTTCCATAATGTTGTTGACATGGAATGAAAACGTGCTTTTTAGATTTAGACCTTAATAAAAAATAAAAACTTAAGCCTAAAATTAATTTAGAAATTTTATATTTTTAGAATAAATGCTATAAAAGTTGCAAATCCAGAGAACTTGAAAATCATTTGTTGAGTTTAAGGTTACATTTCTATTTATTTTCATCAAGCCTAAGTTATAACCGGATGTTTCACTTTTGTAAGACAAATATTGATTGGCTGTACAGTAACTTAGTGATCGATAACTATTTGTTTACAAAACTTTGCAGATCAAGTTTTTAAATAACAATGCAAATTTAAAACCCCATGACCTTGTTTTCTATTTTTAGCTTACAATGTGTACAATAAAATCTATGGCGGCCTATCCAATAACAGGATGCCATTGTTTATGTCGCCATTACACGTGAAAACCAAATTGTTTTTGCTTTTTTTTAAATTTTTATTTAGTTACCGAAAATATTATAAACATCAAATACATCCAATCTTTAGTAAAGTCAGAAAAAAACCAGACAGACAGGATTTTATAACCATATTAATTGTAACTACGCCGTGCAAGATTTTAAAATTAATTTATACACCTCTCAAATACCTTTGAGGCTTTTCTCGCTCGTGTCCATTGATGTTAAACATGTTGGAGAAAAATATTTTATAAAATAGTTAGATCTAGATCTAGAATTCTAGTCTAGATCTAGTTGTTAGCCCTATTGGTCAAAACTTGATCTAGTGACAAAGCAAAGAAATAACCAAATAGCTAAAAATCCGGCACATTTAAAATAACGGCTACCAATACTTAGGCTATTAATATTAATCAATGTTTGTCTTAAGAAAGTGATAACTTAGGCTTGATGAAGATAAATAGAAATGTAGCCTTAAACTCAACACATTATTTTCAAGTTCTCTGGATCTGCAACTTGTATAGCATTGATAAAAAAAATATTAAATTTCTGAATTAATTTTAGGCTTAAGTTTTTAATAAAATGTTTGGCCTATCTTTTATTATTTTTACGGTCCTAAATCTAAAAAAGCACATTTGTATTCCATGTCAACAACATTACGGAAGGATTTTCATCGATTGTTTGTCAACTCACTGGTGTCCATTTGAGCCATAATATTATTTATTATTATTAGGCCTAATAAATTATTAGGCCTAATAAAAAAATAATAATAGCCTAAGTATTGGTAGCTGTTGTTATTTTAAATGTGCAGGATTTTAAGCTATTTGGTTAGGCCAAGGCTATTCCCAGCCGGTTGGGAATAGCCGTATTGGGGCTATTCCCAGCTGACTGTGAATAGCCCCAATACGGCTATTCACAGTCAGCTGTCATTTCATGCTAAATACTACTGTGAATAATGTCTTAAAATAATAAAAGCATTTATTGTGACTGGGGAGTGAGGTATAGATTAAGAAAGCAGTGCTATTTTTATTTTGTTATATTTTTATAAAAAATTTATTACGGTTAAAGTTTAGTTTAGCTTTTAGGCTCATATCAGACATATCTGCTACAGGCTACGTGTAGGTCATAGATGGATCAATTAATAATTGATAATTATGCACTCTAAATCTATACACTAGAATAATAGATTTAGTAATTTTTAAATAAATAATACTAATTAAGCATCAGTTTAGTTGGTTGTTCTAATTGCTATTCAACTTTCAATTACCATTAAAAATTCACATTATCACATAGAATAAATATCAGGTGAAATAGTTAATAGTATGTCCTTTTTCATCAGCAATAATTCAGTTTCCAACACACTTGTGTTTTTTTCTCTTAGCAAAAATCTATGGGACATGTCTTTTTTTTTTCTTTTTTGCTGATATGTCAACAAAAGAAAAAAATTAACAAAAATAACACATCCAAACTCAAGTGACTGAAAAAAATATTTTGATAATAAGATTAAGAGGCATTCATTAAGATCATAGCAATATGTCATCTGATGGATTTGAACCCGCACCTTCTGGCACCACCGGCCACTGCCCATGACCGCTGGACTAAACATCTTCATGCCCAGATGGGTATTTTTAGTATTAAATCTATCAAAAACGGTCACGACTGTGAATAGCCCCAATACGTTAATATTATTATTAATAATTTATTAATAATAATATATAATATTATGGCCTAAATGTCAAATGGACACCAGTGAGTTGACAAAAAATTGCCGAAAATCCTTTCTTAATGTTGTTGACATGGAATACAAATGTGCTTTTTTAGTTTTAGGACCGTAAAAATAATAAAAGATAAAATTTTATAAAAAACTTTAATATTTAATAATTTAAAATATTTAAAATTAATAAATTTAAAATTTAATATTTTTTGAATCAATGCTATACAACTTGCAGATCCAGAGAACTTGAAAATAATGTGTCAAGTTTAAGGCTACATTTCTATTTATTTTCATCAAGCCTAAGTTATAACCCGATGTTTCACTTTCGTAAGACAAACATTGATTGGCTGTTCAGGAACTCGTGATAGATTTCTGACAGCCCCACTTTATAGTTTTTTTGTTTACAAAACTTTGCAGATCAAGTTTTTAAATAACAATGCAAATTTAAACAACATGACCTAGTTTTTCTTTTTTTAGATTACAATGTGTACAATAAAATTTATGGTGGCCTATCGAATAGCAGGATGCCATTGTTTAGGTCGCCATTTTAAATTTTTTTTTTTAGTTACCGAAAATATTAAAAACATCAGATACATCCAATCTTTAGTTAAGTCCAAAAAAAAACCAGACAGGCAGGATTATTTACATTATTTGTCAACACAACACCTTATTAAATGAACACACTGATTAAGTCTGATTAAGAGAACTAAATTGTTTCTTTAAGTAATTTGTATTACTTTTAGGCGATAAAATTGTATAGATTTCATAGCGTACGTCCCCATAAGTAGATCTATAGATCTAAATCAAATTTGAATGAAATAGTTCATTTCTTTATTTTCTAAAATTGGAAGATGATGCCATTAGTTTTGAACTGTTTTGTGTTCTTTCTATAGTTTAAAGATGTCACTAGTGAAGTCATTGTTTATTTCATTCTTTTCACAACAATAAATGCTTTTCTGGTTGCATTATTAAAATTGCATTTCTACATTCGAATATGCCTTAAATTGTATTTCCCTTCTTTAAATAAAATTTATAAAATTTAGATTATACATTAAATACATTAAATACATTTATAACATCCACCATATATATTATTTTCAACAAAAGCCACTATCTACAAGTTCTCCATATTTAGCGGAACATTCTGATCACAATCGCCTTAAAAAACTTGCGGACAGAGAGAGAGAGAGCGAGAAGTACGCAAATAAACTTTTATATATTAGGATTAATATAGATCTAGAGGTAATCTATCGTTTTAGGTGTGTAAAATCCTCCGAGGCTGGTAATGTGAAAAAAGTTGCCTCATTGTTAAGGCTTTAATAGATGTATAATATGATATATTTTTGTCAAATATTATAGATAACTAAATAATAAAGCAATGGCTAAATATATCAATATAGGTCAGAAATTAACCTTAAACAGCAGTGTTTGCGAGCAAGATTCGCTATATAAACAGCGGCCACCTGTATATTAGAGTGGTTTCCCCTGAATCTCTAATTATAATTTAGCCAAAAAATTTAAACAAGATGATTGCTAAAATAAATGAGCTTGGTTGCATTGGCTGTAAACATTGCTAGATCTAGTCTTTATTTATTACTAAAAAGTTTTAATACATTTATTTAAAAACAGTTACATGAAACTTTGAAACATTTATGTAGCTTTCAAAACTTAAATCCTCCTATATATTTTTAAATACTATTTTTAATTTGGTTTTCTAATCAAGATTATTTTTTTTTCAGTTTTTTCTGCAATAATTCATGAATCTAAAGCTATGGAAAACACAAAGGACACTAATTGTATAGTTTGGGAGAGTTCAATTATGGTTAAACAGGAATTGAGTGACGAAATCATAACATTTATGGACATGAAATCAGATGAAACATCAGAAGGAGTACAAAGAAATATATCAACACTCTTTTCAAATTCTGAAGATATAAAGCAAAATGTATCAACACAATTTTCAACTGTTAAAGACAAATACTTGGAGGAAACAATGCTATTTTTAGCTTTAGAAGATAAAAATCTTGATAAAACAAAACCTTTGTTTAATTTAGAAGAGATGAAACAAAATAACCCAACATCATTTTCATCTTCTGAAGACATGAAACCAAATAAATCAACAGCATTTTCAATTTTTGAAGATATAAAACCTGAGATATTAACAATTTCATCTTTGGAGAGTGAACAACAAAATGGTTTCAAAGCACAGCAACAACTTTCTTCCCCACCAGATTCAACTGATTTTAAAGAAAATTTTGCAGTTTTAAAATCAGATCTTCAATATGAATTAAAAGAACTCAAGTTATTGCATACAAAATTGATTGATAATCTTCCAACAGAATATCTGATTAGCAATAAGGGACTGAAGACATACAAGTGTGATATGTGTTGTCAAAGATTTTTTCATTTTGATCATGTTAAACAACACATATACATTCACACAAGGGTGAATCCATATGGTCATAATTTTCGTCAGCAAGAAGTTGTTATGATCAGTCAGGGTGAACAGATTAACAAAATAAACCTAGAACAGGTATACAATAAGTCTAGTTTGTCTAAAAAGTTCACTACAAAGTCTAGTTTATCCGCACACACAAATATTCATTCTGGAATTAATAAGCCATATGAATGCTATGTGTGTCATAAAAAATATCATATTAAAAATCATTTAGCAAACCATATAAAGATACATTTAGGAGAAAGTCCATATGAATGTGGTGTGTGTCATAAAAAATTTAGTCAGAAAGGTCATTTATCAGAACATACAAATATTCATTTATCAGAGAGACCATATGAATGTGATGTGTGTCACAAAAAATTTAATCAAAAAAGTGTTTTATCAAAACATAAAAGTATTCATTTACCAGAGAGACAACATAAATGCGATGTATGTCATAAAAGTTTTGCCCTTAAATCTAGATTATCTATACATAAAAATATTCATTTACCAGAAAGACCATATGAATGTGATGTGTGCCATAAAAAATTTAGGCATAAACATTATTTATCCGAACATAAAAGTATTCATTTATCAGATAAACCATATGAATGTAATGTGTGTCACAAAAAATTTAATAAAAAAAGTTATTTATCTGCACATAAAAATATTCATTTACCAGAGAGACCATATGAATGTGATGTGTGTCATAAAATTTTTAGTGATAAACGTTATTTATCAAAACATAAAAATATTCATTTACCAGAGAGACCATATGAATGTGATGTGTGTCATAAAAAATTTAATTGTAAAAGTAATTTATCTATACATAAAAATATTCATTTACCAGAGAGATCATATGAATGTGATGTGTGTCACAAAAAATTTAATTATAATGCTAGTTTATCTACACACAAAAATATACATTTACCAGATAGACCATATGAATGTGATGTGTGTCATAAAAAATTTAATTGTAAAAGTAATTTATCTATACATAAAAATATTCATTTACCAGAGAGATCATATGAATGTGATGTGTGTCACAAAAAATTTAATTATAATGCTAGTTTATCTACACACAAAAATATACATTTACCAGATAGACCATATGAATGTGATGTGTGTCATAAAAAATTTAATTGTAAAAGTAATTTATCTGCACATAAAAATATTCATTTACCAGAGAAACCATATGAATGTAATGTGTGTCACAAAAAATTTAATAAAAAAAGTTATTTATCTGCACATAAAAATATTCATTTACCAGAGAGACCATATGAATGTGACATTTGTCATAAAAAGTTTGCTCGTAAGTCTAGTTTATCTACACACACAAATTTTCACTCAGGTCTTGAATGTGTTGTTGGTTATTAAATTCTTTTTTCACAAGGATCTTTAATTATCTATATATACAAGTATTGCTTTTTTACTAATACCACATTTGAGGCTGAAAACACACCATTAATGTTTGTCATACAAATACTCTTCATAGTATTATTTGTCATACAAAGTATTACTAATGATTAAAATGCTATCTAGACATTTCACACACAGGAAGAAAAACTACATGGAAAGAATGGATGTCATGAATCTCCATAGCACATTTATTATCTTGTACAAGGTGTTATGGCTAGCTTTGTTTCGGTTTTTTGGAAATATGATGGCTAAATTCTTATCCTTTATATTACCCATACAACAATACTAACCACTAATGAACACCAACATTTTAAATGTACAATTATAATTTGAATCATTGAAGTAATATTTACTCTATATTTTTCTTTATTGAATTTATTCCAATTTATGTAATTCTAAATTTTGTATAAATAATTATATAACCCATTAAGTAAATCATAATTATGATAATTGAATTGAGCAACAAAATGTATTAATTAATGTAGCTAAAAATGATTAAATTTTTAAGACATAAGATACAATTTATTATTATGATTATTATTGATGTTTAATTTATCTTTTTTTAAAAGACATAATAAATATTTTCAGCTATTAATTAATCAGACAGCATTTATTCCATTTTGTTAGGGTTATTATGATTGGATCGGCTGTTATTATATACAGATCTAGATCTATCTATCTATCCTTATATATATATATATATATATATATATATATATATATATATATATATATATATATATATATATATATATATATATATATATATATATATATATATATATATATATATATATAAATGAATGTATTTGTTTTTTTTACTTTCTCGTATATACGAAGTATAGAGAAAGTCTTGTAATCGTGCACAAAAATCACATTAAATTTGGACAGTTTTCACCGTTTTACTCCTCAGTCCTTCATCACATCCGGGATATAGAAGACTTATTTTAATCGGGCAAAAATCATAAACTCAGATATATAAAATTTTTTGCGTTTTATGCGTAATGGAGTTGGAAAAACTGGATTATCCAATTCTGTCCGTGTGTAAACACGATAACTTGAGTACCGTTACAGCTAGGTTGATGAAATTTCATATATAAGTATTTTATCAAAATCGTAGATCCGTATCAACTTTTGAGCGATTTCCGATAACCGGAAGTGGTACTTTTTTACTTTGAATTTTTCAAAAATAGTTATTTAATTTTTTATAACAAAGTAATGCTAACATGTTTCCTACACAATTTATATTACTTTCTTAAAAGTAAGGACGCTTTTTGCAAGATGTTAAGTAATGAAAATTCTTGATTTTCGGCATTAAGGAAGGATGCCTTATATTGTTTTGCAGAATGACTGTTTCATGTTTCTGTGTTAATCATATATTAAAAACATCATGGTCTTCAATATGGTTTAAATTTTATTTTGATACCTTACTTTATTAACTTGTTATAATTTTTTGAAAAAGGATGAAATTTCTAATTTTTGTAAACTGACCTTGCTGAATCTTGTCTCACTAATTGTATTCTTTATTAATTCTTTGCCTGTTTATTTCATATTAACATCCTTTGAATTTCCTTTCTTAGAACATTTACATTATTAATGTGGTTTAATTAGTTTATTTTATATGATTTTTTAAAAATGACTGTAAATTGACTTTTTGTCTCCCTTTTCGTACTTTGGTAAAATTGTGCTTTGGCTCATTTTTAAGTGAATAAATTTTCCATTTATATCTGTCTGACAACATTGAAAAACAATTGGGTTTGCTATTTGTATTACTGGCTGTGTGTGCAAGAAATTTGTGAGTTCTAACTTAGTTATTTTAGAAGTTAGGAGGTGTCTCAAATAGACCCTTTACTGCTCGAAAAGCGAACACATTTTTCGAGTTTTAAAAAATTCATAACTTTTTAAAAAATGGACATACATCAATAAATTTGGTGTTTCTGTTCTGATGAAAGCAATCCCTATCAGGTGGAAGTGTTAAATTTTATTTAATTTCATTATGAAAATTTCATTTAGAATACCTAATATAAGCGAGTGGTCGTTCTACTTTTTTTTACTGACACGTGTTTCTCTAAATATCCACGCACAAGCAATAGAATATCACAAACTAAACATATGGACATGCAAGGAGATGTAGGGTTGTAGACTCACTTGTAAAACTCATGAAAACTATAGTTTTAGTCGCTCAGACATAGATGATAGAGTTACATAAGTCTGCTGCACCTGCTCACGGTATATCTCTTATGGTTTTATGAATGGGTAGTTTGAAACATTGCTATAACAAACTACACGCGGAAGGACTTTCTCAATGTGTATAACCTTAGTTGTCTCTGGTTACGGTTTTTTCGTGAACTCCTATTCAAGGTCAATTAATGAAGACGCATATTTCTCATTTGACCTATATTTGCCATACACACAAAGCACGTGAACAAATAGGCCTACTGTCTAAATGACAGTGTTCAACCGTTGTATATTCTTCCATGCTCAATGCAGCTGCTGTGGGTACTTAGTGTCACTGCTGTGGGTACTCAGTGCCACTAGTGTGGGTACTCACTGCTATTGTTGATGGTACCCAATGTTTCCGATTTCGGTTCTTCGTGCTACGGCTGTTGTGCTCGAATGATAGTGCTATTGATTACCAATGACATATTGCCACTGGTAAGGGTACTCAGTGCTGAAACAGTGGGTACTGAGTGTTGAAGCCATGTGTACTCAGTGCTACTGCAGTCGGTTCTTGGTGTCACTACTGTGGGTACCAAGAACTGGAGCTCTTGGTAATCGATGACGTTCCTGTGGGTACTCAGCCTTAGCAGTGGGTACTCAGTATTACTACTGTGGGTACTTAGTGCTGAAACTGTGATTGCTCAGTGTCACTGATTTTGGTAATTAGTGCTTAAGATGTGGGTACTCATTTGCACTGATGTCTGTACTAAATGCCAATATAATGCCACTAAAGTGGGTATCTAAAAGCACTGCAAAGGGTATTTTTGTCAGTATTCAACCTTACTGTATTTATTACGAGGTGTAGGTCTATGCTCAGTTTTATTATTGTTAAGGTCACTATGAAGACCTATCTTTAGTGGAATCCAGGATAATGGTCTGTGACCTACTTAGGTCTTCTTTTTTTGATAGTCTAATTTTATTAATGTTTAAATGGCATTGAGCTATCTTTTGTTAGACTAAGAAATTTTCCACCACACTCATGTGATAGTATAAGAAATTTTCCACCACACTCATGTGATAGTATTCACAACTGTGCTCGTGTTTTGGCTCCATCCCCCCAATGGTCCTTAGCCTTGGTGTCAACATCCCATCATTTTAGGGTGATATAAAAAGAGGAATTTTCCAGACATGAGGCGCGCACAAGACATCATGAGAGAAGCCATAGCTTCCATATTGTGTTCGGCCGTAATTAACTTATGTTTCAGTAGTACTCAGTATTGAATTTTCACAGTGTAGGCTGTGTTAATTAGATATTTTTTCCAGTGTTAGGGTGTAATTTTGCGCTCATGGCTATCCCTTGAGCGCTATGGCGCCTATGTTCATTTTAAACAGTGCAATAGACATTGGATAAAATGGGGCATTAAAGTCGTTCACGAAACTGTATCAGGCGCGTCCGCTGACGCCCCTGTAGGTTGCGATTTTCCTAGAGTTATCCTCGGACTTTATTCTAGCCCCGCGGCAACGCGCGGGGACGGGCACGCTAGTCTATATATAAAATTACGTAGAACGATTCCATTAGATTGATGCAGTGACGTGCAGACGGATCTAGGATCATCTAGTGGTCTGGAGATATATCTGTTGGATACCTTTACTAATATTTAGGAAGAGACCCACGCTTTTCTTTAAAGTTACTTGAATAATAGTGTATTATTATATATTTAAAGAAAATCTTTTGTTTTTTACTTTTTAGTGCATTGTTACATAAAAGCTTTTTATTAAAACGTTTTTATTAATTTTTTGTTTAGTACTTTAAATTCTTTAATTAAAAATAGAGTTGCATGACTAAAAACTATTTCGCACCTAATGAAATAGTGTGCAATAGTTGGATAAGGCTGCCAACTAATTTGAAATACTAATTTTAATTACTTCATAAAAAATTAATAAGGCATCTTATTAACCCTTCATTTCACTCAGATTTTAACATTTGTGTAGATTCAATGGGGGTTATTTCACTTTGTATCAAAATTGATACAACATGAAATGAAGGGTTAAGTCGCATTCAGGCACATGTCAATTCTAGAATTCGCTGTATGTCCATAAAATCCAAATGTGTCAAAATGCTGTGTTTTGTGTTACTTAAGTCTTAAAGCATTCGGCGACTGACACAGCCTAATACACGGACAGCAATCCACTGATTTGAATTTGATGGTATTAAAATTAAGCGACTCTTGCAGGAAAAAAAGATACGCAATAGAGAAAAACTACCACCTTCATACACAGCGATGTTTTCGATGGTACTGCGTTTACAAGCAAACCACAGAACACTAACCCTAGCCCTAGCGCAGCTATTAAGGTCACCGCGCATGCGAAGAACTATTGAGTTTGGTATTTTCTGCCGAAAAATCTTTTTTCCAAGTAGATCTAGATCTAGGCCTAGTCACTTCGTAAAATTAAACTTTGAATATAACCCACCAGTTCCTCCCGAAACCCCGTCCCTAAGTTCAGAGCGAGAATTCGTTGAAGGAGCTACAATCCAGGTCACGTGTCGTGTCGCTACGGGTCATCCAGGTCAAGGGTCAGTACATTGGAAGTATTACGACAACGGGGTAGATATAACGTCACTGGTTGAGCCGCAAGTCTCAAGCATATTGTGTGAGTTACAAAAAAATTTCACTTTACAAATTGTAGTTTGTAAGTTTTTATTCTGATTGATTATCGTTATTCGGTTATATTTAATTTTATTTTTCACACATTCTTTTTTACATTTAATTCATATTAAAAAATTCTTCATCTTAGTAGTAATATTTTAAGGATATTTTCTTCAACATAATTAAATACAGTGGTAACTCGATAAACGAGTTTAATTCGTTCCGTAACAATACTATATGTCCAAGTGATTTTCTTTTTTGATATTAATTAAAGTGCCATTAATCTGTTGCAGCCCACTAAATATATAACAAAAGTGTATATATTTATGACAAGTATTGTTTTATAACATAATAAATGATGATGTAGGGATATAAGCAAGTTTTATAAAGTGCATTTGCCTAAAAAATCAGCCGACTTGAACTTTGGGGTCATCCATCGTTTTTTTGACGATTTTTACCTCGCACCTTCCTTCCGTCACACATTGTCACAAAAAGCCAGACCCCTCTCTTTAATGAAGTCACACCTCAGCATTCCCCCTCCCCTTAAAATTGCAGTTGAATTCTTCTTAAAACATCGACCAAAATCTTATCTTAACTCTGTCAAAATAAAGTATTTTAATCTATTCCTATTACAATTTATTAAAACAGTTTTCTAAAACGGGAAATAACAGCTAAAACTCGTTTTCGAACATTGCTTTTTATAAAGCAAAAAAATGACGTCGCACCATCTGAACCACTCCCCGTCCCCCTCATCACGTACCGTCACAAAATTACGGAACCCCCCCTCCCCTCTACGAGTGTGACGTCATTATGGACGACCCCTTAAGGAAGATGTTGAAGAAAGTGTAGGTCTAGTGTAGGGTGGAGGAGATGTGTTGAGGAGCTTCGTCTCGTTAAATTACTCACTGTTAATTGTAACGTTCTTTTCATCACTTTATTTCACTTAACGAAACTTAAACTTCGCCAAACATAATTGAACCTAAATGCTACTAGATCTATATAATATAATGTATTGTTACTTTCGCTTAATTTTCATAATTGCTCTGCTCTTCGACGTTCTTTGGTATATTCAGAGGGATAGTGAAGGCGAGGCTAAGGAGGGGGTTCGGTTTGCACCGGGTGACACCATTTGGGGGTGGGGGTGACACTATGGCAAAAAAATTGCAAAATGTACAGAAGACAAATTCTATTTGCCAGTTCCATTGATGCTTAATTAAACTTAATTAGTCTTTTAAGTACAAACGGACAATTATTACAAGGGGCTGGGGCGACACCATGATGTAAACGTGCTAACTGTAGAGAAATTAATTGTATTATTGACAGAATATAGATTAATAAAGTTATTATTAAGACTGTAATGACACATACATGTATGCGTATGCGATATATATTTAAAGGCCTATGTAGTCTCACTCGAACACACACACAAACACACACACATATATATATGTATATATATATATATATATATATATATATATATATATATATATATATATATATATATATATATATATATATATATATATATATATATATATATATATATATATATATATATATATATATATATATATATATATATATATATATATATATATATATAAAGCAAAGTGGTCAAGTGCCCGATAGGGCACTTCCCGGCGCCGCAGGCACGTCAAATATGGCACGATGATGCCTTGGGGCGATAGAACACGAAGGCCGGTGACGGTTGGCCGAAAAGTCTACGGAGAGGGGGTCAAAATTGACCTCGACTGACCGGCGCCATATATGGGCTATATTACGAAAAAAAAATTCCTCCTACGACCCCCCTTGAAATTTTGTGAGGTGGTAGGAGAACGCCTTGGTGTGTCAAAAAAAACTCGGCATATCTGGGAAAACTTCGTAAAGGGGTCAAAACTGACCAGTTGTATTTGCCTATATAATCTTTGTATTTTATGGGGAAAACATAGGGTCATTTCAACGCAGACTTTAGGGTACTTAAACTCAGTATATCTGGCTAATTGTTTGCATACTTTTAGGTCAATGGCTTGACCTTTAGTGAAAACTGTCGGTTTGACTCAAAGCCCTCGACGAGGGCTAAAAAGTGACCGCGAGTGAAATTCTCATTATATGAGCTATATTACGAAAAAAATTTCCTCTGACGACCACCCTTGAAATTTTGTGAGGTGGTAGGAGAATGCCTGGGGGTGTCACAAAAAACTCGGCATATCTGGGAAAACTTCGTAAAGGGGTCAAAACTGACCAGTTGTATTTGCCTATATAATCTTTGTATTTTATGGGGAAAACATAGGGTCATTTCAACGCAGACTTTAGGGTACTTAAACTCAGTATATCTGGCTAATTTTTTGCATACGTTTAGGTCAATGGCTTGACCTTTAGGGAAAACTGTCGGTTTCACTCAAAGCCATCGACGAGGGCTAAAAAGTGACCGCGAGTGAAATTCTCTTTATATGAGCTCTATTACGAAAAAAAATTTCCTCCGACGACCCCCTTGAAATTTTGTGAGGTGGTAGGAGAACGCCTTGGGGTGTCACAAAAAACTCGCCATGTCCGGGAAAATTCGTTAAATGGGTCAAAACTGACCAGTCGTATTTCCCTATATAATCTTTGTATTTTATGGGAAAAACGGAGGGTGATTTCAAAACGGATTTGAGGGCACTTACCCTCTTTACATCTGGCTAATTTTTTGCATGCTCTTAGGTAAATGGTTTGACCTTTAGGGAGAACTGTCGGTTTCACTCAAAGCCCTCGACGAGGGCTAAAAAGTGACCGCGAGTGAAATTCTCATTATACGAGATTTGGTCATTTGGTCTATGAACAGGGGAAGTAACTTTTTAATGTAATAATTTTTTAAAAATTTGTATTCTCTTTTCAAGAAAAAAAACAACAAAAATCATAGAGTATAGCATTGTTTTAAATAAATATTTTGTTATAAATTAAGTTTTGCATTGTACTGAAATTGTAAAAATTAATTACGAAAGTAATTTATTATAATATTTGATTGATTTTATTGAGAAACCCCTTGCAGTTCTAATAACAGTGCGAGTAATAAGTTTTCGAATATTCCATCAATATTTGGGTAGCATGAAATTACTCCACTGTATAAATTTAGGCCCTAAGCATTTAAGATAGCACCAATCACCTATTAATTAATTATTCAATTCCTCAATTTTTTTGAAAACCTAAGCGAAGCTAGGCAGTATGCCTAGTATATATATATATATATATATATATATATATATATATATATATATATATATATATATATATATATATATATATATGGAGTTTTCTCTCCTAAAATGAATGCTCTCCCCAGTGAACGAACCTCACCTACCCTGGGTCCGAAAACTCGGGACTTTTAGAACAAGCAATAATTAGCCCACATGCTCAAACATGCCGTGGCCTTAACTAATGAAATAATGTTTGTGTATTTTTGTTTTTTCTAGTACAACCAATCTCAAACAATGATACGTGTACAGAACGCCGCTGGGAAAGTTCGGCAAGTCTAGTGGCCAACAGAACCTTCCAAAAGCTAAGCCTGGCCTGCTATGTAGTGAACGAACAATCCAGTGGGCCGAGCTGGATGCTCCAGTGCTAACTATTGTAGTCAGCTGGATATTTCGATACTGTGTCAAAATCAAATTCGCATGGGTGGCGCCCCGACAGGGCGCGATTTGTTTTTTTTTCTATATACGGTATATAAAAATAAAAGTCGATTTTGGTTTGGCATCGTTCATCCGATAGCCATGAGACTTTGAGGAGTTCATTATACCACTCAGGGGAAGGGTTCTGTTAAAAAAAAATTGAATTTCGCAAGGGCGGCGCCACGGGAGGGTCCGATTTTTCTCTATTTACGGTATATAAAATTAATAAAAGTGAATTGCAGTGACACCGTTTATCCGATAGGCATGAAACTTTGGGGAGCTCATTATAAAACTCTAGGGAAGGGTTCTGTGAAAAATCATTTTTAAGGGCGGCGCCACGGGAGGGTGCGATTTTTTTATACGGTATATAAAAATAAAAGTCGATTTTGGTGTGACACCGTTATCCGATAGCCATGAGACTTTAGGGGAGTTGATTAGAACAATTCAGGGAAGGGTTCTGTAAGAAATATCATTTTTTAATTTCGCAAGGGCGGCGCCACGGGAGGCTGCGATTTTTCTCTACATACGGTTTATAAAATTTCGGTTTTACACCGTTCATCCATGTACCATGAAACTTTGGGGAGATGATTAGATCACTCAATGGTAGGGTTCTGCAAAAAATATTGTTTAATATTGCAAGGGCGGCGCCCCAGGGGGGGGGGCGATTTTTTTTCTCTATACAAGGTTCATAAAAAATAAAACTCGGATGCGGTTCATCCGAGTACCATGAAACTTTAGGGAGTAGATGAGAATACTCCCGAGAATATTTCTGCGAAAAAGAAAACTAAAGTTTTTATGGGCGGCGCCATATAGGGTACAACTTTCGTCAATACACGGTTTGGCGCCCAGAGTTTTAGAGCGACTATGTTGGCACTTGGCATCCGTTAATCGAGCGTCTTGCATAGCGAGTAAGGGGTACTAATATATTCAGCGGTAAAACTACAACAGGCTTCTAAAAATAACTTTGTAACGCGAGGAAATCCTTCTGTACAGTTTCGTCACCTTGCAAAAGATAAAAAAATAACTTTTTGAATATGAGGAGCCTACTGTAGAGTTTCGTCATTTTGCAAATGATGCAATAAGCATCTATTATTAGACAATCCAGTCATAAATTGAGATCGAGCATCTAATAATAGACCATTAGTAACGCTAGCATATTGCATCAGTCACAATGATATTTAAAACGTCAAATAATTTTTTACGTGTTAAAGAAAAAAATCCTGTTCATTTGTGACACTTTAGCGAATGACGAAATCTGCATCATTGTTAACAGGTTGCTATTTGGCCGAGGGCGCCTGTTAGTTTTAAGGAGCCAGGGGTAGTAGGCCGTGCCTATGCGGTAGTGTAATCGGGGGGGGGGGGGGTGGGGGCCCTGAGAGCGCCACTCTACGCTCTAACACAGGGGCGGTCACCGAAGTGTGTTCTACCATATTATTTCGGTGAGTGATTAATGTAGACTCAAGGTTTTCATGCGGTAGTGTTGGTAAACCCGTGTCCTGATATTTATGATCCAAGCGCAGGCATTGTTTACATTTAACTAACTCACTTTTAGAAAAGAAGGTCACGCGTCTAAGAACATATAATTATAATTGATAACGCGTTGGTGAAATCCTTTTATATTTCGTCAAACTTTCTTCTATCCCCGCGGCAACGCGTGGGGGTCGGGTACGCTAGTATATTATAAATAATGAATCATTTGCAACATCCTTTATTCGCTTTTATGTCGTAACGATACAAATTTTAATTTTTGAAGGACGACTTTAGAAGGGTTTTAAATTCCATTAACAAGAACAGCATTGTGAAAAGAAAGCCAAAATTAATATAGCATGAAAGTTCTTTAATTTGCACAATCAAAGCTTTTTAAAATGTTATTTTATAAGAACAACAAATCAATTATGGATGTTTTGTTATGTAGTGTGTGGCTTATAGTTAGCTATGTTATTGTCCAAAAGTGTAAACATTATTTTTTGCAAGTTTTCTCTTTTATAGATTTAACATAATCATCTTATCATCTTTTGCCGTTCGAGCCTTAGACACACGGGGAAGATGAAGTAGATTCCATCTGTTTCAGAGACATCGGCATATGAAGAGATAGTGTAGTCAGCACTGTGCACAGCCGCCTTTGCTTTCCCTAACGTAAGTCAGTGACCCACCAGAGCTTGGTGGACTCAGGGACATTCTACTGACGTTAACCCGGATTCGAACTCGAGACTTTTGGCTCAGAAGTCTAGCTCTCTACCGCTTTTTATACAACTCTAAAGAGCTAAATTTCTTTTAGGTTTTTAGTTAAATATATATATATATATATATATATATATATATATATATATATATATATATATATATATATAGATAGATAGATAGATAGATAGATATATATAGATATAGATATATATATATATATATATATATATATATATATATATATATATATATATATATATGTATATATATATATATATATATATATTATCGAAACAAATATGTAAATATAATGCTATTAACATATTTCTAACAGGAATGTTTTTAAACTTGCAGATGGAGTGAGTAGCATTACAGCCAACAGTGTTCCCCAGTTAGTAACTGATGAAGGCAGCACAGTGACGCTCTTGTGTTATGCTGACGGTAATCCTAAACCCAGCTACACCTGGACTAAAGCAGACGACGCCGACAGAAGGCTAAACGTCATTCAAGATGGCGACGGCTCTAAAGTTGTTCTGGCCAACTTTAATCTTCAACAGGATAATGGCACGTATAAGTAAGAACTGTGAGGTTTTTTTTCCTCTCCGATGAAAGGGCCATTCATAAATGACGTCACGCTTTTTTTGGACGGTTTTTACCTCCACCCTCCCCTCCGCCACACGTCGTCACAAAAAGCCAGACCCTCTTCCCTAGAATGACGTCACACCTCAGCCTACACCCCCCCCCCCCCCGCCCTGAAAATTACAGTTGAATTTTTCTTAAAGCATCGAAATTTGTACCAAAATCTTGTCTTTTATAATGCAAAAGCGTGACGTCAAACCATCTACCCCCCCCCCCTTCCCCCTCATCAGAAACCGTCACAAAGTTACGAACCCCCCTTCCCCCTATAAGTGTGACGTCATAAATGGACGACCCAAAAACCGTTATAAGAGCGCGGTCTATAAACATGTTTTTACTAGGCTGTCCTTTTTAGCGCAATTTCCATACGGACAATTGCGATTATTAACTCGTCAAGGATGTGTGTCCGATGTGTGTCCGCAGCTTTAAGTCGTATCTCCTCCTCAACGAAGCAATATCGAGGACTAGTTCCAAAAATAAATATGTTAATCAAGTTCCGAGGATGATTGTGGGCCAAAAAAATTTCCGGAATTCCTACCTGGATTTTCCGGAAAAGCCAAAAAACCTCGAAAAAATGCATTTTTTTCCGACTGATACGGGAGGCTAGCCTGTCGCGACGTGGGATCGTTCGCGTCACTGCGCGCGACAAGAGAGAGAGAGAGAGAGAGAAGCGAGCTACGCGTCGCTCGTTTTTTTCCACGTGCTAATAATTACAAACAAGACGGCAGGTTTTAATCATAGTCAAATACTGATATAAACGTTTTAATATTTGGGCACCGTTGCTGAATATATGATTTATCTCGATTTAAAATTGTTATGGATAACATAAGGAAATTGCGCTTAAATTGTCACAAGACTTTTTATTAACTTGTTAATTTGTATTGGATCTAATTTCAGTTCCTGAGCTGAATGTGACTCTTTTTATACAACAATAAATGGTAGTATGTTTTTGTGTAACAAACTAAAATTATTCTGGGTTGATAATACCACGTTCGAGATTGAATGTACCAGAGAAGAAATATTAAAGGAGTTCAAAGTTTTATTCAGTGTACCTGTTATGGTTTGTCGAGTAAGGGTGAACGGTGGTAAGTATAGTTTACATTGAATTATTGTTTTATTTAGTGTTGGTCATGTTGAAATAAAACTCGTTTTTATATCTCTTCCTCCAATTTGGTCGGTTTTTACTTTCTCGTATACAGTGTCTAGGGAAAGAATTGAAATCTTGCAAAAATTCGAAATTGAAAGTTTAACAAATGTCGACGTTTTAACCCCCTGAGTCTGAAAAGCTTAGTTATGTAATTTCGTATCGTTGTCTGTGTGTCTATCTTTCTGTAAACACGATATTAGATTTTGTAACTTTTTGGGGATTAGTCAAGGTTTTCTTTATAAAGTACTAATGTTGCACTATTTTACATTCGATTACATAAAAAAAAAAATCAAGTTTTTAAAAAGTGATGAAAAAAACATGTCTTCATCCCGTTTGCACAGGAGTTGCTATCCCCATTAATGTTATCTAAGAGTTTTCGAGAAAGTTTTTAAAACCCTTCTAAAGTCGTCCTTCAAAAATTAAAATTTGTATCGTTACGACATAAAAGCGAATAAAGGATGTTGCAAATGATTCATTATTTATAATATACTAGCGTACCCGACCCCCACGCGTTGCCGCGGGGATAGAAGAAAGTTTGACGAAATATAAAAGGATTTCACCAACGCGTTATCAATTATAATTATATGTTCTTAGACGCGTGACCTTCTTTTCTAAAAGTGAGTTAGTTAAATGTAAACAATGCCTGCGCTTGGATCATAAATATCAGGACACGGGTTTACCAACACTACCGCATGAAAACCTTGAGTCTACATTAATCACTCACCGAAATAATATGGTAGAACACACTTCGGTGACCGCCTCTGTGTTAGAGCGTAGAGTGGCGCTCTCAGGGCCCCCACCCCCCCCCCCCCGATTACACTACCGCATAGGCGCGGCCTACTACCCCTGGCTCCTTAAAACTAACAGGCGGCATCGGCCAAATAGCAACCTGTTAACAATGATGCAGATTTCGTCATTCGCTAAAGTGACACAAATGAACAGGATTTTTTTCTTTAACACGTAAAAAATTATTTGACGTTTTAAATATCATTGTGACTGATGCAATATGCTAGCGTTACTAATGGTCTATTATTAGATGCTCGATCTCAATTTATGACTGGATTGTCTAATAATAGATGCTTATTGCATCATTCGCAAAATGACGAAACTCTACAGTAGGCTCCTCATATTCAAAAAGTTATTTTTTCATCTTTTGCAAGGTGACGAAACTGTACAGAAGGATTTCCTCGCGTTACAAAGTTATTTTTAGAAGCCTGTTGTAGTTTTACCGCTGAATATATTAGTACCCCTTACTCGCTATGCAGGACGCTCGATTAACGGATGCCAAGTGCCAACATAGTCGCTCTAAAACTCTGGGCGCCAAACCGTGTATTGACGAAAGTTGTACCCTATATGGCGCCGCCCATAAGAAACTTTAGTTTTCTTTTTCGCAGAAATATTCTCGGGAGTATTCTCATCTACTCCCTAAAGTTTCATGGTACTCGGATGAACCGCATCCGAGTTTTATTTTTTATAAACCGTGTATAGAGAAAAAAAATCGCCCCCCCCCCTGGGGCGCCGCCCTTGCAATATTAAACAATATTTTTTTGCAGAACCCTACCATTGAGTGATCTAATCATCTCCCCAAAGTTTCATGGTACACGGATGAACGGTGTAAAACCGAAATTTTATAAACCGTATGTAGAGAAAAATCGCAGCCTCCCGTGGCGCCGCCCTTGCGAAATTAAAAAATGATATTTCTTACAGAACCCTTCCCTGAATTGTTCTAATCAACTCCCCCAAAGTCTCATGGCTATCGGATAACGGTGTCACACCAAAATCGACTTTTATTTTTATATACCATATATAGAGAAAAATCGCACCCTCCCGTGGCGCCGCCCTTAAAAATGATTTTTCACAGAACCCTTCCCTAGAGTTTTATAATGAGCTCCCCAAAGTTTCATGCCTATCGGATAAACGGTGTCACTGCAATTCACTTTTATTAATTTTATATACCGTAAATAGAGAAAAATCGGACCCTCCCGTGGCGCCGCCCTTGCGAAATTCAATTTTTTTTTAACAGAACCCTTCCCCTGAGTGGTATAATGAACTCCTCAAAGTCTCATGGCTATCGGATGAACGATGCCAAACCAAAATCGACTTTTATTTTTATATACCGTATATAGAAAAAAAAACAAATCGCGCCCTGTCGGGGCGCCACCCATGCGAATTTGATTTTGACACAGTATCGAAATATCCAGCTGACTACAATAGTTAGCACTGGAGCATCCAGCTCGGCCCACTGGATTGTTCGTTCACTACATAGCAGGCCAGGCTTAGCTTTTGGAAGGTTCTGTTGGCCACTAGACTTGCCGAACTTTCCCAGCGGCGTTCTGTACACGTATCATTGTTTGAGATTGGTTGTACTAGAAAAAACAAAAATACACAAACATTATTTCATTAGTTAAGGCCACGGCATGTTTGAGCATGTGGGCTAATTATTGCTTGTTCTAAAAGTCCCGAGTTTTCGGACCCAGGGTAGGTGAGGTTCGTTCACTGGGGAGAGCATTCATTTTAGGAGAGAAAACTCCATATATATATATATATATATATATATATATATATATATATATATATATATATATATATATATATATATATATATATACATATATATATACATATATAGATATATGTGTGTGTGTGTGTTTGTGTGTGTTCGAGTGAGACTACATAGGCCTTTAAATATATATCGCATACGCATACATGTATGTGTCATTACAGTCTTAATAATGACTTTGTTAATCTATATTCTGGCAATAATACAATTAATTTCTCTACAGTTAGCACGTTTACATCATGGTGTCGCCCCAGCCCCTTGTAATAATTGTCCGTTTGTACTTAAAAGACTAATTTAGTTTAATTAAGCATCAATGGAACTGGCAAATAGAATTTGTCTTCTGTACATTTTGCAATTTTTTTGCCATAGTGTCACCCCCACCCCCAAATGGTGTCACCCGGTGCAAACCGAACCCCCTCCTTAGCCTCGCCTTTATTATCCCTCTGAATATACCAAAGAACGTCGAAGAGCAGAGCAATTATGAAAATTAAGTGAAAGTAACAATACATTATATTATATAGATCTAGTAGCATTTAGGTTCAATTATGTTCGGCGAAGTTTAAGTTCCGTTAAGTGAAATAAAGTGATGAAAAGAACGTTGCAATTAACAGTGAGTAATTTAACGAGACGAAGCTCCTCAACACATCTCCTCCACCCTACACTAGACATACACTTTCTTCAACATCTTCCTTAAGGGGTCGTCCATAATAACGTCACACTCGTAGAGGGGAGGGGGGGGGTCCGTAATTTTGTGACGGTACGTGATGAGGGGGACGGGGAGTGGTTCAGATGGTGCGACGTCATTTTTTTGCTTTATAAAAAGCAATGTTCGAAAACGAGTTTTAGCTGTTATTTCCCGTTTTAGAAAACTGTTTTAATAAATTGCAATAGGAATAGATTAAAATACTTTATTTTGACAGAGTTAAGATAAGATTTTGGTCGATGTTTTAAGAAAAATTCAACTGCAATTTTAAGGGGAGGGGGAATGCTGAGGTGTGACTTCATTAAAGAGAGGGGTCTGGCTTTTTGTGACAATGTGTGACGGAAGGAAGGTGCGAGGTAAAAATCGTCAAAAAAACGATGGATGACCCCAAAGTTCAAGTCGGCTGATTTTTTAGGCAAATGCACTTTATAAACTTGCTTATATCCCTACATAATCATTTATTATGTTATAAAACAATACTTGTCATAAATATATACACTTTTGTTATATATTTAGTGGGCTGCAACAGATTAATGGAACTTTAATTAATATAAAAAAAGAAAATCACTTGGACATATAGTATTGTTACGGAACGAATTAAACTCGTTTATCGAGTTACCACTGTATTTAGTTATGTTGAAGAAAATATCCTTAAAATATTACTACTAAGATGAAGAATTTTTTAATATGAATTAAATGTAAAAAAGAATGTGTGAAAAATATAATTAAATATAACCGAATTACGATAATCAATCAGAATAAAAACTTACAAACTACAATTTGTAAAGTGAAATTTTTTTGTAACTCACACAATATGCTTGAGACTTGCGGCTCAACCAGTGACGTTATATCGACCCCGTTGTCGTGATACTTCCAATGTACTGACCCTTGACCTGGATGACCCGTAGCGACACGACACGTGACCTGGATTGTAGCTCCTTCAACGAATTCTCGCTCTGTACTTAAGGACGGGGTTTCGGGAGGAACTGGTGGGTTATATTCAAAGTTTAATTTTACGAAGTGACTAGGCCTAGATCTAGATCTACTTGGAAAAAAGATTTTTCGGCAGACAATACCAAACTCAATAGTTCTTCGCATGCGCGGTGACCTTAATAGCTGCGCTAGGGCTAGGGTTAGTGTTCTGTGGTTTGCTTGTAAACGCAGTACCATCGAAAACATCGCCGTGTATGAGGGTGGTAGTTGTTCTCTATTGCGTATCTTTTTTTCCTGCAAGAGTCGCTTAATTTTAATACCATCAAATTCAAATCAGTGGATTGCTGTCCGTGGATTAGGCTGTGTCAGTCGCCGAATGCTTTAAGACTTAAGTAACACAAAATACAGCATTTTGAGACATTTGGATTTTACGGACCTACAGCGAATTCTCGATTTGACATGTGGCTTAATGCGACTTAACCCTTCATTTCATGTTGTATCAATTTTGATACAAAGTGAAATAACCCCCATTGAATCTACACAAATGTTAAAATCTGAGTGAAATGAAGGGTTAATAAGATGCCTTATTAATTTTTTATGAAGTAATTAAAATTAGTATTTCAAATTAGTTGGCAGACTTATCCAACTATTGCACACTATTTCATTAGGTGCGAAATAGTTTTTAGTCATGCAACTCTATTTTTAATTAAAGAATTTAAATTACTAAACAAAAAATTACTAAAAAACGTTTTAATAACAAGCTTTTATGTAACAATGCACTAAAAAGTAAAAAACAAATGATTTTCTTTAAATATATAATAATTCACTATTATTCAAGTAACTTTAAAGAAAAGCGTGGGTCTCTTCCTAAATATTAGTAAAGGTATCCAACAGATATATCTCCAGACCACTAGATGATCCTAGATCCGTATGCACGTCACTGCATCAATCTAATGGAATCGTTCTACGTAATTTTATATATAGACTAGCGTGCCCGTCTCCGCGCGTTGCCGCGAGGCTAGAATAAAGTCCGAGGATAACTCTAGGAAAATCGCAACCTACAGGGGCGTCAGCGGACGCGCCTGATACAGTTTCGTGAACGACTTTAATGCCCCATTTTATCCAATGTCTATTGCACTGTTTAAAATGAACATAGGCGCCATAGCGCTCAAGGGATAGCCATGAGCGCAAAATTACACCCTAACACTGGAAAAAATATCTAATTAACACAGCCTACACTGTGAAAATTCAATACTGAGTACTACTGAAACATAAGTTAATTACGGCCGAACACAATATGGAAGCTATGGCTTCTCTCAGGATGTCTTGTGCGCGCCTCATGTCTGGAAAATTCCTCTTTTTATATCACCCTAAAATGATGGGATGTTGACACCAAGGCTAAGGACCATTGGGGGGATGGAGCCAAAACACGAGCACAGCTGTGAATACTATCACATGAGTGTGGTGGAAATTTTTTTATACTATTACATGAGTGTGGTGGAAAATTTCTTAGTCTAACAAAAGATAGCTCAAGGCCATTTAAACATTAATAAAATTAGACTATCAAAAAAGAAGACCTAAGTAGGTCACAGACCATTATCCTGGATTCCACTAAAGATAGGTCTTCATAGTGACCTTAACAATAATAAAACTGAGCATAGACCTACACCTCGTAATAAATACAGTAAGGTTGAATACTGACAAAAATACCCTTTGCAGTGCTTTTAGATACCCACTTTAGTGGCATTATATTGGCATTTAGTACAGACATTTAGTACCCACATCTTAAGCACTAAGTACCAAAATCAGTGACACTGAGCAATCACAGTTTCAGCACTAAGTACCCACAGTAGTAATACTGAGTACCCACTGCTAAGGCTGAGTACCCACAGGAACGTCATCGATTACTAAGAGCTCCAGTTCTTGGTACCCACAGTAGTGACACCAAGAACCGACTGCAGTAGCACTGAGTACACATGGCTTCAACACTGAGTACCCTTACCAGTGGCAATATGTCATTGGTAATCAATAGCACTATCATTCGAGTACAGCAGCCGTAGCACGAAGAACCGAAATCGGAAACATTGGGTACCATCAACAATAGCAGTGAGTACCCACACTAGTGGCACTGAGTACCCACAGCAGTGACACTAAATACCCACAGCAGCTGCATTGAGCTGCATTGAGCATGGAAGAATATACAACGGTTGAACACTGTCATTTAGACAGTAGGCCTATTTGTTCACTTGCTTTGTGTGTATGTCAAATATAGGTCAAATGAGAAATACGCGTCTTCATTAGTTGACCTTGAATAGGAGTTCACGAAAAGAGCGTAACCAGAGACAACTAAGGTTATACACATTGAGAAAGTCCTTTCGTGTGTAGTTTGTTATAGCAATGTTTCAAACTACCCATTCATAAAACCATAAGAGATATACCGTGAGCAGGTGCAGCAGAATTATGTAACTCTATCATCTATGTCTGAGCGACTAAAACTATATTTTTCGTGAGTTTTACAAGTGAGTCTACAACTCTACATCTCCTTGCATGTCCATATGTTTAGTTTGTGATATTCTATTGCTTGAGCGTGGATATTTAGAGAAACACGTGTCAGTAAAAAAAAGTAGAACGACCACTCGCTTATATTTTTAAAATCATCGAATGTAGTGTGCCTTCGAGTCAGTGGCGTAGCTACCGTAAAGCTAGCGTAAGCAAGGCATAGGGGCCCACGGCACTCTTGGGGCCCTTTTCCCTCTTTAAAAAAAGTAAAACTTTTACATTGAAATTTTATATTTGTTTAATTGACCTATAAATAAACTTGAACTTTGACTATTTTGTAAGATCGGCATTCAGCACCTGTAAATGTACATGCATCGCTACAAACCTCAACTAACTGGGAAATTCTCTACACCATCACACAACCCTGCATCTCTCTCCCAACTGCCATTCCTCCACGAAATTTTATTCATGGTAGCAACTGAGATATTTAAACAAAAACCATAGATAGTGTTCACACAACCAGCTGTCCAACATTTGACAATGTTTTTCTTTACCTTAATGACTTTTCATGTGTTGATCTAATTAATCTTTAACCAACATGGCGCTACTAACACTATAATGTTTTGATTTTTATTCAATCGCCGAGAAACTTTGGGAAGTTGTTGAGAATATTGTCAAAGAAGTATTTTTTCCCAGACATTTTTTCCTAAAAGAAACTCTTTACAAAAATTGCTTCGCTACCAAGGTATGTATAGACTAGATCGCAGCAACGCGGACGGGTACGATAATTAGTATAAGCATTCTTTAACATTCAACGGTGAACGGGAAGGAGATTTTGATGTCTATGATGGAATTCTTAAATCTCATTATTTGTAGATATGCCTAATGGGTCAGTAGCTTAGCCTTCCTAAGAATCAAACATACAGACGCAGCTAAAGTAGATCTTAATGAACGTATTAATCATTTTACAAAATTAAAAACATGAAAAAACACGGATCTAAATAAATCATGAGAGATTTAAACAAAAAATTTTGGTTAGTGGCGTCACAAAGTCGGCAATTACCCTACGTGTTTACTAAAGGTGTCACCCCATCGTCCCCAACAATTTAGCATTTTCGGTGGGGTGTCACCTCTCTCTCACTAATTGTTTATTATTTTAGCTGGATGCAACTTAGTTTGACAGTAAATTGTACAATGTTTTGTCATGGTGTCACGCCTAAATGTTGACATCCGATGGGGACTGCAGTTCTGACGCTGCCTTATGACGCTACTCTGTTTTTTACTTAAAAATAAAAATTAACTGTAAGACTGTAACATTTTTACGAAACTACACAATAATATAGTATAAATACACAATAAGGACGTATAAAATATAACATGTAGGCCGAATTAATATTTATATTATTTAAAATACTCTTTTTTAAGTAGCAGTTAAGTTTAATCGTTTAACTCCATTGTAGCATGACGGCTGACGAAGAAGGCCCAAAGATAATTTTTGCATAGGGGCCCGAAAATCCTAGCTACGCCACTGCTTCGAGTCAATATTGTAGGGTGATCATTAAAACGAACGTAGGCGCCTTAGCACCTGATTCGATTTAGTGAGCGGTTATAAAAACCCATTGTATCCATAGCCTAGCGCACTCTTTCAAATGAACGTAGGCGCCAACGTGCTCTTAGGGGACTCCGGGGCGCTTTAGGTCACGCAATCGCTGGGCGCCTGTTGCAGTTTTACTACTGAATATAGTATTTTTCCTTACCCGCTATGCAGGACGCCCAGTTAACTGATACCAAGTGCTAAGACAGCTGCTCTGTAACTCTGGGGCACCAAATCATGTATGGACAAAAACCGAACTCTCATACATTTTTTTTTTCAAAGAAACCTCCACCTGAGTATTATCATCAACTCCCCAAATTTTTATGGCACTCGGATGAACGGTTTCAAATCGCATCACTTTTTATATACCGTATTATCGAGAAAAATATCGAACCTTGCCGTTGAATCGCCCTTGTGAAATTGAATTCCCCCCCCCCCCCCAACACACACAGAGAGAAACCTATTCAACAACCCAAAAGTGTGAAGGTGAAAGGTGTAGTAATGCCAATCAACAAACAAACCCACATACATTAATTAATTAATTTTCCCTCCCCTGGCTGGTAACCAGATGTGTTACATTAGTTACAAAAAATACATACATTTTACTTATCTTCAAAATGAAATGTCTAGATAACATATTTGTAATACTTTGTATGACAAATAATACTATGAAGAGTATTATATCCTGTATGACAAACATTAATGGTTTGTTTTCAGCCTCCACAATGTGGTATTAGTACAAAAGCAATAATTTTATATATAGATAATTAAAGATCCTTGTGAAAGAGAATTTAATGACCAACAACACATTCAGGTGGCTTAAGTCCTGAATAAAATTTTGTGTGTGTAGATAAACTAGACTTACGAGCAAACTTTTTATGACAAATGCCACATTCATATGGTGTCTGGAAAATGGATATTTTTATGTGTAGATAAATTACCTTTATGATTAAATTTTTTATGACACACATCACATTCATGGGATGTGTGTCATAAGCCCTACTCTAACCAGATAAAAAAAAAAACAACTAGAAATGTATAGTAGTATAGCCTACATGTAGTAAATGTAAAAGCGGTGTAGTTTGGGAACTCTTGTCTTCAAGGGAGATTACTCTAAAAATATATTCAAGATGGGGACCCAAGTTTTGATTCTCAAACGACAAACATAGCAAAAAAGTTCATTTTAGGAGTGTTTTAAGATCATTTACGAATTACAACATCAGATAAGAAAGGTCTAATGTTACTAAAGCTTACACACGTGAACAAGTCAATAGCCGCATAGCCATAGGCCTATTTGATGTTAAACATGTTGGAGAAAAATATTTTATTATTTTATAAAATAGAGAGAATCTTATTATCCCCAGTAACTTACTCGAAATAATCGGTAGAATTTGTTTTGGCATAATCTGTATAATTGGTTGTTTCGTTGTCTTGATAGAAGTGATAGTCCATTTTGACGGTCATTCCTGTAGGTCTATTGAAATGTAGACTTGGATAGTGTTTATTAAGAGCTAAAAAATAAAAGGTAATGCGAATTTCAAGTTTATTTTTTCTACATTGAATAAAAAAAACGCATTAATTGCAAAACATATTTTTTTCTAATTTTCTTACTTAGAAATATAAATAATTATTTTTTGAAATTACAGAACTTTGCTTCACTAGATTGTTTAAAATCCTCGATAGTCAAAGAAAGTTTCCGTGTAGGACAGAGGCAGTAATAAGTTGCACTTAATGATATTAACAAATGAATCATCATTATATGTTCCCTTTAATACCCAACATACATGGATATATGAAGTTCATTTGTTTCAATTACCATAGGATATAAAGGGATAGTTAGGTTGACACTATGCCCAGCCGCCTTTATTTTCCCCAACGTTAGTTAGGTACCCATTAGAACCGGGTAGGCTCAGGTAAATTATTAATGGTTGGAACCCGGATTTAGTACCGAGACTTTCGGGTTTGCAGTTTAGCGCTCTACCATTAGTCCACGCGTAGTCAGGTGGAGTTAGGGGGAAGGCTGTTATAACCCCCCTCCCTCCAATACCTCACCACCAGAACGGGACAGGCCGTAAGTGTAGAGTGACCCCATTATCACACCTAGGTGTACGCTGAGTAAGGTAATAGACTTAAAGTAACAGGACATTGGTAAATAAAGTTGACCACCCCCCCCCCCCATTCCTTCTCGTGTTGACAGGTAAGATATTGAAAAGTATATTACATTTGAAAAAAAGAAATGAAAAAATATATAAAAGTTTATAAAACATCATTATATCTTGCCCAAAATGAGTTAAAGCTATTTTTCCTTATGTGTTGTCTCGTTATATACTTTGCGATAAAATAGGTTAAATTACTAAATTAGGTGATGATTTAAAAATTATATTAAAATTTGCTAAGACAGTCTACTACTTATATATATATATATATATATATATATATATATATATATATATATATATATATATATATATATATATATTGAACCCCCCCCCCCATGAGACATTCCTGGCTACGCTACTGCAATCAACAACTATATATTCGACTTTATTTTATATATTAACTTAAAAACAGATAATTTAGTAAAATGCTATTTTTTTTAAAACTAAGAATATGTTGCTATTGGTATACTTACACCTTCTTGTCTGTAAAGTTGTGCAGGAGAAACAGCACCGAATGATTTCAGGAGATCAGACCAGCCCTTTGGGAGTGTAGAAATCAGACTAGCCCAGCAGTAATAGCTAAAACAATGCTCTGTAAAGTTGATAAAGCAAACAGTAAATGCTCTGTAATCTAGTAATATAATTGATTCTAGTTAAATATTTCATAAAGCGAAAATGGACACCCTATCACGAGTTTCGACATGGGAAGTGGAGAAGGGAGGGGGAAGGTGAAACTAATTAGATAAATTGTAGCTGCTCGGTGATGATGATGGTGGCTGAACTTTGTTAAATGCATTATTAGTAAACTTGCTGCAAATGAGATGTGATGATAACATCATGATGTTTCACATCCATACATCGAGTGTAAAGTATCACATGACAATCACAAGCTGGTACTGAGCGAAAATGTCACATGACAATCACAAGCTGGCAGTGAGTGAAAATGTCACATAACAATCACAAGCTGGCAGTGAGCATATTAACACAATCATCCACCCATATAACTTACTGTCACAATCATCCCACACATAACATATTAACACAATGCCCCCATAACATAATGACACAATCACCGCCCCCACATAACATATTCACACATTCAACCTCCCCCCCCCCCTCACATAGCATATTGAGACAATCACCCCCACACCTACTGCAGTAACCCTATTCATCAACAACTACCACTACAAAGCTATAGTGAGTCTGAGGCAGATTTTCTATCAGACACTATTTCTAGGAAAGTGTGGGGGGGGGGGAAGGGTGGTTGGTGGAGTACTTCTGAAGCAAGTCTTGCGCACTCCCCACTTGAAAAAAGGAAAACTATTTAATTTTTGTATAGAAAATGTATGGTCAACCAACGTCCGTCATCCTCCTTACCTCTCTCTCTCTCTACCCCCCCCCTCCATCTCCGCTCTTAAGTCTACCCTTGCTAAAGATCCAATCTTTCGCTGACAAAATATCCGAAAGAAACACTGGGTAAGGATGGATGGGATGGACAATTTACAACAATAGACTTCATGTTTAATCATATTTTTCATATTTAAAAAAAATTAAAACAGATTATGCGACGCTTTCATGCCAAATAAAGAAAGATTAAGCGAGTCGGCGATGCCATGCTGCACAACGTAATCGCCTTGTATCTGTCGTCATTTAAAAGATCGTTGGAAAAGATCCAATACAGCACCTGTATTATTGCGTAATGGCTGTATGTGTTTGTGCATGTTAGTGTTGGGTGGGGGGAGGGGGGCGAATCAGGGTGAGCGTAATTTGACAGCCACCTAATCTGTACTGAGCTGAAACTGCATCAATAATGTATTGATACGCCGTGATGCGAGATAATGTGACAATCATCTTTTTTATGCGTTGAAATACTTGTTTTCGCATTGGAGAGTTTGGTTTTCATTGTTACGCAATTTACCACGTGTAGATTATTGCATTCACAACGTTTATAGTATTGCTAAGTCAACTTCAGACAAAATATTTATGGCGTTTCTATTTAGTTCATGATGTCTGTGTGGTTTATTTGTTTGTTCGTTATTACAAAAGTTGTAACTCAATTTTAACCATCTTTTAATGGAGAGATTTCTATGAACTTTGCAAGGATATTAAATTATTGATCTGTCACAGATGGTGAGTTTGCACGATCGTTTAAATGTGGCAGATGTCTGTCTTTTAAAGGTTGCAAGCTATTGATCACGTTTTAAAACAAATATGTTTGGTGTAGCCTTTGTTTTGTCAACTTCACTTAGTTAGAGCTAATTACTAAAACGTTGAAAATAAAACAAATATAAAATAAAAACTTTATAACAATAAGCTTTTATATACAAGAGAAACTAAAAACCTTACAATATATAGGTATATATATATATATATATATATATATATATATATATATATATATATATATATATATATATATATATATATGTATATGTGTGTGTGTATGTCTGTGTGTGTGTGTGTGTGTGTGTGTGTGTGTATATATATTAAATATAAAACGTTACAAAAACAGGTTTTTTTTTCGACTAGGTGACACATCAAACGTATATTTTGATTCCTCTTGATTTACGTTTTTTCACGATTACAAATCTATACATCGTATATGATAAACTAAAGAGATAAAATATACGTTACTGTTAGGTATATCATAAATTATGTTAACCTGTACCATGCATATGTAAGGGTTTCGTCAATCTTATATCAATTATCGTGCACTTGTAAGTGAAATTATCCATCTGTTATCAGTGCCGGCGTCAGGTTATTTAGCGCCCTATGCAAAACTTATTAAAAGCGCCCCCCCCCCCTTGCAAATTCTTTTATGTCCCCGCATTATCAGAGGCGTAGCGACCCTTCCCGGTGCCCGGGGACATACTTTCAATTTGCACACCCCCCCCCCCCCCCCATCAAACTATTGCTTTGCCCACCCCCCCCCCCCTCAAACTTTCGACTTGTATCCCCCCTGGGGGAAATTTATATAGAAAATATATACTTTTAACAGTATCCGCCCCCCCCCCCCCCCCCGAAAACAGTCTACCGCCCCCCCCCCCCCCCCGAAATTTCAAGTGCCCCCCCCCCCCCCCCCCCGGAGAAAAAAGTCTGGAAGAAACACTGAATGTGTGTGGTCGTTGTCAGGCTTAAAGAGTGTTATTCAGACGCTATTTTTTGTCATCACTGCCTCGCTTTAAGAGCGTTATTCAGAAGCTAATTTGTCTTGTCACTGCCGTGCTTTAAGAGCGTTATTCAGACGCTACTTTATGTCTTCACTGCTTCGCTGCAGACCGTGGTATTGAGCCAGACAAGCATCAACACAATATATTTGTATCAGTGTCTCCGTAAGTTTAACCCTCTCTCACTTGAAGTTATAACCTTATAAAACAGTTGCTTGAATCTAGGGACAGACTATATAGATCTTATTGGTGAATGTACAATACGTTGATATATACTATTAACAGAGAACAAATGTAAGTTGTAAGTTATAAGTTGCCGCGTTGTCAAACCGCAATCGACTTTTATTTTTATATACCGTTGGCCGTAGGCTATATAGATAAGAATCGTCACCCCTCCAGAAATCTATGCTTAAATTAATTGTATATAACGTGTATTAAGTTGTAAACTAAGTTGCTTTGTATTTGAGGTAGAAATTTATTTATGGAAGCTATAATCGCATGTTAATATTTTTGTTTCACTGACCACCCCACTCTTAAGTGGTTTAGACATAGCCTACTTAAAGCCGACGTCAGTCAGATGGGCGTCGGATATAAAATGTTGTGTTATCATGTTCTCGGGAAACGTTGTGTTTGCAAGCATTTTTTTTGCACATTTGGTTGGTTTAAAGTGTGTTCAATTAAATTTAAAACAATATAGACCTATGTATAAGGAAAGTGTGACCTTTAATATAATATATATTTTGTCGTGAATACTAACTTAAGTGATTGAAAATATGTTTACTTTGTATAACGTGTTTTGTATAGATTATCCTAATATACTTGGACACACACACACACACACACACACACACATACAACGGTGAATTTAATATTTTCTTTTTTTTTCTTAATTTCGAATAGCTATTGCTCTACATCAATTAACATTTTTATATAAAAAGTATTTAATGCATTTTGCAGGTTTTATGAAGTCAAGAAAATGAACATAATGAATTTAATTTTGGTTGAAGCTTTTAAATATTCATATGGTGCAAATTCTGCTATCATCTGTTTTTTGCTTTTACTAACAGGTAACAGTTTATCTAAGGTCTATATTTATAAGTTTATTTATGTTTGAAACATTTCCAATCGACAATACGTCTTTATCTTCTAGACTTTATGTCTTCACATCCTTACCTACTACATAATGTCATTTTGTCATTTAACAAACTCATTAATTCAATAAATACTTAAATAGCTTTCAATAAAACCACATTTTTTCTTTAAGTTTAATTTCTTCCGCATATAGATCTAATCTTACTCCAAAATAATTGTAGGTAACATAGTAAAGTCATTGATAATGTAATTGACTCTAAAAGAAATGACAGATGTTTATACTCTGAAATCCGAATGTGATAATCAAAATGTCGCAATGCTTATGGATAATATATCTATTGTATGTTTGGTGAGCATAAACGTTTATTATTTAGGTTTTTTTGTTGTTGTTGTTGTACCCTTCATTAATAATATACAGATTGGTCAGTTTCAAAATAAAAATATTCATCCATGTAGTGGCAAGCGATATATATATATATATATATATATATATATATATATATATATATATATATATATATATATATATATATTGTTACGACTGTGGGGACGTAGATTACAGGGGTAGGGTTGACAATAGACGTGACCCAGACTAAACAGTTCTTGACGAAGACGATTAGCGGAGCACGTGTTACAATTAGATTGTAATTACGGACGACGGCATCAATGGGGGGTAGGTGTAGCAACGATGTCCATGCTATTTGTGGAATACCCAATGAAGCAGACGAAGGGTACGGAGGGAACATTACCTGCAGATTGTGTCACAACAAACAAGACATCACGGAACACAGATCAGCAGCTCATAATGGCTAGCAAACTCAAGGTGCTAAGATGCTTAAAAAATCAAATACAAAATTTAACGATGGTAAAGTGGGTGACAATGTACGCATCCGTTTTCCAGATGTTGACAGAGGTCACGGTGATCCCCGAAGCGTGATTGCAGTTGTCATGAGCGTCGAGGGCGGTTTCTACAAATTAGGAACGGAACATGGTGTTCTAAAACAACTGTATGCTAGAAGTGAGTTTTCAATTCTTCACGAAAAACTGCTCTTATTGTCGTCAGTTGGCAATGAGGAAAAATCACTACGAACCATCGCATCTTCACAATCATTGACTGGGGGCCAAGGCTACACTCGCTGCAATGGCACAACTAAGTGGTCAACAAATCGCTGCAAGTGTAAAAATAACAAGCTGTTATGTAATTCTAAATGCCATAAAAGTTCAACTTGTTGTCACAAATGATGATATTGATAGATTGAGACTATAGTACAATAAAAAATTTGAATGTTTCTGTCATTTACTTTAATTAATAATCAATAAAGACTTAATTTCATGATCCTTATGTAAGCCCTGCTAGGGGGGGATACCTTAAAATCTACCCTTCTAGGCTTATCTAACTAACTACCGTCCGGTCAGTGCAAGCCCGGCTAAACCCAGACTGGTTAATAACCTAACCTTAGTCTAAATAATAAAACTACTAAAAATAAAACAAAAACTTAAACAATATAATAAAATTTATTTAACAAAATAAATATGGAACCAAGCTTATATACAAACTAGAATTTAGGTAAAACAGAACACTGGAGACATAAAAAACAAAAACAGAACTCAACGGAACAAAACACCCAATTTCGGACCACCGTCCTAGAAAGAGGAAAAATAAAACAAATCAATTTAAAATGTAAAAAAAGTTATACACAAGGCAGTAAACTGACACAATTGTCAGCCTAAACAAGAGGCTCTCATAAATGAAAGTAAAATCTACAATAATCCATGACTAAACCCAGGCCATCGTGCTACCACGTGGTCTGGATAAAACAAACATTGAAACTTCTCAAAGTCAAGACTAAATAGATCTAGTATATAGTCACTTTGTATACAAAATAAGCAAACAAAAATACGGAAAACATAATAAAACACTATAAAAATAACCCTACGTTACCATACACCACATAAACGTGACACAGAAACTCTTCAACACACAGGCCTCGACATTCCAGCAGAATGTCCCTCCCTGCCGACACACCACATTCACGAACAAAGAAACCAATACTACGAACAAAGAAACCAATGCTACGCACAAGAAAATAGTCCCTAATACAATAATAAGTAACATTCAGGACATAAAGCAAAGTGGGGCAACAATCCAAAACAAAGTTTGCATAAATAATAACATTAAAATATAAACAAGACACAATAACCAGGCTACAAACCATTGTAAAATCGAAATCATATCAGCGCCATAATAGCGGACTACTTAACTAAAAACCACAACAATCCTCAAAGGAACATAAAAAGCGACATTCGCCTTCTTAGTTACAAATAATTATAATAACAGATAAACACACTCCAGCCGCTCACACTTACGGCATTAAAAAAAAAACAAAATCTGCTCGTGATCTTCTAATTCGGACTTTGGCGGGTCGTCCCTAGCCAGATGATCTTTGGCCGGTCCACCATGGCCAGTCCGCGGACTGGTCGGCCAAAGGCCGAAATCAAGAGCTATTTCAGACTTTGGCTGGTCCACCACGGCCAGTCTGCGGATTGGCCGGCCAAAGGCCGAAATCAAGCAAAGTTTCGGACTTTGGCCGACCTATGGGAGGCGATATTGGCCAATGCGCGGACTGGTCGGCCAAAGGCCGAAATTAAGAGCTATTTCAGACTTTGGCTGGTCCACCACGGCCAGTCTGCGGATTGGCCGGCCAAAGGCCGAAATCAAGCAAAGTTTCGGACTTTGGCCGACCTATGGGAGGCGATATTGGCCAATGCGCGGATTGGCCGGCCAATCCTAGCATTGGCCGACTTCGGGCTTTGACCGTTATATATATATATATATATATATATATATATATATATATATATATATATATATATATATATATATATATATATATATATATATATATATATATATATATATATATATATATATATATATATATATTATTTATATTGTTTCTTGTTGAGGGGGGGGGGGTGACCACACGAAGTACCGCACCGGATGACACCCGACCTAGCGACGCCACTCCTCATTGCTTAAAGAATTGCAAAATCAAATATTTAAAAATATTATAATTCACTTCCTTAACACTAGACACGTTTTTGTGCATGTGTAAATCACAATGTTTAAATTATTGATATACATATTTTTAGTTTAGGTAAGTGGGTCAGACGTTGTTTCGCAAGTGTCCTCTCACATTTTTTAAGATCACATTCATTTAAGATCTAAGTGAATTATTTTTATCTGTAGCGAAAACGTGATGAGACTTTCCCTTAGTATATGTGTTTCTCCTTCCCCCTCTCTCTCTCGTTCGCTCTCTCTCTCTCTCTCTCTCTCTCTCTCTCTCTCTCTCTTTCTCTCAATATCTATATATAATCTTAGGAGAAATGATCTAAGACGGAATAAACCAGACGAAATATCTAAGGAAAAAATGTTTTAACTAATATAACAAAAGATATTCCGTCTAAAATATTTTGTCATTGTATCTTTTGCCCTTATATATTTAGGGCTGAACTACATTTTGTTTATGAGATCTTTGACCCCTGAGATCATTTTTCCTAAAGTAATTTTTGTCTGGGATATTTTGTCTAATTTCTCATGGAACCATAATATGTGTGTATAAGTATCACGGTCAACCTGTAAGAATCAAATTAAACAAACGCTAGTGATAGATTTTTAGTTCTAAAACATTTTATTTATTTTACTCAATACATTCCAGGTTTTACTTTTAATTTAAATATTTTAGAAAATTTACTAAAAAAAGAAGAAATTAGCATGTAAAGCTACTCATACACAACATATGTTATTTAATATGTTTGCCTATATGCAAGTAGGTTTTTAGATAACTATACGTTTTGTGTACGTCCATGCCCACGTCAGGCTGAGTGAGTGGGTGGCGCGAGTTCTTTTGGATTGGACGCGTATGGATTTCTATAATTTTAATTACTTGTGGACCTAATAAATAGATGAACATTAATTACATGAGACATTTTTATTTTAGTTGTACATTAAGGTGTTCTTTTAGTGGTCCGTTAAAGTGTTCTTCTAGTGGTCCATTGAAGAACACGATATAGACAACTGTCCATGTACTTCTTACAAAGTTAACCTCACTACTGACTACGTTGCTTTGAAATAGTTTTTTTTTTAAATGACGCTTAAACATTTTTCTCCTAATTTGCGTCAACGTTCATAATGAAATATGTATGTTCAAATATACATACTTGAACTAAAAATTTAAAATGCAACAATGAAATTATTTCGCTAAATAAAATATTGATTGAAAGTGTATTTGACTCTAACTTATTAAAAGTTTGTTTATTTTAATAAGTCTATGCGAGTTGAAGAGAATATTCACGATAATGTTAGGTACACAATAACATCAATACAACTCATACGATGAAAAATTCACAAACATCCAATAATTTTTAAAGTAAATACGCATCTTGTTTTTAAATAAAATAAACAATTATATACCCTTATTTACGGAATTACGTTCTGAATGAATTTTATTCTTAAACAATGAGTTATCATATTGCTTTTGGCACACTTAAAGCATATGTCGAAGGAAATTCTGTTTCATAAATTTTAATGACCCAAACACATATTGGTACTTATAAGTACCGTTAGAAATGTAGGACATTTTTTACAACAAAAAAAAATTACATAACAGGAACAAACGATACGATTTATTAACTAATAACATGGCAATTATTATAACATTCATTTTTTGTAATTTTGTAAATACAGAACAAAAGTATATTTTGAGTACGATTTTTACTGGATTTTCTATCGGAACACATCTTAGACCTCAAACACAGCAAAAGTTGCCGACATGTCATACTCGCTTATTCTTGTCTGGTGTAGCAATGGTTGCCGGACTGAACATGCTTTTGCCGGAAGCTTCCAATAGCTATTACAATGAGCCGCATAAACAAACAAAAGCCTAGTCATTCGGTACACAACTACTAGTAATACTAGTATAATTGTAGCCTACTAGAATGTTATGACAAGTCTACAATACAGTGTAAATTTTATAAATAGAAATGAGCTCAATGTGTTTAGGATAGCCGTAGTGGACTACTGTTTTCTGTTTACTGATTAAAATTTACCATTTAGATCTATACTAAATGCAGAAGTATAGACTATTACTAGTCTACAGGTATACATTACGTAAGTGCTAGTTATTGTAGGCAAGACAATTTATTGCAGTAAATATAACTAACAAATTAAATCTTACAAATAGAACTAGACTTTGGTATACAAATGAAGTATACTAAACCTAGTAAACGAGCCTGCAACTGCTTCCTTTATTCTTGTAATTCTTTTACTACTAGAAATCAACATTTGATTACAATATTTCTTAGGTAAACCATATGCTAACCTTCTTATAAATGTGTAAATATCATTTTTTGAGTATATTTCGATAATTAGTTATCAAAATAATATGTTTGTTACTCCACATCAAAAATCTGCCATTTCCAAGAAATCCTAAAAATGACCGTGTGCCCTGACGGTACTTATAAGTACACTTGTAAACATCGATCTAATACAAAGACAATTTGATTAAAATTGTTTAACTAGAAGTCAAACGCGTTTGCCTGACTATTGAAGGTGCTAATAAAAAATATTTGGGGTTGAAAAACTTGAAGAATAAGGTAAAACAAAGGGAAATCAGGAACGCGTGTGAGATATGTACTTAACGATTGTGAACTACCGATACAGCAAGACATTGAAAATGGCGCTACACCAGAAATAAATTTTCAAAAACATCGATCCCTCCAACTAACAGCTACTCAGGGGAGATAATACTATTAATTACATCAATCATTTTTAAAATTCGTATTAAATTAAACATAATACAGGCACTTAATTAAAGTGGTACTTAAAAGTACCGTCAGTAGATAAAGGATTAAATTGTTATTTAAGATTTATTTCGCTAGTGACAGTTACGTACTAATTCAGTATCTCCAAATAGTCAGACGAGACCTCCTCGGATGCTGCTGGTTCTGTAAAAAAAAAACACCGATGCATTCTTTTAGTTCATTTTTTAAATATAAATAATAATTAAAACTTAATTCAAATATAAAAGCACACTTTAAAATAGAAAATATGAAGTGAAGGATTTAATTTTCGTATAAAATGTTAAACAAAATAATATGTACCATTAACTACATGTTCATACTGATGTTCGTCCTCATGTGCAGTTCCCGTCCTATCAAAAGCCACGTCGTAAGTATCAGCTTTGTTGTCTTTTCTTTTACACAATTTTCTGAAGTAAATTCAAATAAATCAGTGCGTATTCGAGGAGTAACTTTCTCAGACGAAGAATGAATTGACAAATAAATCTGTTTTGACCTAAGCAGAATATGAGATATTTTATTGTTTAAAATATGATTATGTCTCACTCGATGGGACATATTTATTTAATGTTTATAGATCATTTTAAAGATGTTGTTTCACGAAGTTTTTATGAAAATATTCTGAGAAATGGAATATAAAATTGTTCTAGGCATTTACTATTTTCGTTTATGTGAGCCAGTTTTTAATATCGAATTATAAGAAAATGTTACAAAATAATTTTTTTCCTAGTAAAAATAATAGTAAATAATATTGAGATTGTAAAACATATTAATTTTAGAATGCTCCAAATGGTTGGAAGCATTAGACAGATATATATTAAAAAATTCATTGAAATACTGAACTAAGTTAAAATAATACTTACGGGCGACAGATGAAAATGACACACCCTATGACATTAATTACAATCGATATAGCAGCAATGGCAGTAACACAAATCAGAGCCGTCCTTTCTGTAAAGTAAGAGGTTATATCACCTTAACAGCTGAGAAAACTTGATTTACAAGCTATGTAAAGTCAGCGGTTATATTACCTTCATAGTTAGAAAAAAATGAACATTTGAAAATATCTTAACACTTAAATATCTGCAGTATAAATATATTAAGTTTTAAAATATTTAAAGGATTAAGTTGTGCATCACTTTCATAGTGACAAAATTTAAAAAAAAATTTTTCTTTAATACAATGAATTTTTATTTTCAATTATAATGTAAGATATTAATTTTAAACCTATTCCTTAAATTTATTTTAGTCCTATGAAAAAAAAGGTTTTGTGCGTTCAAATTAGGAGCCTGTTCCTCTTTACTTTCTTGTATACAGAGTATAGATGAAGTATTGTAATCGTGCACAAAAATTACATGAAATTTTGACTGTTTTAGCCGCTTTACAACTCAGTAGCCGAGTATAGGGGACATTTTTAATCAGGCGAAAACTAAAAATCCAGATTTATTAAAATGTTGGCGTTGTATACGTAATCAAGTCAAAAAACTGGGTTTTTGCAATTCTGCCCGTGTGTATGTGTATTTGTGTCTGTGTACCGTTACAACTAGGTTGATGAACTGTACCGAATTTTCAGCGATTTCTGTTAAACAGAAGTGGAACTTATTCTTTTTTCATTTTTTTCAAAAGCCTACGACTTGAGAACAGTTTAAGATGTATGAACGAATTTTCAAATGTAAGTAAGAGATATAATTCTCTCCCTTCTTTCAAATTTTGAGTAATTTCTGTTGACGGGATGTAGTAATTTACGCTATTTCCGATTTCTCAAAAAAAAAAAGATTTTGAATTTATTCAGCACTATTATACACATATTTTTTGCCGTTCACAGGGTACGCAATTCATTTTTTTCTACGAGATTCTATTTCATTTTTAAAAGTTAAGTAATTAAAATTTTTTGCATAAAAATGTTTTAATAACAAGCTTTTATGTAATAATGCACTAAAACGTAGAAACTAAATTATACACTACTATTTAAATAACTATAAAGAAAAGCGTGGGTCACTTTAGGAGACCTTTACTAATATTTAAGAAGATACCCACCTTTTTCTTTATAGTTATTTAAATAGTAGTGTATAGTTTACTTTCTATTCTTTATTGCATTATTACATACAAGCTTGTTATTAAAACGTTTTTTATTATATTTTTCAGTACTTTAAATTTTTTGAATTTACAATAGCGTTCAATGATTAAAAACCATTGCCCACCTAACGAACGTGATGACGCGTATTGAATAGGTGCCAAATAGTTTGATGAGACAGCATACTAATTTGGACAAAATTTGAATTAATTCATAAAAAAGTAATTAGGCATCCAATTAAGTCAAATTTAATGCCATGTTGCACAGAGGCGTAGCTAGGGGGGGGCGGGGGGGGCGGCCGCCCCGGGCGCCGACCCTATAGGGGCGCCAAAAGGGGTGGGAAAATTTTTTTAAAGCTGATTTTATGCTGCAGTTTTGAATTATAAACTGTCTAAGTTAAGAAATGTAATGGCTACACGCCTTTACATACTGATTTAACTGTTTTCTACCTTGATTTCTTAATGTAAAACATACTCTTAAGAAACAGTGACCGGCAAAACCGCTTTGAAGCTTTTCCTAGATGGGGGGGGGGGCGCTTTTTCGAGACTTAAAACGGAAGAATTTACACTAGATTGTTGAGTCGATAAACGTTACCGCTATTAAAAGAAACCAATTGTATTAAAACGTATTGTACGATTGTTGAACTGTAAAATATGTTAGTGACTTTTATCAAGATGGTGCAGGGGGGCGCTTTTAGGCTAAATAAAATAGCAAAATTACACAGGATTCTGAGTAAACAACCTTTAGCTCTCAGAAAGAAACGAATTGTACTGTGCATTGTATAATTGTGTAACATTTTTAAAAAAAGTTAGTTACGTTAAAAACCGCTCTACAAACTTTGTCCAAGATGGTTGTGATGAGTGTGTGTGGGGGGCGCTTTTTTCGCTAACAAAAATCGCAAGTATTTGTACTGGATTGGTGAGTAGATAACTCTCTTAACACTTAGTAAAGAAACCAAGTGTATTAACGCGTAATGTACAATTTCACTAGCCAGTTTTGTTAAAAAAAAAGACGCGACTAGTTCTTTGTAAGATTCTTACGATTCTCTCAACTTCAACGTGAGAGATCAGATACTTTTGATTGATTGCATTACATTTTACCTGGATCACTGAACTATATTAAAGAGAACTAAATATCACGGATTCTTGAATCCCTAAGCCACTAACCACCACTTTTTTCCATGCTCTTATTTCATTCTCCACTGTCTGTAATCTAGCTCCAAGCCATACAGTAAAAGAGACCACATTTAGTTATAGATCCTGATTGAATTTTTTTGACAATGCATTTGAATTCTACATTTTCTTAGAGCGTTAAAACGCGTTTTATTGCTGCTGATTATAATCAGAACGTCATGGGCTATCATTAAATTGATTGTTACTGCTTCTTCAATCAATACAATTAGTTCTGCATTTGTTGTTGACGTTGTGCGAGCAGTGTTTCTTCCAGACTTTTTTCTCCGGGGGGGCACTTGAAATTTTCGAGGGGGGGGCGGTAGACTTTCTTCGGGGGGGGGGGGGGGCGGACACTGTTAAACGTATATATGTTCTATATATAAATTATATAAATTTCATTTCGTTCGAGGGGGGGGGGGCGGTAAAAATTTTTCGGGGGGCTTCGCCCCCCCCCCCCCCCCGAAGAGATGCCTGGAAGAAACTCTGCGTGCGAGAAGGCAGGGCAAATCTGCGAAATCCAAGACTACGAGCTGTTAACATCCGTTGGATTCCAGTTTGTTTTCTCTAGCTTGTTTTGTCATACCATCAACCAATCAACGAAATACCCATGTCGTATTCCAATGTGACCAATAAATATTTCTGATAACTTCTTCTTGTATGTCACTTGTGTGTCCTTACTCTAACAAACTTCGAATCCAACTATGTATTATATCACAACAGAGATCGTTCCAAAACTAGAACATAAAAGGCTGGTCTAAACATATTAGCGTTAGCTACAAACTACCCTCTAACACAGATCAGGCTTATTTTTTTTTACTGACATTACTAATCTTTCGCAAAAAAAATTAAACGCATCTTAATGGGAATTAAATTGTCGTAAAGTTTTAAGGAATGAAAATCATACAATGTAATTATTAAACCTTGTCCGGACTGTAGCATACACGCTTACACACACGCTTACACACACAAATACACTCTTACCCACACACAAGCTTATATATAAACACACTATCACACACACATAATTATACACACACACACATGTATATATATATATATATATATATATATATATATATATATATATATATATATATATATATATATATATATATATATATATATATATATATATATATATATATATATATATATAAAAGCGGGGGGGGGCGCCAAATTGAAAGTTCGCCCCGGGCGCCGGGAAGGGTCGCTACGCCTCTGATGTTGCATTGTCTTCATGTCTTGACCCACGTGCAAACGTGGAAACAAATCTGGTAGCTAGAAGTGTAATAAATTTCGCTCGGGCGTTTCGTTCTAGACAGACAGACTGACGACAGAGGAAGCAAGTTAAATAAAAGCTTGTAAAAATGGATTAAATTATGTCTATATCCCGAGTTGCCATCCCGCGTAGTGTTTTATAAGAATATTCAAGTAATTTTAAGGGAGATCACTCCCGCTTTATTTTAAAATTTCTACCCATATTTGACTTGTATTTACATTACATTTAATCAGTATATAATTTGAACAAGAATAAAGATTACAAAAATCAGTATACAAACTTGTTTATTACCTGTCTTTGTGTTTTCAGTAGTTTCTTCACTTGTACTATTGGTAGATGTAACTAAATAGTGGTTGAAAAAAAGCAATTATTATTGTATAATAATTATTTAAACGCGAAATAATTGATATATTTGAGTATTTTTTAAACAATAATCGCTTATGCGGCTAAAAAACTTCTAGAAACACCAGTATTATAGACAATAAATTAGTATATGTAAAACATATGTATTTAAATACGAATATATATATATATATATATATATATATATATATATATATATATATATATATATATATATATACATATATACCTAACTATATATCAATAAACAGAGGCATATATGTATATACTAGGCATACTGCCTAGCTTGGCTTAGGTTTTCGGAGAACTTTTGAGAATTTGAATGATTAGCTAGTTGGTGATAGACTGTTATTTGTACTGCTAAGGACTTAATTTTAAACAGTCTGAGTAATTTAATGTCATAGAAACATTGGTGGAATATTTGCAAACTTATTACTCGCAAGGTAATTAGAACTGCAAACGCTTCGTTTATAGTATAAATCTAATATTTTATTAAATTTACTTTCGTAATTAATTTTTACAATTAAAGTACAAAACATAACTTTAGTTATAACTAAATATCTATATAAACGAATACTATACTTCGTGATTTTTTTTTCTTTAAAATAGTATAAAAATTATGTAAAAATTATTATTTTCGAAAGTTACCTCCCCTGTACATGGACTAAATGACGTAGCCTTTGTTAACTTTTTCACAAACAATTGTTTATATTAAGAAAATACGGCATCTGGACAAATCTAACGACCCTAAGGTTTTTTCCGAAGGGAATAGTTATTTTGGTACCCTCCAAACTCGGTCTACGACATCACCAAATAGTAGGGGGACCGTTCGTCAATTTATTTACATATATCTCATATAATAAGAATTTCATTCGCGGTCATTTTTAGCCCTCATTGAGGGTTTTCATTCTGACCAACAGTTTTTCCATACGGCATAGTCATCTATAGAGGTGTATGCTAAAAAATATTCAGATATGCAGAGGTTAAATACCCTGAAAATAGTTGAAATTACACTTTTTCACATAAAATACAAAGATTATATAGGGAAATACCACTGGTCAGTTTTGACCCATTTCTAGATTTTTCCCGGATATGGCGAGTTTTTTCTGACACCCTTTGACTTTCTTCTACGACCTCACAAAATATCGAGGAGGATCGTTCGGCAAACGTTTTTTTCTTGTTATATGGCTCATATATAGAGAATTTCATTCGCGGTCATTTTTTAGCCCTTGTCGAGAGCGTTGAGTCGAACCGACAGTTTTTCCAAACGGTCTAGCCATTTATAGAGGGGCATGTAAAAAAAATATTAGCCAGATGTACAGAACGGAAACACCCAAATATCTTTGTTGAAACTGCCCTCTGTTTTTCCCATAAAATACAAAGATAATATCGGGAAATACGACTGGTCAGTTTTTACCACTTTTCGAAGTTTTTCCAGATATGGCGAGTTTATGACAACCCTAGGTGTTCTTCTACCACCTCACAAAATATCAAGGGGGGTCGTTCGGCAAAAAAACTTATTCGTTATTTAGCTCAAATGAGGAGAATTTCACTCGATGTATAGGGAAAGTCTTGTAATCGTGCAAAAACAAATCGAGATTTTTACAAATCTCGACGTATTACACCTCACTGAAACGGAAAAAAACATAATTTTGCAATCTTGTCCGTATGTCTGAGTGTCTGTGTGTGTGTATGTGTGTGTAAACACGATAACTTGAGTACCGATTCAGCTAGGTTGATGAAATTTCATATATAAGTATTTTATCAAAATCGAAAATCCGTATCAACTTTTGAGCGATTTACGATAACCGGAAGTGGTACTTTTTCTACTTTGAATTTTTCAAAAGCCTATAACTTGAGTACTATTTGGGGTCGGCGTGGTCGAGTCGGTAAAGCTCATGGTTGCAAAACCGAAAAGTCTCGAGTTCGAACCCTCGGGCAGATGAGGCTCGTTAGCTGGGGACAGCCACTCTTCTAGGAGAGACAACTCCAATATTAAACAACTGCTGCCTTGTAGTTTGTTCTTGGTTGGACAAAGGCTATGGAAGCAAAATCCAAAAAGAAAAGCAGGCTGAAATCGGAGTCAATGGCCTCAATGGCGCATAACCAGTTGACACGTAACGCTTAATTGTGTTGGAGGCGTGGTCGAGTCGAATCTCGATCACCTTCAACACTAATAATTAAGAACGAAGAAGAAGAAGAAGAAGAAGAGTACTATTTCAGATAGATAATCGAAATTTCACATGTAAGTAAAAGATCTAATTCTCTACATTCTTTCAAATTTTGAGTACTTTCCTTTGAACGGAAGTAGTAATTTACGCTAATTTCCGATTTCTAAAAAAACCGCATGTGAATTTATAAAGTACTAATAATATTCCGCACTACTATACACATCTTTATTCGGCGTTCGCTTGGTGCGCAATTCTTTTTTTTATGAGATTCTATTCTATTTTAAAAAGTTTAAGTATTTAAAATGGATTAAAAATCATAACTATATCCCGAGTTCCCATCCTCTGTTGTTTTATATAAGAATATTCGAGAAATTTTAGGGGAGATCACTCCCGGTTTATTTTAAATTTACAATAGAGTTCCATGATTAAAAACCATTGCGCACCTAACGAACGTGATGAATCGTGTTTAATAGTGCCGAAGAGTTTAATGAGACAGCCTACTAATTTGGACAAAATTTGAATTAATTAATAAAATAGAAATTAGGAATCAAATTAAGTCAAATGTAATGCCATGTTGCATTGTCTTCATGTCTTGACCCACGTGCCAACGTTGAAACAAATCTGGTAGCTAGAAGTGTACTAAATTTCGCTCGGGCGTTACGTTCTAGACAGACAGACTGGCGACAGAGGAAGCAAGTTAAATAAAAGCTTGTAAAAAAATTGCATAAAAAACGTTTTAATAACAAGCTTTTATGTACTAATGCACTAAAAAGTAGAAAATAAATTATAGACTACTATTTAAATAAATATAAAGAAAAGCGTGGGTCACTTTAGTATCTATTAGATACCTTCACTAATGTTTAGGAAGAGACCCACGCTTTTCTTTATAGTTATTTAAATAGTAGTCTATAATTTATTTTCTAGTTTCTAGTGCATTAGTACATAAAAGCTTGTTATTAAAACGTTTTTTTATGAAAAAAAAATTCAGTACCTTACATGTTTTATTTACAATAGAGTTACATGACTAAAAACCATTGCGCGCCTACTGAACGTGATGTCGCGCCTACTGAACGTGATGGCGCAGCTATTGAACGTGATGACGCGTGTGCTGTGGTTGGATAAGCATGCCTACTAATTCGGTCCAAATTTTAATTAATTCATAAAAAATTAATTAGGCATCCAATTAAGTCAAATTTAGTTTCAGATTGCATTGTCTTCATGTCTTGACCCACGTGCCAAATGTGAATCGTATTGGTCAAGTAGAAGTTTCCGAATTTTCACTCCTGCGTTTCGATCTAGACTGACGACAGACAGACTGTCGACAGAGGAAGTTAGTTAAATAAAAGCTTGTAAAAATGGATTAAATTATGTCTATATCCCGAGTTGCCATCCCGCGTAGTGTTTTATAAGAATATTCGAGAATGTTTGAGGGAGATCACTCCCGCTTTATTTAAAAACGTCTACCCATATTTGACTTGTATTTACATTACATTTGATCATTATATAATTTGAACAAGAATAAAGATTACAAAAATCAGTATACAAACTTGTTTATTACCTGTCTTTGTGTTTTCAGTAGTTTCTTCACTTGTACTATTGGTAGATGTAACTAAATAGTGGTTAAGAAAAAAGATATTATTGTATAGTAATTATTTAAACGCGAAATAATTGATACATTTGAGTATTTTTAAACAATAATTGCCAACAACACAATAATTGCTAAAAAAAAATTTAGAAACACCAGTATTATAGACTCTAAAGTAATATATGTAAAACATATGTATGTAAATACGAATATATATATATATATATATATATATATATATATATATATATATATATATATATATATTTATATATATATATATATATATAATATCTAACTATATATCAATACACAGACGCATATATGTATATAATAGGCATACTGCCTAGCTTGGCTTAGGTTTTCAGAGAACTTTTGAGAATTTGAATGATAGCTAGTTGGTGATAGGCTGTTATTTGTAGTGCTCAGGGCCTAATTTTAAACAGTCTTAGTAATAAATGTCAAGGAAACATTGGTGGAATAATTGCAAACTTATTACTCGCAAGGTAATTAGAACTGCAAAGGCTTCGTTAATAGTATCAATCTAATATTTTATTTAATTAACTTTCGCAATTAATTTTTACAATTAAAGTACAAAACATAACTTTAAGGGGGAAGGCTCCGGTAAAAAAAACTTTTTTAATACTTGTTAGAAAAACGTTATTTCTTTACAGCTTTATTATGGGTTCCCAGAAAGAACCGCAACGGAAAAAAGCGCAACGGAAAAAAGCGCAAATCAAAAAGCGCAACGGAAATAAGCGCACACGGAAAAAAGCGCAAAGAGAAAAAAGCGCACACAGAAAAAAGCGCAAAGAGAAAAAAGCGCAAACGGAAAAAAGCGCAAAGAGAAAAAAGCGCACACAGAAAAAAGCGCAAACAGAAAAAAGCGCAAACGGAAAAAAGCGCAAAGAGAAAAAAGCGCACACGGAAAAAAGCGCAAAGAGAAAAAAGCGCAAACAGAAAAAAGCGCAAAGAGAAAAAAGCGCACACAGAAAAAAGCGCAAACAGAAAAAAGCGCAAACGGAAAAAAGCGCAAAGAGAAAAAAGCGCACACGGAAAAAAGCGCAAACAGAAAAAAGCGCACACGGAAAAAAGCGCAAACGGAAAAAAGCGCAAACGGAAAAAAGCGCAAACAGAAAAAAGCGCAAACGGAAAAAAGCGCAAACAGAAAAAAGCGCACACAGAAAAAAGCGCAAACAGAAAAAAGCGCAAACGGAAAAAAGCGCAAACAGAAAAAAGCGCACACAGAAAAAAGCGCAAACGGAAAAAAAGCGCAAACAGAAACAGAAAAATGCGCAACCAGAAAAAACACAACGAAAAATGTGCAAAAGAGAAATTTAGCACAAAGACCATATGGACTAGATGACACATTTATACATGACTGTTAGGGCTGCTGTGAGAGTGTCGTGTTTGATCACGTGATCTACTACCATTTAAAGCGTACCACTACCATCTGCATTCCCATCACCACGATACAGGCGATAATCACTTTACACAATGCCTATTATTTTCTTGGTCAATAATTATTCAACTACTATTCTCGTATAAACATAAAACTATCGACATTACACGAAGTATCTTTCACATTCTCCCTAGTCCGAACTACCTAGCTTGCATACTATAACAACCCGTTCCTATGGCAAAACTTCACTCTCTTTCATCCGCGTCATCAAACATGCATTCGTCATATCTCTCGTAACAACATTCATTCGCACCAAAATAACAATTTTGTATTTAATATTTTTTCACATTATGACGCACCTACCTACCTACCTACTACCCACCTACCCACCTACCTACCTACCTAACTATCCACCTACCCACCTACCCACCTACCCGCCTACATACTTACCAAACTACCCACCAAAAAAGTATCGGCGAAGTTCGTAAGTTTCGTAAACTGTACTAGACATCTTTTTTTTAATGAAAATTCATTGACATCATTGACATATGTTACATATATGTTACATTTTGCGACAACCTTAATTAGTGCGTTGGGCTTGTATGAAAACTCACTTCGAACTAACTCAATTACATGCTATTTATTTTAACATTACACGGTAAGCGTCACCCAACTGTTGTGATGTGAGGCGAGGACAGGTTCGACAATAAACCAACACGAAAGTACGAAAGAGACAAAGATTGCCTATTAGAGAATGGACCCCTTAACTTTCCTAACCCCACCATTTATTATACACTACCTAACCTCTAAATTTACTGCGCTAAATGTCACTTCCCTCCCAATCGTTCCTATTCTATAGAATTGTGTATACTATTTATTTACATTCTTTAATCTCAATATAACTAAAATAGACTTTTGTTTGAAGGGTAATGAAAACATGTAAACAAAAGGGACGCCACTCTAAATCTATGCGAATACTTATATGCAGTGTGGGTGGGTGGGTAGATGTGTGGATGGGTGGATGTGTCGGTGGGTGGATGGATGTGTGGGTGGGTGGATGGATGGGTGTGTGGGTGGGTGGGTGGATGTGTGGATGGGTGGGTGGATGTGTGGATGGGTGGGTGGATGTGTGGATGGGTGGGTGGATGTGTGGGTGGGTGGGTGGGTGGATGTGTGGGTGGGTGGATGGATGGGTGTGTGGGTGGGTGGATGGATGTGTGGGTGAGTGGTACGCTTTAAATGGTAGTAGATCACGTGATCAAACACGACACTCTCACAGCAGCCCTAACAGTCATGTATAAATGTGTCATCTAGTCCATATGGTCTTTGTGCTAAATTTCTCGTTTGCACATTTTTCGTTGTGTTTTTTCTGGTTGCGCATTTTTCTCTTTCTGTTTGCGCTTTTTTACGTTTGCGCTTTTTTCTGTGTGCGCTTTTTTCTGTTTGCGCTTTTTTCCGTTTGCGCTTTTTTCTGTTTGCGCTTTTTTCTGTGTGCGCTTTTTTCTGTTTGCGCTTTTTTCCGTTTGCGCTTTTTTCTGTTTGCGCTTTTTTCCGTTTGCGCTTTTTTCCGTTTGCGCTTTTTTCCGTGTGCGCTTTTTTCTGTTTGCGCTTTTTTCCGTGTGCGCTTTTTTCTCTTTGCGCTTTTTTCCGTTTGCGCTTTTTTCTGTTTGCGCTTTTTTCTGTGTGCGCTTTTTTCTCTTTGCGCTTTTTTCTGTTTGCGCTTTTTTCTCTTTGCGCTTTTTTCCGTGTGCGCTTTTTTCTCTTTGCGCTTTTTTCCGTTTGCGCTTTTTTCTGTTTGCGCTTTTTTCTGTGTGCGCTTTTTTCTCTTTGCGCTTTTTTCCGTTTGCGCTTTTTTCTCTTTGCGTTTTTTTCTGTGTGCGCTTTTTTCTCTTTGCGCTTTTTTCCGTGTGCGCTTATTTCCGTTGCGCTTTTTGTTTTGCGCTTTTTTCCGTTGCGCTTTTTTCCGTTGCGGTTCTTTCCGGCCACCTTTATTATGATACATCCGCATATGCATTTCCACTAAAAAAAAATTGGTGGAAAAATCTTGGTAACTATGACAACGGCGGCCATCTTGAAAAATTAACCCCTTCGTAGGTTTTCCACCATTTATAAAATATTACATTTTAAGCCCAATAAACAATCAATTCATAATCTTCTTCCATATTTTGGGGCAATCAGCTAAAAATTTTAAGTGCATATCTTCAAACTAATTTTTTATGAATTTTCAAAATTTGTGTCCGTTCAAAACACTTAACTTTGGGGAACTTTGGGGCATTAAAACTAGTGTGATGAACGCAGCAAATTTTGAAAATATTTATATTATCCACAAAACTGTCATTAACAGTATCAGGATCTTCAATTCCTAAGAGTTTAAGTTTTTTAACGTATTTTTCCTTTTCCGCGGGGGCGGGTCTTTACATACAGTGAACGCGTCCAGCGCTGGTGAACAGTGATTGTGTTTACGTCTGGTGTACACCACTGTGGCGGCGGACGCAGGTATCACGTGATTTAGGTCACGTGTTTGCAAGGACTCTATTATGGTCTTTATCCATGCTAAAGTGTACACAACATAAATTTTCTTTAAACGTCCATGAAAAAATATCTAATGCTAAGAACGCTATAAAATCAATAAAAATGTAATTTAATTTTAAAAGAATATATAAAACTAATATAGGGCCTACTAACTGTCTGTCTGTCTGTCTATCTGTCCGTCCGTCCTTCCGTCGGTCCGTCCGGCTGTCTGTCTGTCTGTCTGCCTGTCTGTCTATCCGTCTATCCATCCGTCCATTTTATCCATCCATTCATCCATCCATCCGTCCATCCATCCATCCGTCCGTCTGTCATTCCGCCCGTCTGGAGGGAGGGACGGAAGGACGGACGGATGGTCCGTCCTTCCGTACCTCCCTCCATCCGTCCTTCCGTCCCTCCCTCCATCCGTCCATCCGTCCCTCCCTCCCTCCACCCCTCCATCCTTCCATCTATCCCTTCACCCCCCATTCCTCCATCCCTCCATACCACCATCCATCTCTCTCTCTCTCTCTCTCTCTGTATATATATATATATATATATATATATATATATATATATATATATATATATATATATATATATATATATATATTCAGAATGTAAGAGAGATAAGGATAGAAATATAATTGAAATTCAAAGATAAAGTTACAAAGAACATATAGGCATCCATCGGCCCATGTAGTTCCAACTGGGTTCGAAACTGAACACTGAATGCACATAATGTCTGTAGCTTTCTTTAAAGATTTTATGGTCAACGTTTTGTCCCCATCACTAAACACAAACTTTGTCTTGTCTGAAATATAGTAATAAAAAATGCAAATGTAAAGCATCCAAATAAATTTTAAAAATAACAAAATGGCAAATTCAGAGCACCAATTTTAACTCGCTTTACATATAATCTTTTTTATTGTAATTTAATGCAGGTTATAAATATCAAAGACAAGTTAATTCGTTATTAGAAAATTTTTGAATTTTTTTATTTAGTTGTGTATGTATAAGATAGGGTACTTAAGGGAAAATTTTTGCATGTAGGCCTACCAGCTAGAAAAACCGCTAGAAATGTTGTTTTTAAGTGTTTTTTTTTATGGTGAAACACCATTAAATTTAGCAATAATTTATATGGAATTTCGCAATACCAAATTTTGAAAATTGAAAAAAAATAATTTCTAGAGTGTTTTCTGTTACAAAATCTAGCCAGCTGACTCTATTAGTGTTAGTTAAAGAAAGACCAATGGATATATAGCCGATATATATGTTAGTTTATGAAATTTTAGAACTCCATAAAATGTTATTTTTCAAGATGGCCGCCGTTGCCATGGCAACCGTATTTTCAAAAGAGTCCCTGACGTTTGCAAATATTTTCCTTTAAGTACCCTAACTTAGATATATACAAATAAATCAATTAAACGTTTTAATTAAGAAGTTTTTTTAAGGAGCTTACCCGCTTAATTTATTGTTGACCAAATGAAAACCAAGAAAATACAAATGATTATGTGATGTCCACAATAACTACCTGTCTACGTAATCAGCCTACCTGTCTGTGCACCGACTTGCTGTCCATTAATGTACCACACAGGTGGATCAGGCTCTGTTTCTCCACGTGCTGACCTGGCATTACAGTTAAATACGGCATCTTTACCTTCAGACGTAGTTTGATCCACTGGAGATCCGTTTGGGTAAAATATTGGGGAGGCTGTCCAAAATTTGAAGTACCATTTTGAAAATTGTTTTGACTTTTTTTATTCGTTTTTACTTTCTCGTATACGAAATATAGAGGAAGTATTGTAATCGTAATATTTTTCACAAAATCTAGACGTTTTACACTTCGCTGAGACAGAAAAATATAGTGTTGCAATTTTGTCCGTATGTCTGTGTGTGTGTGTGTGATAACTTGAGTACCGTTACAGCTAGGTAGATTAATTTTCATATATCATAGTATTATATCAAATTTGTAGTTCAGGTATCAACTTTTCAAACGGAAGTGAGACTTATTTTAGTTTCAATTTTTCAAAAGCCTATAACTTGAGTATGATTTTAGATAGATAAATGAAATTTCACATGTAAGTAAAAGATATAATTCTCTGCCTACTTTCAAACTTTGAGTAACTTCAATTTACCGGAAGTAGTAAATTGAAGTTACTCAAAATTTGAAAGTGTAAATATAATGTCACTAACTAGTAATATCAAGAAACACAGCCTCTTTGTTAGATGTTCCTCCTGTATTGTGTGCTTGGCAGTAATAATTTTTCTCATCAGATTCATCCACATTATAAATGTAAAGACGACGATGATCAAGTGAAAATGAATATTTGCTGGTTGCTTTGATCTCGTTGCCGTCATCGAAATACCATTTTGTCACAGGACCTTTAGTGTATTGGAGGTCACTGGTAACACATAACATATGGAATATTAAAAACGGTCTGAAATATTCAATCTATTATATAATACGGTCGATATTATAAATAGATTACTTACAGCCAAAAGTAATGAACTCACTTAAATTTCAGTAAATTAAGAGGAAGCATTTTATCAAATCAATGCCAGATGAACATTATTTGATAAAATGTTGTCTAGTATGAGAAATTAAAATTTAATATACACATACTATCCAGAGAAAAAACATTCCAGTCTAGCTGTTGAAAATCTCAAAAACTTGGTGTGAGAGTTTGTGTACTGCAATTGTGGAGCTATGATAGTTGGCGCTGCAAGTAAATAATACTTATTATGCTTTATTTTTCTTCATTTTTACTTTCTTGTATACGAAGTATAGAGAAAGTATTGTAATCGTGCAAAAAAATCGAGATTTTCACAGATCTTGACGTTTTTCACTTCCCTGAGTGAAAAACATATAGTTTTGCAATTGTGTCCGTATGTCTTTGTATGTGTGTGTATGTGTGTGTGTCCACGATAACTTGAGTACCGTTACAGCTAGGTTGATGAAATTTCATATATAAGTATTATATCAAATTTGTAGTTCTGTGTCAACTTTTCAGCGATTTCCGGTACCTGGAAGTGGAAATATTCTACTTTCAATTTTTCAAAAGCCTATAACTAGAGTACTGTTTGAGATAGATAATTGAAATTTCACATGTAATTGAAAGTTTAATTCTCTGCCTTCTATCAAATTCTGAGTAATTCCCGTTGATCGGAAGTAGTAATTTACGCCATTTCTGATTTCTTAAAAAACACATGTGAGTTTATATAGTACCTATAATATTCCGAACTATTATACACATATTGTTTGGTGTTCACTTGGTGCGCAATTCTTTTTTCTACGAGATTCTATTCTATTTTAAAAAGTTTCAGTACTTGAAAATGTGATTAAAAATCATGTCTATTACCCGTGTTGCCATTCCCCCGTAGTGTTATACAAGACTATTCGAGACAGGTTAGGGGAGATCACTCCCGGTTTATTTATACACACACACACACACACACACAAAAAATTCGTATTTTTTCCTCCATGGGTTAGAACTCATCCAAATTATGGTCGTAGCCTACTAGGTGCATACCCGTGCTCCCCCACGGTGAAACATTTTAAAATCTACCAACTTGGGAACAGAACAAAACTAAACAGAAGCATTAAAGAAAACGCAAACACAAAAGAAAACACAACACAAACACAAAAGAAAACGCAAACGCAATCACAAACACAAAAGAAAACGCAAACACAAACACAATACAAACACAATGCAAACACAAACACAAACGCAAAAGAAAACACAAACACAACATAAACACAAAAGAAAACGCAAACACAATGCAAACACAAACACAAAAGAAAACACAAACACAACATAAACACAAAAGAAAACGCAAACACAATGCAAACACAAACACAAAAGAAAACACAAACACAACACAAACACAAAAGAAAACGCAAACACAAACACAATGCAAATACAAACACAAACACAATGCAAACACATGCAAAAAAACGAAAACATAAACACAAACCCAATAAGCAAAACGCAAAAACAAATGCAAAAGAAAAAACAAACGCAAACACAAACGCAGTGCAAACGCAAATACCAATGCAAACGCAATTTAAAATGACTGCATGGTTTGATGTTTACTTTTATGGTTCTAGAATCTATAGCGATGGCGGAAGAAAGGAAGGAAGGACTGACACACTACCACACTATATTATTGACCAGGCCCTGCACTGTCTTCTTTGAAAAACCTATCTATCTATAAAGGACCATGACATGTGTGTTTAGTAATCAGCATATATCCCGCATTGCCCACCCTAACCACAACCAACAAAAACCAAAACATGAAAAAACGCAAACATAACAAAGACGGAAACACAAATACAAATGAAAACACAAACGCAAACACAAACCCAACCACAAACGCAAACACAAACGCAAACAAAATGCAAATAAAACAAACCAAATCCAAACGCAAACACAACCACAAACGCAAATCCAACCCAAATACATAGAATACACAAACGCAAACATAAACTCAAAGTGCTCACAGTCTACCCCGGGGCGCCTAATCCCACAATGCTGGGGCGCCGTGGGAACCGCCTGTTTCAACTTATAAAAGACTATACTACCCCAACTTATTCATAGTAGTTTACATTCACTTAAACGTACGTAGGCGCCCTAGCGAACACGTGAAAGCCCGAGTCGCCAAATAGCAACCTGTCCGGGTGCCTGAGGACCTCCGCATTTGATTCACTTAAAGACTATAGTAACCTTTCTTATCCATAGCCTATCGCACTGTTTAAAATAAAATTATGCTCCATAGCGCTCACAGGATAGCCCAAAGCGTCAAATCAAACCCTGCCACGGCGCCAGCGGACGCGCCTGTTTCAATTTAGTGAACAATTACAATACCTCAAGCTTATCCGCAAACGGAAAGAAGTAACATAGAGGACATTCAGGAGCTGGCTTCTTAATTAACTGTTATTGATTTTAAAAAATAATAATAGTTAGTAAAAAGTACGTTCAGTGTATACAACAAATAAAAGGCACTATTTAAAATACCCACCACATTTTACTTCATCAATCAATGCTAATTATGTAAGTGTTTTTCCCATCACCAAAACAAAATAATAAAAAGTAAATCCCCCCCCCATGTAGTTTTTATAAAGGGAAGTAATTGTGTTTTCCTAATTTATTAAGGACGTAGTGAGTGCTAAAAGACTAAATGTAAATAATTTTCAGACATAATTAGAATTTTTGTGAAGGTATACATTTTTAAAAATTTTGTTTGATGGACATGCCGTTAATTATTACTATAAGTTTGAAAAATGAAAATTGTTTTACAACACCTTAGCACTTTAGACTTCTTACACTAATGACAATAATAATAGATACATTTCTTATATTCCTTTGTAATCCTCGGTTTGCCCGCCACATACAGAATTGAACTTTATATATTTATATATTAGACTAGCTGCATACCCATGTTCCGCCACGGTGAATAATTTTTAAATGTACCCTGACCCGTGTTTTGAGTTGTGCCAGTCATGTAATTATATTCCAGGTTGTACCTGTTTGTATACGTGTATACAAATTGTGTGAGAAAGTGTATGATGGCCTCAGTCCAGTATGTTACGTCAACAACGTTAGTGTAGGTTGGTACTTTGAGTTCTATAGCCACTCTACCTTAGATGTGTGTAATAGTTTCTGTTAGAATTCGGAATAGCCTGTGTTTGTGTAGATAGTTTAGATATTATTTTAAAAAATTTAGTGTTAACGAGCCTTTGTTATTTTTAGTCTTGTGTTTTGTAACCCGTTTGTGGTTGTTTGCACTAGACGCACTTGATTGTTTTTAATTTTTTTTTTTGTATGATGGAAATGTAAATTTTCAATTTAATTTACTTGGTATTTGCAGATTCTCAAACTTAGTGGAATAGAGTATTTTCAAAGGGAGAATATGCTTTTTTTTTTTGTGTGTGTGGCATTTGCTTAAGATACAGTATCTGTCAATACAACGGATCAATTATTAAGACACTGGATAAAAAATAAGCAAAAACATTGTTTCATAGCACTATATCCTAATGAACTCTGAACCAAACAAAACGTTAACGCCAAATAAAACACACAAACTCTGTACTGCCCTCCAAAACAGCATTACAAATGACAGGTTTATAACATTATCCCCCCCCCCCCCCGGTCAATTATCGATAAATGGATACATGGATACATGTGGGGGGTAGAGTTAATGATAGCATATGGTTAGGGTTAGAATTCGAGCATAACAATTATAGTCCCATAATGATTAATATAATTTACTTCATTGGATTCATGTTTGTAAATTAATATTCATTGCATACATTATACCCTTAAAGGAGGAGGTGGGCGAAGACTATTTCCAAGGGAATTAATGATATGGAGGGTTATCTTTTTGCAATGGTCGACTGGAATTGTCAGGGAATGGGGAGGGGGAGTATAATAGATTGACGACAGAAGCCTGTGGTTGTATATAACACATTTATTTGGGTCTAACTACCTCACGATGGTAACACCAGAGAGGGCGGGAGGAAGTGCACAAGGGACATCACTCAAGATAACAATATTATAAATATAACTAATACAGAAGAGTGAGTTCCCTTGACCTCACAATTATTTCAATCTATTACATCCCTTTACCCTTAGAACACAATAACACATCTCTCAATAGAACAATTGATAGTATCCTAAAATCACCAATTATATTGTAACATGAACACTATGGTAGATTACATCCTTGCAAACAATGCACAATATGCTACAACATAATCAAGATACAAAACAATAATGTCAAAGTCCTTTTGACCTTTAGAATCATAGGTCTAACTTATTTGGGACCTTGATTGTCCTGCTTGACCTTCTCAGTGGCTTTTGATTTGGTGACTCAATATTCTGACCATCTGGATTCTCTATCTCAGGAGGTCTAGGATTTAAATCATTAACTCCAGAATTTACATTTTCTGACTCTAGACAACTTGGTTCACTCATATCAACAGAACTTGATTGTGGAACAACTGAGTTGGTGTGAACTGTTCAGATTTGGTGGGATTGATAGATTCACACTTATTATCTGCACAAGTTATTTTTAACTTTCTAAGGCACAGGTCCTGTACATTGAACAATTTGACCTGGTATCCATTTTTCCTTTCTCCCATAATTTCTTAGATACACATTCTCATTAACACCAAATTCTCTTTCAATGAATGTCTTGTCATGATTTAATGGAACTATTTTTGAATTGGCATCTGAAAGTATTAAATGGCAAAAATCTTTTTTCTTTTCTTTTGATGTTACCCTTTTAGTTTCTGTAAGTGCTAATGATGTTAGCAAAGTTGTTTGATGATCACATTCCTTCTTACTAATGTATTTTCTTTAAACATTTGAAACTGCCATATCACCATAATCATTTATTAAGTTACAAATACTTTGTTTAGGCAACTCTGACTGATAATGGACTGTATCTTCTCCATCTTTTATATTATCTTCACAAAGGTTTTTATTTCTTATTTAATATGGCCTTAAGTCATCATTCACAGACTCTTCAGGCCAACCATTCTTACAGTACTCATATACTTTTATTAAGCACTTATCTTTTTGTGTTTCTCTTTTAATATCATTCACATTTATATTGGAGTTATCCATGATAGTGAAGAGAACAAATACATCTTCTGGTACATAGCTCAGGCTTTGGTTTTTTAAAGGTAATCTACTAAGGCTATCTGCACTATTCTCAGATCCAGGTTTGTATCTCAATTCATAATTGTATGCAGTTAGTGTGATAGCCCATCTTTGAATTCTTGGTGAGGCATGCTCAGGTAGGGTTTTGTTTTCTCCAAATAAACCTAGCAATGGTTTATGATCTGTAAAGATGGTGAACTTCCTACCAAACAGAAACTTATGAAATTTCTTAACACCAAAAATGATGCCTAAGCCTTCCCTATCTAACTGAGAATAATTTTTCTCAGCCTGGTTCAAAGATCTACTGGCAAAAGCAATGGGTCTGTCACCCTTCTCATCCATGTGGGACAAGACTGCTCCTACACCATCTGGTGAAGCATCACATGTCAATACAAGTCTTTTCCCTGGGTCATAGTGAGTTAGTAAGGTGTCAGCCGACAAAGCCTCTTTTGCTGTATTAAAAGCAGCTTCTTGTTGTTTACCCCAGTGCCAAGTTGCATTTTTCTGTAGCAGCTTGTACAGTGGTGATAGTTTACCAGACAGATTTCCTATGAACTTTGCATAGTAATTTATCAAGCCCAAAAAAGCTCTTAGTTGTTGGGTATTTTCAGGTTTGGGTGCTTCTTTAATGGCTTTTGTTTTCTCAGGTTGAGGTCTGATGCCTTGTTTGCTCAATATATAACCAAGAAAACTAATTTCTGTCAACATGAATTGACATTTATCTTTGTTTATCTTTAAACCTTTTTCACCAATAATTTTCAATACTTTATCAAGTGTTTTAAGATGTTCAGTGTCATTCTTACCAGTTATGTACACATTGTCAAAGTACACACAAACATTTGGAATGTCCTTAAAAATACTGTCCATGACAGCTTGGAAAATTCCAGGGCTAGATGATATGCCAAAACATAGTCTTTCATATTGGTAGAGTCCTTTATGTGTGTTTATTGTCGTATAGACTTTTGAATCTGGATGCAGTTCTAGTTGAGTGTAAGCATGACTAAAGTCTAATTCAGTGAATTTGTCTCCTCCTGCCAAATTCAAAGAAATTTCCTCAATGTTAGGTATAGGGTACCTATTTAGTTCTATTTGCTTATTCAGTGTAGTTTTATAATCTCCACAAATTCTTATAGAACCATCCTTCTTTAACACTGGCACAATGGGTGTCGCCCAATCGGAATAGTCTACCTTCTTTATAATGCCATTAGATTCTAATCTGCTTAGCTCATTTTCAATTTTATTCCTCATTGCATAAGGTGGAACTCTAGCTTTGCAGTATCTTGGATTTGTATCTTTAATGCTTAACTTCACTGTTCTATCATTTAGTAATCCTGGATTACCAAAAACACATTTATTTTCAGATATAACTTTATCTAGTGAAGTAAGACTAGATTCTTTTACATTCTTCAATGAACAAATACTCTCCCAATTTAACTTAAGATGACTTAACCAGTTCCTACCTAGTAATGGCGGTCCATTTCCTTCAACCACAAGAAGAGGAAGTTTAACACTTTGACCATTATAACTTACATGAACCATACACTCTCCTATTACCGGAACATTGTCACCAGTGTATGTTGTTAGACACTTGTGACACGGCTGTAGAGACACTGATCCTTCTGTGACAGCGTCAAAATCTTTCTTTGTTATGACTGTTAGAGATGCTCCAGTGTCAAGTTGGAAGCTGATGCTCTTACCGTTGATATTAACTAGTACACTGATGGGAGCATGACTTGTTGATTTCACAGAGAATAGGTTGAAATCCGGCTGCGAATCAGTTTGAGCATTTTCACAGGTAGAGTGGTTCATTGGTTGGGTTAGGTAGTCTTGGTGAGAGTTAACATAGTGCTGCCTTTGGTTGCGGTACTGTCTTGACTGGCTAGATTTAGCAACAGACGAAGACTTTGCGAAGCAGGCCTTGGCAATGTGACCTTGCTTACCGCACTTATAACAAGTTGCTAACTTGAACTTGCACCGATGAGATGCATGGGGACCTTTGCATCGATGACATTTTTGATAATTATTACTAGATTTAGATCTAGGATTTGAACGAGCAGGCTGTTTAGCATAAGTTGGAATGCTCTGTTGGGGTTGATATTTATTGACTAACCTGCTGTTTACTGCATGGATCCCTGGAGGCGTTAGAGATTTTGCCGCATCTGATGACTGCTGGATTGAAGTTGCAAGTTGTATTGCTTTTTCCAATTTTAGATCTGACTCGAGCAGCAACTTTCTTTGAATATCAGGGCTGTTTACACCTGTCACAAACTTTTCACATAGTCTGTCAGACAGCGTTTCTCCGAATTCACAAAATTCACTTAAATGACGTAAAGCAGCAACATATTCTGATATTGACTCGTTTGGTTGACGAGTCCTACTGTCAAATCTAGCTCTACATAGAAACTTTGATGGGGTAGGCGCATGGTGGTCTGTTAGCAATTTGCTCAGCTCGTTAAAGCTCTTGGTAGTAAGACTAGCTGGTGCGCATAAGTCTTTTAGTAGCCTAAATTGTTGAGGCCCTATGACTGTTAACAAAACAGCTCTCTTTTTGGCTTCTATCGTCACGTCGTTAGCTTCTAGGTAAAAGCTTAACCTCTCTAGGTAATCTTGAATGATTTCATCATTCGCATCAAATTCTTTTATTTGGCCATACAGCGCCATAATTCTAGAAATAATTAGCTAATAAGCTCTAGCAAACCTCTTTTTTGCGTAAGTAGGTGCTCTTTCTAGTAGATGTTTATCCTTCGTCGCCAATTATAATAGATTGACGACAGAAGCCTGTGGTTGTATATAACACATTTATTTGGGTCTAACTACCTCACGATGGTAACACCAGAGAGGGCGGGAGGAAGTGCACAAGGGACATCACTCAAGATAACAATATTATAAATATAACTAATACAGAAGAGTGAGTTCCCTTGACCTCACAATTATTTCAATCTATTACAGGGAGCAATGTCCGGGTGTTAATTATTAAGGGATATTTGCATTTACCCAAAATTGACTAAGCACTAAATTAACTTACAAACTGTTGCTTTGATAGAAAGCAGAACCACTCCACTAAGCTGTATGTATGACAAACCAGTGGCGTAAATGCCACACTTGTACTGTCTGCCGTCTGCTGTTGTGACGTATGCAAAATGCAGATTTCCTAGCGATCAGATACAAAGTTTTAAAATTATTTAAATTATTTAAATATTTTAACTAGAAATTTATTGTTGAGGCCCAATGTTTCACAAATAGTAAAGAGGGTAGGTCAAGTAAATATTTACATATAATCCTACTTGTAATCCCTGACAATTTTATAGCAGCCCTATAGCACTGAAACTTTTAAATGTCTCACAAAGCAAAGTTTTAGAAAAGTGTCCTTAAAATAAGTACGCAACGAAAGTTCTATCCGAATTTTTTTTTTTAACTCACTCGGTAAGCTAATTAACATATGTTTACAAGCTTTTATTTAACTTGCTTCCTTTGTCTGTCTAGATTGAACGGGCGAGCGAAATTTAGAACACTTCTAACCGACCAATTTCTCTAAAATTCTGCAAGTGGTCAGAAACCGATGACAATGCAATGTGACATCAACTTTGACATAATTGGATGTCTAATTAATTTTTTATGAATTAATTAAAAGTGTCTCTTCTTAAATATTAGTAAAGGTATCAAAGAGATAATATATTGATTCACGCTTTGTAAAAAAAAGTTTTTTAAATAGTAGAGTATCATTATATATTTAAAGAAAATAATATATTTTCTACTTTTTAGTGCATTATTACATAAAAGTGTGTTATTAAAACGTATTTTTATGCATTGTGTTTAAATGTATGTTACTAATTTTAATTTATATATTGTTTTTCCTCTTCCATTGTTTTTTTCTCTTAAACATATCACCCAAAACAACAACACAAACTATAACGACTATGTTTTATGTTTGTCGTGTGCAAAAAAAAATCGATAATAAATAAACATTATCAATTGTTACATAATACTAACCATTTTGATCAATAAACTGACGATCATCTATTTTAATTTTGGAACCATTGAAATCATACCAGGTGTAATCAATTTCTTCCCCAACAGCTTCTCCTTTATTTTCACATTTTAGCTTGATGTAGGTGTACTCATCCGCTACCGTAGAGATGGTAGCATTTGTTCTGAACTCATCTACTCCTGGTAACAGAAAATAAAGAAAGGTGATGGCATCCGATACCTATATAAATATAGGTTTTCTTTACCGAAACATTAAATAAAACAGTACCCAAATTGTTGTTATGAATAAACTTACGAGATTGCTTTAATGTGTATGTCGGAGCAAAACTTTTGACTATTGTTGTGCCAAACATTGACCTTGCCACACATGTAAAAACACCTTCTTCTCTGGTTGTAAAATCATTGAATGTGATATCCCCACGTACTGAATCAAATGTGATCTGAGGACTTACTATAAGAGGTACCCCGTCTCTCAACCACTCATAGCTAAAAATGAAAAAATGATTTTTAATATTGGACGACATTGAAGGAAATTAATGTTATGGCGTGCTAAGTTGAATACCATAGAACATGTTTTAATTATGTTATGACATGTATATTAAACTATTGATCTTTCTATATAACACTTACACAATTATATGCGTAATACATATAAGAATATTATTTTTGTTGTAAACAGTGCCATAATGACCGGGAATCTAGGCGTTATACTCTGTGTATTTGAAAAAAGCAGTGGAGTATCATCCTTGTATCATAAATCGTGTGCACATAGCTTTAGATTGTTATGATCTCTAGGAAACGTAAAACATGAAAATACCTGGGCTCTGGAACTCCTTTTGCTTTACATGGTAAACTAAAATCAGCTTTATTTTTCTTATATACGACTTTTGGACCGTCAGGAACTATCACATTGGGTGGCAAGCGCACTGTAAAGTTGACGTAAAATATATAAGAACGTGTGTAGCGTAATTTTAATAAATGTTGTCTTTATGGTCTTGGTGTCTGTAATACTGAAGTCTGATAACTAAATCATTATTGTGGACACTCTCTGGAGCTTAGAGATGGAACAATATCTTACCAACATTCTCGGTTTTTTTTCGTGATTCCTCCAAGCTAAGTCCATGGCATACCGTATACATGTGCTTCACCGACGGATAATACAAAAACGCATTTTCTTTTAAAGACTTTGATTGTTGCTTTGTGTTTATGACGATCATTATTTTGAGAATCCTAACGGTTCACTATTCAACCAATCAATTAATCAATTTTTCCTTCATTCCTTATTGGGTCGTTGAAGCAACAAATTTGATTTTCTCATAATTCCTCTACCCTCTTTCTCGGTCCTCTGCTACTCTGAGTAGTTCTTCAATGTGCAGCCCAGTCCGTTCTTTGATGTCATCCATCAATGATTCCACAATATCCCCAAGGGACGTGCCTTGCATTCTTGTTTTTGGATAGGCCGTTGGCTTGTGTGACATGCCCATACCTAGGATGTTTCCTGTGTTAATTTTTGCTTAGTAGAGTCTCATATCGACAAACCACGTTATTGATCCTTCTAAGAACCTCTTCTTGGCCCTTTATTGGCTCGCTGTATTTACGTCGTGAGTCTTATTTTATTAAACAACTTTATTACATGGTAAGATTTCAAAAATGGGACGAGGTTAGTTTGAATTTTTGTAGAAGAGGTCTAGGGTGGCCATACATTTATGGTGTCTAAATTATAAAATTATTTACCGCCACTCCCTTCGACACAGGTTGGTATTTTTTTAACCCCCATTTCCGTGTGGGCAACTTAAATGAGTGGCTCGTTGTGGGGGTGGGGTTGAAGGGCAGTTGAGGCGTAGCTAAGTTTGATTTCTAGAGGACATATATGGGTGCCATGCTGCACAGGCCAGGAATAGATGCTTTTTGGCTTTTTATTTTATTTTTTTGCACAATGATAGAGTTTGTCGAGTGGAAATTATATTTCTTAAAACTATTTTACGGTCACTTGTATTTGACTCCTAATTAAACCGCATTTTAGAAAATATGAATACTGTTTATAGAGAATGCAACTATTTAAAATCTTAACATCCGATTGAGAATAAACAGAGGTGAAAGCAGTTCTAGTTTCGGAAAAACAAATGTAATAGTATTTTTTTTAATAAGTACTTTTCCAACTAATCGATCTTTTAAGTTATCCTAATATATAAAAGCCCATGTGCACACCTCTCGCTCTCTCTCTCTTTCTCTTTCTCTCTCTCTCTCTCTCTCTCTCTCTCTCTCTCTCTCTCCGTCCGCAAAATATTTTCAGAGGCTATGATATCAGTACCTTCAGCGATATATGGAGAACTTGATACGGACTTTTGTTGAAAGTAATATTGTGTATGTTTTAAATCTATAAACTAAATTTTGTTTAAAGAATAAAAATAAAAATAAAGGCATATTCGAATGTAGAAACACATATCTAATTATGCAACCGGAAAAGTATTTATAGTTAGAACAATAAAGCAATTAACAATAACGTCACATGCCACATGTTTAAACTGCGAAAGAACACAAACTAATGGCGTCATCTTCCGATTTTAGAATATAAAGAAATGAACTATTTACTTCAAATTTGATTTAGATCTAGATTCTATGAATCTACGTATCAAGACATACGCTATGAAACGTATAAAAAAAAATTCGGTCAAACTAATACAAAGTACTTTAACAAATAACATAATGACAATTGAATAGCCGAGTTTTTAACGGAATCATTTAAGTCTCTAAATCAGTGTGTGCATTTAATATGGTGTTCTGTTGACTAATAATGTATATAATTTGGTTTTAATTTTTCTAAAAGGTATTGGTAGCCTATGTTAATTTAAATGTGTCGGATGATTAGTTATTTAGTTATTTCTTTACTTTATCGCTAATATTGTTCAACATGTAGTAAAGCACATTGCGTTTTGACCAATAACTAATTTATAAAATATTTTTCTCAAACATTTAGATCTGTAACATTAAAATATATAGGCCTACAATTCACGCGTAACGGGTACCGTAACTTATCTTTCGAAATTACCTAATCTATCGAATCGGTATAACCTAATATTAACGTTAAATTTAGTTTAAACAGAAGTTTGAAAGATATCATTTATGGAGAGTTGATTTAAAATTAATTCCTATTTTTTTTTTACTTTTCCAGAAAAGGTAAAGAAAAATGTGCAACAATTGAGCAATAGCATTCAAATACAAAGATTTTCAAACATACAGAAATGTTTGACTTATATACAAGGAATCAATAAAATGAATATATCACTCACCATCTTCTTCTGGTTTCTCCCTGAGCACAACATTCACTTCTACCACACGGTAGTCAAAGTTATGCGTCACATTGATGATGTAGGTTCCCCTCACAGATTCGTACTGATCAATGTTTAGATTGCATGTGGTGATGTAGGCCTCACTTGTTGTTGGATTGTAGATGACAAATGGTGGAGGGTTGAGGAATTCCAAGTTGTTGTGTTTCCACCTGATCAGTGGAGTAATTGTAATCAATGATAGACCTGACACGACTAATATTTTAGGTGTAAATTTAAAAAATTAAAATAAATAAACGTAGTATTGCGTTATTATTGAATATTCAATTAACTTAATCTAGGAAATATCCCTCAAAACAATAAAAAAAGAAATATAATTATTGCATATATTAACCCAAACAATAAACCTAATTATCCTAAAAAAAACAGCTTACCTAATGGCCTAACACATATTCTTCACAAATAGGTTGACAAACAGCACAATAAATACCTGTATGTGAGATTTTCAGATCGATCATTAATAGCAATCACAGTGAGGTCTATTGTATCTCCATAATCGATGTTCTGTGTGGATGGTGGCTGGTACAAAATTGTAATAGACACTGTCAGGACAGAACATAAATAAAGACATTGGTATATAGATTATGGATCACTTACATTCTAGGGATGACAAGATTCGATTATATATATATATATATATATATATATATATATATAAATTCGAATTGTCACCGAAGTGACTTTATATCCAAACAGGGAAACATTTTACTTGTGAAACTATATACACACACAAGTATATATATATATATATATATATATATATATATATATATATAAGTGCAAACTTACTCATTTTCAAATTAGTTACAAATGTTGATAAAAAAATAAACAGGCAAAGAATTGTCATCTGTAGTCTTAGCGTTACATTACGGAGGTCTAATGACTTGAGTTTTACGTTATTCATGTTTTCAAATTGCTGACCTTGAGAAAAAGATAGTGAACATTTTGTGTTAAAAACTGCACCAGCATTATTAACATTAAACATTTTATTTTAAAAAATTATTAAATCGCACTGATTTTATTTAACATTGAAAGTTATGATGAACTAGAAAAAATATTTTGGACAAAATTTTACAATGAATTCAAAACATCAATTAATTTAAAACTCTTATACTAGAATAACCAAACAGGTTCAAAGCCTGGGGACAAAATTTATTATTACTCATTAAGTGAAGATCAATGATCAGGGTAAGGACATGAATAGTGTCATGAATCTTCAAGCATGTTTTTTAAAGGGCGTCAAATGAAAAGTTTTCTCTATTGAGAAGCTAAATATATTAAAACATCATGTTCTTTTGTTCTTTGTTTGTTTCCTTAAAAGTCCTTTGAATTTCTAAAAAAAGTATTAATTTTAGTCAAATTGTGCAACATATTTTTAAGCAACCAATTGTTACATTGAAGTAATCAGGTTTCTTTCGTTTTCTGATTTTCGGTTCAGTTTTTAAAGATTATTATTTGGAACTTTATATGTGTTATTTCATGTTATTCGAAATTAATAAACTAAACATACGACAAAATATTTGGTACACCGTTCAATAGCGTGCGTTCTCTAAAATACAAGTATCTGTCCCAACTATCCTTAAGAAAAGTTAAACATAGAAATTATGCTTTAGCTTTTAATCGTTTTATTTCCCCTATTGTTATTGAATTAAGCAATCATTAGATTAATTTAGAGTAACGTGTTTAGTATATAATTAAACTTGTGCTTACATGGATACTGTTGGCCTATGAATAAGACATTTATACGGATGTAACTAGTACTAGTAGAGTTTTGTAAACGCTGCAACACACTTCCTCATTGAAATAAAAGCTAGTCATAAGTGGTTTAATTTGTTTTGACCAGGATATGTCAAACATTTAACTATTTTAACCAATTTTGTTGGATTCACTTCTTTTATTGTTGCTATTTTTAATTATTTCTTATAGTATTGTTTTCGTGGTTTTACCGGTAGTGAAAAGATTATCTTAATTTCTATAAATAACCTCTTGTGTGTTCTATATAGCGAACGTATCATTTATTTATTTTTTGTAAACCCCTCAGCCTATGTAACACACATACACTAGCAACTGTATTTCCTTTTCTGTTTCGGTTATTAGTTATACAAAAATGTAACATCTTTTCTTACTATTTCTTTACTTTTGGTTATTTCGATTGTTTTAGGTATTTTTACATCAGAGAAAACTTGAAATTTGACTCTAGGAAACACACATATTTAATCATGTTGCAATTTGAGTTATGTCAACACAACAGCAAGAAGCCGTATTCAATCGAGTAGAGTTCTTCAAGTAATTTTTTTTCAACAAAAAGTGTATACAAGAAATGAGGTCTGTCTAATAGTTATTTTGAAGAGAATGTACTAAGAATCAAACTAATTCGAATTTTTTTTAAAAATTGTATAAGACTTTTTAAGATGAAATTTATTGCCACTTTGGACGTGTGTTATATTTAACGTATTCAGTTAAGTGGTTGAGAGTTGAGAATAATCGCCTAGTCACATCAAGTAAACAAGGATGTGTAATAGAAAACTGTCACACTTGAGACGTTTTTAACAACACAAACTTGTTTAATCTGATGTGTCGCATTATGCCACTTGGTAAATTTAAGTTGCATTAAGCGTTGGGAATCGCTAAACAGGAACTATATGAAATGGGTTTTTTTATATTTTGTTCAACGTTTATTTAACGTTATATGGATACACATATCATTTACAGAATTACGCATGCATGCATGTATACTAACCTACAAAATCAAGTGATATTCGATAAAGCTGGCTTTTATGTTTAGCACTTGTTATTGTAGTTGCTAACAAAAATTATAATTTATAATCTAGTGTCGCTACGTGCAACCCCTTACAAAAAGATTCACTAAAGACATTGTGGACTGTATACATGTTATATAGCTCAACAATTAAACATGTTGGACACACGAAATCATAGACCTCCTATACAACAAATACGGCAACAACGCACGCCAGATCATGATATTTTCTGTTCCTATAAGATTTTGCTTGGAATTTATATATATCATGGAATCGTATCATTTTTTTTAGAAATGTGTTTCATTAAGGAATCTTATCTTTTTTATAAAATTTGAATAAATTTATATTAATTTAGAAAATAGTAAACAATGTCTTTTTCGTGTTTGTGTTAACAGAAATTGCTGTTTACATTGTTTATTCATTTTAATTGCATAAAATTATTTTTAATGAATGAAATAAAATAAAATTCGCTGGCTTCCATAATTTGTTTTTCCTTTCTTTAAAATCTTTTTTTTATTTTATTGTTTATGTAATGTCCATGAGTAATTTGTATCAATAATTCCATTGATATTTCAAATTTTAATTATTTTGAGGTATATGTTAAACATTAACCATTATAATACGATACGTTTAAGATAATGTAAGTATTACTTTACACAACCGATTGTCCAAGAAGGAATTATTTAGTGTTACTTAAATGTAAAAACATACAATTTATAATAGGCCAACACTTTTAAGTATACAAAAAGGACTTCGTATTTCAAGTATGACGGAGGTCGTGACCTGAGTTGGACGTTGAGACTTGAGAACCATGTCACATCGACAAGAGGGTAGAGGCTGGGTCACGAAAAATTTAAAAAAAAGAAAGATATTTTATATAGATGTTATATAGTAAAATTATTACACATACAAAGTCGTGCGTTATCAAACAACCCTGGTACCATAGTAGATTTGTACACAATTTACAACCAGGCTGATAGACTTGTAAGGGAGACAAGTCAGTAATTGGAAAACTTTTTTTATTTTTAGAGTTGTCTGCCTTTTACTTTATAAATCAAACGACAGCAACAATTTCATTCTCCCGTTTGTGATACTCTATTATTGAGGCCTATAACTTCCTCTCAGTATATTATAATCTTGGCTGTATTTTAGTTTATAATAGTCAGTTTTTAAATATAGTTACTTTTACCTAAAGTAAAATAGTCATCAAAATTACTATAAAAAAGCATAGTGCCTATTTTAAAATTCTTTACCCGTGTGGAGTGGTGGGTTCGGATCCCCTCTGACAAAAACGACTCTGTTTTTTCAAGGACTATTTTGTGTACCTGTGTTTACATTTGGCTTTGCAATAAATAACAATTTATGTCGATATTACTATTTAATTTCGTCGGTTAATTTTAAGTCCAGACCCAGCTCCTGGCCCAGCTCCAGGCCCAGCTCCATGCCCATCCCCAGACCTATCTCCATGCCCATCCCCAGACCTATCTCCATGACCAGCCCCAGACCTATCTCCATGACCAGCCCCAGACCTATCTCCAAGTCCAGCTTCAGCTTACAGTTAAAATCACTCTGGGCGTGAGTAGTTTTAAGAACGAGTCATGATGACATCACAGGACAACCCACGGAAAAAGAAAACAGGAAAGGCCAAAAAAAGACGTGGAGACGACAAGCAGGGGCGAAACTACAGTGCCGCCAGACCCGTCTGGGGGGGGGGGGCACGCCATTTAGGGGCCCTTAGCGGACCATAATAAAAATTTTATAGTTAAAAAATAATTTTCTTACATTTTCGACTTGACGGTAAAAGCTTTTGTAAATAATAAACAGATCTACTACAGTAGTGATGTTAAACAGTAGCTAACACATGTTGTTGCGTAAAAAAAATATATATGCCTGAGCTGTAGTGTGAAAGATAGGCAAACGTTAAAACACTTCCATGACTTACTTCCCTTTTTTTAAATAGTTAAATAGGGGTGCTCCTAAGCTCCATTGAATATATTTGGGGGCAAGAAATTATTTTTACGGGGTGGCCTTTTTTTCTTGTTCCGCCACTGACGACAAGCATTCAAACAACTGACAAGAGCCCGACTGTCTTGGAGAACTGATAAGAAATTTCCTAGAGATGAAAAAAAAAACCTGTGATGGCCATTTGTGTCTAGGGCACAAAGGAAAACATAGTGATGATGAATTACTACAGTGATTACATTCAACAAGGAAGAATAACATAGTCTAGTTAAAGTTCTTTTTTATACAAGATTTTTTTAAATATACCTTGTTATACATGTCAATATCTAGATTGCGGATCATATTTTGCAAAGAACGTTATTTATTAATAAACAATGGTTTCTACTGGTAATTTACTAGACCAGCTTGGGAATGACATAGAAGTAAATAGGAACAATAATAACCAAGGAGACGTTGGTAAGTGATCTCGAACACATTAGTGAGCTAATGGTTTTGAGAAAATCTTTTAATTTTTTTTAAGATATACCGTGCTTTCAGCGATTAGCCATTCATTTAATGATAAGAAATTGTATACATCTTTAAGATACGATGGAACTCTCCGTATACGAATAAAAAATATACAGAAACAAATAGCTTAATTAGTTAAGCGTACAAAACGTGCTAGATTGCAAAATATTATAGTAGTAGAACGTATACTTATGTAATTTTGTTCCATTTTTACATATATAGTACTGTAAAAAAAAATTCTTAAAAAACGTTTTAATAACAAGCTTTTATGTTACAATTGCACTAAAAAGTAGAAAATAAATTATATACTACTATTTAATTATTCATAGTGAACGAATGCGATATTATTGTTTTCTTTCTCTTCCTCTTAACATTTGCCTACCTTAGAAGTGATAGGCCTTGAAATCACTTCTGCGACATACTCGACATTATCTTTGTCTCCGGCCATATTAATCCAGCCTCTCCCATCTCCATCTCGAAATGATTCTTCAGTGACAGGTTTTTCCTTCATCGTCTTTCATAAGTTTACGTGTGCCCTGCCTGGATATACCGCTTTCATTGTTTAAAAAAAATAGTTAAAATGTTTCTTTACGATCTGAAAATTGACAAATATTGTATATCTAATAACTTTTGTGTAATCTTTATTTTTTAGTAGTTTATTTATTTGTGTTAAGCAAATGCGAAGAATAATTATTTCAAAGTGATTGTTATTTTTTATGTGCAGATGTGAAAAAAACAGCATCAGAAATTCAAACTTTAACGACTGCCTTGATTTGTCTTGCATCAATAACTATATTTTTCCTTGTTGCTGTCATCGAAATGTGTGCTGTTTTCATTTGCTGTCCGTAAGTATTAATGTAATCTATGTTTACAATTGTAAGTGCATAATGTATTAGTTGTCAGAAATACAACACTGTTTTGTTACCTATTATTTACTTCTTTCAATTTAATTAAGAATGTGGGTGTTAAGTTATTTCAATTACATGTATGATTGTACTTAACAAAATAAGTAAACGAAAGCCCATTGTAATGTTGTTCAGGTCATTTATTTAACCAAATTTAAAAATAACAAAACTCAATTTAGCTTGCTTGAACGGTAAGGAAGAAATTATACAGGTTGTTTATATTATTTATATGCTACATTTTATGTAAGTTTATGATATTATGACTAATTTGCAGATACCTGAAGGAAACAAACAGCACAAATGATCACGTGTTTGCCTATGATGTGATCAACACAGATCAATCAGGTGGGGCAGGTGGTGCCAGACCAGACGAATACCGGTACGAGGTTGTCATCCCAGGTAAATATAAGACAACATAGAAACGACAATTTGTTGTATCATGTCATCATGTCTGGACAGCATATAAATTGTTCTACAATAACAACGAAACCCTGGCAGTTTAGTTACATGACAAATGTTCACAGGATAAACTGATCTACTGATCTCAGACAAGATAATATCCCAAAGATCTCAAGGATAAAATATCTCAAGACAAATTGTGTTTATATTTACACAATTTTTACGTTTCAAATCTATATAATTGCGACTTACAGAAAACAATATATTATGCGACTTACTTCGTGAAAATATTTTTTTCAGTTCGACGAACAAATAAAGATGAACCTTCTAACTACATAGAGATAATTAATGTATAAGTATAGATACATGTCGATAAGAGATGATAAAATAATGTATAGGAACATTAGTTGTATTGTTCTAAATGTATTGTCAATTTTGGTGAGATATAGTGCTGGCGGGGGTGTCTTTGAAGAAAATTTAGTTTAATTCTCACTCGTTTGCTTTGTTAGTTTTTTTAGTTTTCAGTTATAAATAGAACTATGTCTTGTTAGAAATCATCATTGTATGTTTATTTATCATTATAGCCTTTCAACTTCGATTTAAATTTGTTTTTAAAATATTGTTATAATATCATATAACTTTGTTTAGTTTAGATTTGTATATGACTTTAAAATTGTGTTAATTTGCATTTTTGTAGGATATTAATTTTAGTAAGTAAGGGAACAGTTAAACAATGCACGGTTTGTGCTACATATGAAAAAGCAGCAGGAACATATGATACCAACACATTCATTTCTAGCAACATATGCCTGCGTACTATATTTGATTTACTAAACTTTGATGCAAATATATATTACCAAATATTGTTTGATAGTAATATTTACTATATTTAATTGCTAACTAGTCCTAAGTTTTGATTATTTTTATAATGTTTTATGTAAGTAAACAAATAATAAATGGTGAATGAACTTCAAAGGTACTGATGACCAAAAAGAGGTAGTGAGCTCCCCTAATTTCTCTCGTAAATGTGTACTTAATCGTAAGAGTTATAATAGCAACTGCAATTGAATAGGCTTTTATAACTTGTAGTAATTTTGTGGCAAACCGCTAAAATCCCAGTGAAACACAATAGCTTGAGCAGAGGCGTAGCGAGGGGGGGGGGCGGGGGGCGGACCGCACCGGGTGACACCATTTAGGAGGGTGACACCAAGGCAAAAAATAGTAAAATATTTAGATAAAACTTTGAGGGGTGCAAATCGAAAGTTCGAGGGGGGGTGCAAATCGAAAATTTGAAAGTTTGTCCCCGGGAAGGGTCGCTACGCCTCTGGGGGTGATACCATTAAGTGCCGCACCGGGTGACACACGACCTCGCTACGCCACTGCGCTTGAGTGCTGGTTCATTTACGTAGATGGAATTTTATATTTATTTAAAAGATCTTATACTTGGATTACTTTCAATTTTTGAGTGACATCAAAATATATCGAAGTTGTAGCTGAGTCGGCGTGGTCGAGTCGGTAATGCTCATGGTTGCAATAATTCCCGATTTCGAACCGTCGGGTAGATGATGTTCGATGGCTGGGGGACAGCAACTCTTCTAGTAGAAACAACTCCAAAAACAAACAACTGGCTGATTTAGGAGTCAACGGCCTAAATGGCGCATAACCATTAATTGAGTGCCAATTCTGTTAGGTAAACGAAATTTCATGGATAGAAATATAAACTCGTGAACTCTGGTTTCATTCAACTTTTGAGTGATTGACTGGAAGTAGTACTTTACCCTTTTTTTTTATTTCCGTTTACTCAACCATAGAAAATCACAAGTATTTATTTAACTATAGTTTAGGGGAGATCACTCCCGGTTTATTTTAATTATAAAAACAGATGTTAACAAAAAATGTGTGGATCCTAGTTGCCAAGCTAAGGTAAACTACGCTTACATTCTTGACTGTCCATTTGTTTTCGTGGATGCAACACCATGTCAAGAGACTTTTATTTGACCTACTTACGTCATGAACTGTACTGTTAGTGCACTTGGAGATTGCTTATCGGGTCTAGAGGGAGTTAACTCATCTAACACTTGATTGTACACTTAAAATGTGCTCCTGATTTTTTTTTTTTTAAAGTAGAAACGGTCTTTTTCAATTAACTCATAAGGATTCTATGTCAAATTATTTTTTAAATTCTATATATTTAAGTATATTATTTAACTTTAAAATTTTTATTGAAAATGTATTTATGACCTATGCCTAAGTATTTTTAATTAAATAAAAACCTAGTTAATAAGAAAAATTGCGAGATGAACATTATTATTTAATCACAAAGAAGTTTTAAGATAAACAAGAAAAAGGAATTATTATCGAACATAACGGGTTTGTTTATAATTGTATTTTTACTACGAAATGCATGACATTTTCTAATGATTTAAATATGTGCATATTTGAATATCTTACACGAAGAGAAAATATAGATAATACATTTTTAGTTCATACAATTGTTACAGATTTCAAATCTCACAAGTATTAAAAATATTTCTTCGGAATATTCGTTGAACTAGAAAAAATATTTTGGACAAAATTTTACAAATAATTTTTTTTAATGCAGGAAGTGTCTTTTGTTTTACAAAACATCAATTAATTTAAAACTCTTATACTAAAATAACCAAACAAGTTCAAAGCTTGGGGGCAAAAATCATTATTACTCATTAAGTGAAGATTAATTATCAGGGTAAGAACATGAATAGTGTCATGAATCTTCAAGCATTTTGGTCAAAGAGCGTCAAATAAAAAGTTTTCTCTGTTGAGAAGCAAAATATACTAAAACATCATGTTCCTTTGTTCTTTGTTTGTTTCCTAAAAAGTCCTTTGAATTTCTAAAAAAGTATTAATTTTAGTCAAATTGTGCAACATATTTTTTAAGCGACCAATAGTTTCATTGAAGTAATCAGGTTTCTTTCGTTTTCTGATTTTCGGTTCAGTTTTTAAAGATTATTATTTGAAACTTTATGAGTTATTTCATGTTATTTGAAATTAATAAACTAAACATGCGACAAAATATTTGGTACAAAACCCGTTCAGTAGCGTGTGTTCTCTAAAATACAAGTATCTGTCCCAACTATCCTTAAGAAAAGTTAAACATAGAAACCATGCTTTAGCTTTTAATCGTTTTATTTCCCCTATTGTTATTGAATTAGGCAATCATTAGATTAATTTATAGTAACGTGTTTAGTATATAATTAAATTGACAGTTAAATATACTTGCGTTTTCTTCGGAAATGTAGGCCTATATTGAAAGTTTCAAAGATTTTATTCGAAACCAAATGCTTCTAATCACGTCTAAACAGTTTAATATGAAACTAGTATCTGTTGAAGATATTTCCCATGAAACAGCTTAAGAGGAATTTGAGTTTTCTAAAAATAAAGTTGATACTTGTGCTTACATGGATACTGTTGGCCTATGAATAAGATATTTATACGGATGTAACTAGTACTAGAAGAGTTTTGTAAACGCTGAAACACACTTCCTCATTGAAATAAAAGCTAATCATAAGTGGTTTATTTTGTTTTGACCAGGATGTGTCAAACATTTAACTATTTTAACCAATTTTTTAACTTCTTTTCTTGTTGCTATGTTTAATTATTTCTTATAGTATTGTTTTCGTGGTTTTACCGTTTGTGAAAAGATTATCTTAATTTCTATAAATAACCTCTTGTGTGTTCTATATAGCGAACGTATCATTTATTTATTTTTTGTAAACCCCTCAGCCTATGTAACACACATACACTAGCAATTGTATTTCCTTTTCTGTTTCGGTTATCTAGTTATACAAAAATGTAACATCTTTTCTTACTATTTCTTTACTTTTGGTTATTTCGATTGTTTTAGGTTTTTTTACATCACAGAAAACTTGAAATTTGACTCTAGGAAAAACACATATTTAATCATGTTGCAATTTGAGTTATGTCAACACAAAAGCGAGAAGCCGTATTCAATCGAGTAGAGTTCTTCAAGTAATTTTTTTTTCAACAAAAAGTGTATAGGCCTACAAGCAATGAGGTCTATCTAATAGTTATTTTGAAGAGAATGTACTGAGAATCAAACTAATTCGAAAAATTTTTTTAAATTGTATAAGACTTTTTAAGATGAAACTTATTACCACTTAGGACTTGTGTTATATTTAACATATTCAGTCAAGTGGTTGAGAGTTGAGAATAATCGCCTAGTCACATCAAGTAAACAAGGATGTGTAATAGAAAACTGTCACACTTGAGACGTTTTTAACAACACAAACTTGTTTAATCTGATGTGTCGCATTCCGCCACTTGGTAAATTTCAGTTGCATTAAGTGTTGGGAATCTATAAACAGGAACAATATTAAATGGTTTCTTTTTATATTTTGTACAACGTTTATTTAACGTTATATGGATAAACATATCATTTACAGAATTACGCATGCATGCATGTATACTAACCTACTAAATCAAGTGATATTCGATAAAGCTGGCTTTTATGTTTAGCACTTGTTATTGTAGTTGCTAAAAAAAATTATAATTTATAATCTAATGCCGCTTCGTGCAAACCCTTACATAAAGATTCACTAAAGGCATTGTGGACTATATACATGTTATACAGCTCAACAATTAAACACGTTAGACCCACAAAATCATAGACCTCCTCTACAACAAATATGGCGCCAACGCACGCCAGATTATGATGCTATCTGTTCCTATAAGATTTTGCTTGGATTTTAAAATATACCATGGAATCATATCATTTTATTTTTAGAAATATGTTTTATTAAGGAATCTTATCTTTTTAATAAAGTTTGAGTAAATTTATATTAATTTAGAAAATAGTAAACAATGTCTTTTTCGTGTTTGTGTTAACAGAAAATACTGTTTACATTTTGTATTCATTTTAATTGCATACAATTATTTTTAATGAATAAAATAAAATAAAATTCGCTGGCTTCCATAATTTGTTTTTTCTTTCTTTAAAATCTTTTTGTTTTATTTTATTGTTTATGTAATGTCCATGAGTAATTTTTATCAATAATTCCATTGATATTTCAAATTTTAATTATTTTGAGGTATATGTTAAACATTAACCATTATAATACGATACGTTTAAGATTATGTAATTATTACTTTACACAACCGATCGTCCAAGAAGGCATTATTTAGTGTTTATTAAATGTAAAAACATACAATTTATAATAGGCCAACACTTTTAAGTATACAAAAAATGACTTCGTATTTCAAGTATGACGGAGGTCGTGACCTGAGTTGAACGTTGAGAACCATGTCACATCGACAGTTGACCTGGTTCCTGGCTCCAGAGTTTCTTTCACGCATCTCTTCAAGAGGGTAGAGGCTGGGTCACGAAAAATTAAAAAAAAGAAAGATAATTTATATAGATGTTATATAGTAAAATTATTACACATACAAAGTCGTGCGTTATCAAACAACCCTGGATGGTTGTGTCTTCATAACATTAACCATAGTAGATTTGTACACAATTTACAACCAGGCTGATAGACTTGTAAGGGAGACAAGTCAGTAATTGGAAAACTTTTTTTTAATTTTTTGAGTTGTCTGCCTTTGGCTTTATTAAATCAAACGACAGCAATAACTTCATCCTGCCATTTGTGATACTCAATTATTGAGGCCCATAACTTCCTCTCAGTATATTATAATCTTGGCTGTATTTTACTTTATAATTTTTTTAAAATATAGTTACTTTAACCTAAAGTAAAATAGTTATCAAAATTACTATTAAAAAACATAGTGCCTATTTTTAAATACTTTACCCGTGTGGAGTAGTGGGTTCAGATCCTCTCTGACAAAAACGACTCCGTTTTTTCTAGGACTATTTTGTGTACCTGTGTTTACATTTGGCTTTGCAATAAATAACAATTTATGTCGATATTACTATTTAATTTCGTCGGTTAATTTTAAGTCCAGACCCAACTCCAGGCCCAGACCTATTTCCAGCCCAGCTCCAGGCCCAGCTCCAGGCCCAGCTCCAGGCCCAGCTCCAGGCCCAGCTCCAGGCCCAGCTCCAGACCTATTTCCAGACCCAGCTCTAGGCCCAGCTCCAGACCTATTTCCAGCCCAGCTCCAGGCCCAGCTCCAGACCTATTTCCAGCCCAGCTCCAGGCCCAGCTCCAGGCCCAGCTCCAGGCCCAGCTCCAGGCCCAGCTCCAGGCCCAGCTCCAGACCTATTTCCAGCCCAACTCCAGGCCCAGCTCCAGACCTATTTCCAGCCCAGCTCCAGGCCCAGCTCCAGGCCCAGCTCCAGGCCCAGCTCCAGGCCCAGCACCAGGCCCAGCTCCAGGCCCAGCTCCAGGCCCAGCTCCAGACCCAGCTCCAGGCCCAGCTCCAGACCCAGCACCAGGCCCAGCTCCAGACCTATTTCCAGCCCAGCTCCAGGCCCAGCTCCAGGCCCAGCTCCAGGCCCAGCTCCAATCCCAGCTCCAGACCCAGCTCCAGGCCCAGCTCCAGCTCCAGGCCCAGCTCCAGGCCCAGCTCCAATCCCAGCTCCAGACCCAGCTCCAGGCCCAGCTCCAGGCCCAGCTCCAATCCCAGCTCCAGGCCCAGCTCCAATCCCAGCTCAAGACCCAGCTCCAGGCCCAGCTCCAATCCCAGCTCCAGACCCAGCTCCAGGCCCAGCTCCAGACCCAGCACCAGGCCCAGCTCCAGACCTATTTCCAGCCCAGCTCCAGGCCCAGCTCCAGGCCCAGCTCCAGGCCCAGCTCCAATCCCAGCTCCAGGCCCAGCTCCAGGCCCAGCTCCAGGCCCAGCTCCAATCCCAGCTCCAGACCCAGCTCCAGGCCCAGCTCCAGGCCCAGCTCCAGGCCCAGCTCCAATCCCAGCTCAAGACCCAGCTCCAGGCCCAGCTCCAGACCCAGCACCAGGCCCAGCTCCAGACCTATTTCCAGCCCAGCTCCAGGCCCAGCTCCAGGCCCAGCTCCAGGCCCAGCTCCAATCCCAGCTCCAGGCCCAGCTCCAGGCCCAGCTCCAATCCCAGCTCCAGACCCAGCTCCAGACCTAGCTCCAGGCCCAGCTCCAGACCCAGCACCAGGCCCAGCTCCAGACCTATTTCCAGCCCAGCTCCAGGCCCAGCTCCAGGCCCAGCTCCAGGCCCAGCTCCAATCCCAGCTCCAGGCCCAGCTCCAGGCCCAGCTCCAGGCCCAGCTCCAATCCCAGCTCCAGACCCAGCTCCAGGCCCAGCTCCAGGCCCAGCTCCAGGCCCAGCTCCAATCCCAGCTCAAGACCCAGCTCCAGGCCCAGCTCCAGACCCAGCACCAGGCCCAGCTCCAGACCTATTTCCAGCCCAGCTCCAGGCCCAGCTCCAGGCCCAGCTCCAGGCCCAGCTCCAATCCCAGCTCCAGGCCCAGCTCCAGGCCCAGCTCCAATCCCAGCTCCAGACCCAGCTCCAGGCCCAGCTCCAGCTCCAGGCTCAGCTCCAGGCCCAGCTCCAGGCCCAGCTCCAATCCCAGCTCAAGACCCAGCTCCAGGCCCAGCTCCAGACCTATCTCCGTGCCCAGCTCCAGGCCCAGCTCCAGCTTACAGTTAAAATCGCTCTGAGTAGTTTTAAAAAAGAGTCATGATGATATCCCAGGAATGGCGCTTGTATGGACACCTCAAGGAAAAAGAAAACAGGGAAGTCCCAAAAAAGACGTGGAGACGCACAGCATTCAAACAACTGACAAGAGCCCGACTGTCTTGGAGAACTGATAAGAAAATTCCTAGAGACCGGCGAAAAAAAAACAACCTGTGATTGCCCTTTTTGTTCTCGGGCACAAAGGAAAACATGGTGATGATGAATCACTACAGTGATGACATTGAACAAGGAAGAATAACATAGTATAGTTAAAATTCTTTGTTATAAAACAAAATCCAATCATAGCATAAAAAAAGATTTTTTTTAAATATACCTTGTTATACATGTCAACATCTAGATTGCGGATCACATTTTGCAAAGAACGTTATTTATTAATTTAAAAATCGCTTCTACTGGTAATTTACTTGACCAGCTTATGAATGCCGTAGAAGTAAATAGGAACAATAATAACCAAGGAGAATTTGGTAAGTGAAACTCGCACATAATGGTGAGCGAATGAGCAAACTGTTTTGTGAAAATCTTTTTATTTATTTTTTAAGATATACCGTGCTTTCAGCGATTAGCCATTAATTTAATGATAAGAAATGATATACATCTTTAAGACACGACGGAACTCTCCGTATACGAGTCAGAAATATACAAAAACAAATAGTTTAATTAATTAAGCGTACAAAACATGCTAGATTGCAAAATATTGTAGTAGAACGTATACTTATGTAATTTCGTTCCATTTTTACATATATAGTATTCTCTTCCTCTTAACATTTGCCAACCTAAGAAGTGATAGGCCTTGAAATCGCTTCTGCAACATACTCGACGGTATCTTTATCTCCGGCCATATTAATCCAGCCTCTCCCATCTCCATCTCGAAATGATTCTTCAGTGACATGTTTTGCCTTCATCCTCTTTCATAAGTTTACGTGTGCCCTGCCTTCCATTGTTTAAAAAGAGGGTTAAAATGTTTCTTTACGATCTGAAAATTGACAAATATTGTATATCTAATAACTTTTGTGTAATCTTTATTTTTAGTAGTTTATTTATTTGTGTTAAGCAAACGCAAAGAATAATTATTTCAAACTGATTGTTATTTTTTTTCGTGCACATGTGAAAAAAACAGCATCAGAAATTCAGACTTTAACGACTGCCTTGATGTGTCTTGCATCAATAACTATATTTTTCCTTGTTACTGTCATCGAAATGTGTGCTGTTTTCATTTGCTGTCCGTAAGTATTAATGTAATCTATGTTTACAATTGTAATTACATGAAGTATTAGTTGTCAGAAATACAACACTGTTTTGTTAGTTATTATTTTCTTCTTTCAATTTAATTAAAAATGTGGGTTAAGTTGTTTCAATTACATGTATGATTGTACTTAACAAAATAAGTAAACGAAAGTCCATTGTAATGTTGTTCAGGTCATTTATTTAACCAAATTTAAAAATAACAAAAATCAATTTAGTTTGCTTGAACGGTAAGGAAGAAATTATACAGGTTGTTTATATTATTTATAAGCTAAATTGTATGTAAGTTTATGATATTATGGCTAATTTGCAGATACCTGAAGAAAATAAACAGCACAAATGATCACGTGTTTGCCTATGATGTGATCAACACAGAGCATTCAGGTGGGGCAGGTGGTGCCGGACCAGACGAATACCGGTACGAGGTTGTCATCCCAGGTAAAAAAAAAAAGGACAACATAGAAACGACAATTTGTTGTATCTTGTTACCATTCCTTTCATCTAGGAGACAGCATATAAATTATAAATAATTCCTGTTCTACAATAACAACGAAACCCTGGCAGTTTAGTTACATGACAAATTTTCACATGATAAACTGATCTACTGATCTCAGACAAGATATCCCAAAGATCTCAAGGATAAAATATCTCAAGACAAATTATGTGTATATTTACAAAAAATTTACGTTTCAAAACTAGAAAATTGCGACTTATAGAAAACAACATATTACGCGAATTACTTCGTGAAAATATTTTTTTCAGATCGACGAACAAATAAAGATGAACCTTCTAACTACATAGAGATGATTAATTTATAAGTATAGATGCATGTCGATAAGAGATGATCAAATAATTTAAAGGAACATAAGTCGTATTTTTTTAAATGTATTGTCAATTTTGGTGAGATATAGTGCTGGCAGTGGTGTCTTTGAAGAAAATTTAGTTTTGTTAGTTTTTTTAGTTTTCTGTTATAAATAAAACTATGTCTTGTTAGAAATCATCATTGTATGTTTATTTCTCATTATAGCCTATCAACTTCTATTTAAATTTGTTTTAAAATTGTTATAATATCATATAACTTTGTTTAGTTTAGATTTGTATATGACTTTACAATTGTGTTAATTTGCATTTTTGTAGGATATTAATTTTAGTAAGTAAGGAAACAGTTAAACAATGCACGGTTTGTGCTACATATGAAAAAGCAGCAGGAACATATGATACCAACACATTCATTTCTAGCAACAGATGCCTGCGTACTATATTTGATTTACTAAACTTTGATGCAAATATATATTACCAAATATTGTTTGATAGTAATATTTACTATATTAAATTGCTAACTAGTCCTAAGTTTTGATTATTTAATAATGTTTTATGTAAGTAAACAAATAATAAAATGGTGAATGAACTTCAAAGATACTGATGACCAAAAAGAGGTAGTGAGCTCCCCTAATTTCTCTCGTAAATGTGTATTTAATCGTAAGAGTTATAATAGCAACTGCAATTGAATAGGCTTTTATAACTTGTAGTAATTTTGTAGCAAACCGCTAAAATCCCAGTGAAACACAATAGCTTGAGCAGAGGCGTAGCGAGGGGGGGGGGGCGGGGGGCGGACCGCACCGGGTGACACCATTTAGGAGGATGACACCAAGGCAAAAATAGTAAAATATATAGAGAAAACTTTGAGGGGTGCAAATCGAAAGTTCGAGGGGGGGGGGTGCAAATCGAAAATTTGAAAGTTTGTCCCCGGGAAGGGTCGCTACGCCTCAGGGGGTGATACCATTAAGTGCCGCACCGGTTGACACACGACCTCGCTACGCCACTGCGCTTGAGTGCTGGTTCATTTACGTAGATGGAATTTTATATTTATTTAAAAAATCTTATACTTGGATTACTTTCAATTTTTGAGTGACATCAAAATATATCGAAGTTGAAGCTGAGTCGGCGGGGTCGAGTCGGTAATGCTCATGGTTGCAATAATTCCCGATTTCGAACCGTCGGGTAGATGATGTTCGATGGCTGGGGGACAGCAACTCTTCTAGTAGAAACAACTCCAAAAACAAACAACTGGCTGATTTAGGAGTCAACGGCCTAAATGGCGCATAACCATTAATTGAGTGCCAATTCTGTTAGGTAAACGAAATTTCATGGATAGAAATATAAACTCGTGAACTCTGGTTTCATTCAACTTTTGAGTGATTGACTGGAAGTAGTACTTTACCCTTTTTTTTATTTCCGTTTACTCAACCATAGAAAATCACAAGTATTTATTTAACTATAGTTTAGGGGAGATCACTCCCGGTTTATTTTAATTATAAAAACAGATGTTAACAAAAAATGTGTGGATCCTAGTTGCCAAGCTAAGGTAAACTACGCTTACATTCTTGACTGTCCATTTGTTTTCGTGGATGCAACACCATGTCAAGAGACTTTTATTTGACCTACTTACGTCATGAACTGTACTGTTAGTGCACTTGGAGATTGCTTATCGGGTCTAGAGGGAGTTAACTCATCTAACACTTGATTGTACACTTAAAATGTGCTCCTGATTTTTTTTTTTTAAAAGTAGAAACGGTCTTTTTCAATTAACTCATAAGGATTCTATGTCAAATTATTTTTTAAATTCTATATATTTAAGTATATTATTTAACTTTAAAATTTTTATTGAAAATGTATTTATGACCTATGCCTAAGTATTTTTAATTAAATAAAAACCTAGTTAATAAGAAAAATTGCGAGATGAACATTATTATTTAATCACAAAGAAGTTTTAAGATAAACAAGAAAAAGGAATTATTATCGAACATAACGGGTTTGTTTATAATTGTATTTTTACTACGAAATGCATGACATTTTCTAATGATTTAAATATGTGCATATTTGAATATCTTACACGAAGAGAAAATATAGATAATACATTTTTAGTTCATACAATTGTTACAGATTTCAAATCTCACAAGTATTAAAAATATTTCTTCGGAATATTCGTTGAACTAGAAAAAATATTTTGGACAAAATTTTAAAGACATTTTTTTTTAATGCAGGAAGTGTCTTTTGTTTTTCAAAACATCAATTAATTTAAAACTCTTATACTAAAATAAACAAACAAGTTCAAAGCTTGGGGACAAAAATCATTATTACTCATTAAGTGAAGATCAATGATCAGGGTAAGAACATGAATAGTGTCATGAATCTACAAGCATGTTGGTTAAAGGGCGTCAAATAAAAAGTTTTCTCTGTTGAGAAGCTAAATATATTAAAACATCATGTTCCTTTGTTCTTTGTTTGTTTCTTAAAAAGTCCTTTGAATTTCTAAAAAAGTATTAATTTTAGTCAAATTGTGCAACATATTTTTAAGCGACCAATTGTTACATTGAAGTAATTAGGTTTCTTTCGTTTTCTGATTTTCGGTTCAGTTTTTAAAGATTATTATTTGAAACTTTATATGTGTTATTTCATGTTATTTGAAATTAATAAACTAAACATACGACAAAATATTTGGTACAAAACCCGTTCAGTAGCGTGTGTTCTCTAAAATACAAGTATCTGTCCCAACTATCCTTAAGAACAGTTCAACATAGAAACCATGTTTTAGCTTTTAATCGTTTTATTTCCCATATTTTTATTGAATTAGGCAATTATTATATTAATTTATAGTAAGGTGTTTAGTATATAATTAAATTCACAGTTAGATATACTTGCGTTTTTTTCGGAAACTAATGTAGGCCTATATTGAAAGTTTCAAAGATTTTATTCGAAAACAAATGCTTCTAATCACTTCTAACACGATTTTGCGTGCAATTTAGGAAAATTTAAATAATTGAAAATATTAACCATCTTTAATAATAATTATTATTACAATCTAAGAATTATTACATCAACAAAATAAAGTATTTAATTATAACCATCGTACAATTTAATCAATTATATTTTATTTTATTTTAATAAAATCCAAACTATTTTTTTTACCAATAATAATGTGTATCTAAAAAAGTCTAAAGAGTTTTATATCAAACTAGTTTCTATTAAAGAAACATGAAACAGCTTAGGAGGAGTTTGACTTTTCTAAAAAATAAAGTTAACACTTGTGCTTAGATGGATACTGTTTGCCTATGAATAAAACATTTAAACGGATGTAACTAGCACTAGTAGAGATTTTTAAACGCTGCAACACACTTCCTCGTTGAAATAAAAGCTAGTCATAAGTGGTATAAAAAAAGATGTTATTTTGTTTGACCAGGATATGTCAAACATTTAACTATTTTAACCAATGTGTTGGATTTACTTCTTTTCTTGTTGCTATTTTTTATAATTTCTTGTAGTATTGTTTTCGTGGTTTTACCGTTAGTGTAAAGATTATCTTAATTTCTATAAATAACCTCTTGTGTTTTCTATATAGCAAACGTATTATTTATTTATTTTTTGTAAACCCCTCAGCTTATGTAACACACATATACTAGCCACTGTATTTCCTTTTCTGTTTCGGTTATCTAGTTATACAAAAATGTAACCTCTTTTCTTACTATTTCTTTACTTTTGGTTATTTCCAATTAGTTAGATTCTCAGTACATTCTCTTCAAAATAACTATTAGACAGACCTCATTTCTTGTATACACTTTTTGTTGAAAAAAAAAATTACTTTAAGAACTCTATTCGATTGAATACGGCTCCTCGCTTTTGTGTTGACATAACTCAAATTGCAACATGATTAAATATGTGTGTTTCCTAGAGTCAAAAGACTCAAATTTCAAGTTTTCTGTGATGTAAAAAAAAACCTAGTGGAACTGTGAAAGAGTGTGACAGTGTGTTGAACATTTCTGTGACGCATAAAGTGTTACGTATTACTCATTTGTAGAACGTTAATACCAATTTTAAAGGTTATTGTGTTATGCCTAGCATTATTGATCCTTTCGAAATAAAACGTAGTAGAAAGTAAAACTGAAACAAACCGGGAGTGATCTCCCCTAAACTTTCTCGAATATTCCTATATAATTTGGAATATAGACATGATTTTTAATTACTTAAACTTTTAAAAATAGAATAGAATCTCATAGAAAAAAATAATTCCGCACCAAGCGAACGCCAAAACAAAATGTGCATAATAGTGCGAAATATTATTAGTACTTTATAAATTTACATACGTTTTTTGAGAAATCGGAAATTAGCGTAAATTAGTACTTCCGCTCAACGGTAATTACTCAAAATTTAATAGAAGGTAGAAAATCAGATTTTTTACTTACTTGTGAACTTTCATTTATCTATCTGAAAAAGTACTCAAGTTATAGGCTTTTGAAAAATTCAAAGTAGAAAAAGTACCACTTCCGGTTATTGGAAATCGCTCAAAAGTTAATACGGATCTACGATTTTGGTAAAATACTTATTTATGAAATTTCATCAACCTAGCTGTAACGGTACTCAAGTTATCGTGTTAACACACAGACAGACAGACAGACACACACACACACACAGACACACAGACATACGGACAAGATTGCAAAATTATATTTTTCCGTATCAGTGTGGTGTAAAAAGTTGAGATTTGTAAAATCTCGATTTTTTTTATTTTTTTTTTGCACGATTACAAGAATTTCTCTGTACTTCGTATATACGAGAAAGTAAAAAAACGAGCGAAAATTAAATTACAGTTAAATCTTTTTCTTCTTTGTTCTTAATTTTAGTGTCGGAAGATATTTATTACAACATAATTAAGTATACGTGTCAACAGATTATGCGCCGAAAAGCAAGATGGTATCTTCATGAATATTAGTAAAGATATCCAATAGATAATATACTGACCATCGCTTTTCTTTACAGTTATATAAATAGTTGTGTATTATTATATATTTTAAAAAATCATTTATTTTCTCTTTTTAAGTGTATTATTATACAAAAGCTTCTTATTAAAACGTTTTTATGCATTTATTTTTGTAATAAATGTTTGCATTGAAAGTTATGTTTACTTTCCAGGTTTTGACTGACCAAAATGCACAATACAAATTTGGATTCATTTACAGTTGTTAACAGTAAACGAAACAAACCTGACACAGATACTCTGTGCCTACTTATTATACTATTAGGTTATGTGTGTTTTTTTTATATATATTTAAACCCAAGAAAGCTTGTAAATTAATCCCCTTCCACTAAACACTTTAAGTTAAAACTTATGAATCTAAGATTTCTAAATTTAAATATTTGAAAAACCAAAAAATCTTTTAAAGAAACTTAGTTAGAACTGCTGCGGTAGTTGGCGTACAGCTAGAGAAAATTAACAAAACTGGTGTGCTTATAGCTGGCAATACACCAGATGGATGTCACGAGAAACAAAACGTCGCCATTATTGTTGAAGATTTATCTGTTATATATAAGGTCTTCATGCTCTAAGTAGTATATCTTTAGAGTTTTTTTATTATTTTTCTACAGTGTTCGTCGATTGTATCAGTTAGGGGGAAAAAAGAAAAAGAAAATCATCACCATTTAGTATTCATCTTCTACCTAGTGTCATTAAGTGAACAAGGATATTTCTTTTGTAAAGCTTTATGCAAATAAAGTAGAAAGAAATGCATTTAAAATATTAATTAATTTGAATATAGAATTTGATTAATTTATTAATATAAATACAAATATTCAATAAAGTTTATTGAAAATTTTTATCAAATTTAGACGTCACGATGTAAAATCCCAGTAAAATTAATTGATTGGTCTGACTTGAATCAAAAACAACTTCTTATTGATGTTAGAAAATCGTGTAATGGCCAACGTAAATGTTTACTAAATGGAAATATTTTGACTGCGGACTGCGAAGGGAATTCTGTAAAACCAGAAAGATTCGATGTCACATATTCCTGTTACCCTACAGGTATGTTATTTGAGGATTTTAAAATGTTTTATGATTGTCGTTAATATCGTATTTTAGTGTAAAAATGTGTTGGTTTTTTTATTTTTATTATTTAACTTAAATTCCAAAAAAGGACAAACAGACCTCTGTACATCTCGATTTCATATTTTTTCAATGAGATTAATACGGAATTTTTAAATAGTTTGGATTCATTTTTGGATTCTAATTTCAGCTCCAGACAACGAAACAGTATTTGATATGACAGAAGTGAAAACCCAAAAGTTTTTCCAGACCAATGAAGTTTTTTACCTCTCTCTACAACCACGTGACCCATCTCAAACCAGTCAGTATACGGTGGAAGCCGAAAATACTTTACATGTTTCTGTCGTAGTTCTCAGCAGCAACACTAATCTACAGATACGGTGTCAAGATAAACTCCAATATTTAAATGATTCTAAGACATTTTCAAAAATAAGGTAAGCTCGAGTCAATAAACAAAATCATTAAAATCTGTATTTGCAAAACGCAACAATACATTTATAGTAAACACCGTACATTGAAAATTACAAAATGTAACTTTACATTCGAGTGACCCAGCCTTATGGGACGATAAAGATCCGAGTGGAAAGTAAAGGACTAGCATTAATCTTTAACCGCCTTTAGAGATGCTGACTAAAAATAATTTTGAGAGTCTAATAAACCAATATTTGCTCCAAATGTCATAATCTACAACTGTATTGTCGATAAATGGTTCCTTTGATTTTGTACTGCCATAACACCTAGCAGGCCGAACACAGGACATATAACGTACTAACAATTACACAGTTATATATATATACATATATATATATATATATATATATATATATATATATATATATATATATATATATATATATATATATATATATATATATATACTGTGTAATTGTTAGTACGCTTATGTTTCTGTATGTATGTGTATTATTGTTGAGAAATTAACTCACTTAAAATGTTAAATATCTCACTAAATACTATAAAACCTCCAAATAATATCTATAACAAAATAATTTCTAGAATGTAGGCCCTACCCCTCGTTTTAATTCTAATTAAAAGTATTTATGATGTATAATTTCAGCTGTGTAAACGCCAAACATATGTCGTTTACTGTGTTCTCTGATTTCTTCACTTTGATGCAAATTATCGGTAAGTTGTTTAATGAACTACAATCATTTGGTTACATCTCTGTTTAACCCTTGTTATCCAACCGTTTGCTAATTGTAAACATTAACCTAAACATAAATATTGCATGCTGTCAAAAAAACTAATTGAAATAAAAGAAATATGATTTATGTATACAATTTTGTATCAAATCTCATAAGTTTGTTTGTTGCTAAAAACTATTAAAAACTCGATAATTAGTCTTAAATTCAAAGTGTTAAACATTTTTGAAATACACTGGTTTTATTTCAATTTCTTTTAATTTAATTATTTTATTATAGTTTAGAATAATAAATATATGGTAATAGATTGTAGGCGACATATTAATTGTAATAACTTTTTTTTTCGCTAGTTCTACAACGAGACACTATACACATTGTTTGTGACACGAAAGACAATAGCAACACATCTACTGGTAAGTTCTTGGAAAATTTGAGAGCTTAACTGGCGTCGAAAGAAATACAAATACATCATTTCGGTAGTTAATTTGCCTTTTTTATTATTTTTGTATATAAACGTTAAGGACTCACCTAGTGAAAGAATTGTGTGTGTTAAAAAATGCCTGTACTTGACACTTTGGTGTGTTAATAACTTAATTAGGGTAACATATTTAGTTAGTAGTGTAACTAATTACACTGTTAAACCAAGCTAGAATGTTGATTTCTAAAATATGTATATTATGTTTATAAATATATATACGTATTATATATATATATATATATATATATATATATATATATATATATATATATATATACATATACATATATATATATATATATATATATATATATATATATATATATATATATATATATATATATATATATATATATATATGTATATATATATATATATATATATATATATATATATATATATATATATATATATATATATATATATATACATATATATATATATATATATATATATATATATATATATATATATATATATATAAAGAGAGAGAGAGACTTTTTTTAAAAAAATTGATTAACTACTTGGAATTATCCATTAACTATCCTTTTCCTTTGATTAAAATGTCAGATGAATTGAAAGAAGAAAAAAGGACCTCAAAACTAATCTTAATTTGCGCCACGTCTGTGGGTGTTGTCTGCCTATTTTTTGTAATAGTTATCAGTGCAGTCTGCATACGCAAACGGTAAGTATTTGTAAAAATGTGGCTTTAATGTATTACATTTCAAATGCAACCCATTACATTACTAACACGATGAACATTGGTACCAAGGGTGATAATATTAGACAACACAATGTAAGTGAATAGCTTTGGTAGTTATATGTGGTTGTCTTAATGCGTGCACTAAAAATTTTAATAAATAGTATTACATATAGTAATGCACTGTTGAAATACAGGAGATTTTATTATTAATTCGTTATTGTTATTTTTATTTATTTTTTATTTAATGAACCTTCGGTGTAAAATTTGAAAAATCTTAAAAAGCCAGAGTTTTTTAGCGCTCCGCTAAATTTGGAATTAAACAAGACTGACATTCAAAGTGCTTACGTAATTTTGTGGGAAAATCGAGGGTTTCTTTCTGTTTATTTTTCAAAAAAAAATGTAAAAACAATACTGCAAACAATAGCATAATATTAGTGCATTCTTAAAAATCAATCTGTTAATAAGCCATACGAATACATTAAAATAAATAATAAATAAAACCAATGGTTCATTATATCTCCCAGTAACAATAGGCAGATAATTGAAACGGTTTACGGGTGTCTATGCACAGAACACATAGACATAAGACTTACGGCTTGATAATCGTGGATTGCTTTTGTTTTAATAGAAAACGTAGAAGCAAGCCCAGACCAGCTCCTAAACCAGATCCGGCTTCGTACATTGTCGTAACTCCAGCTCCTGGTCTAAATCCAGCCTATAGCCCAGCTACAGCTACTAACAAAGTCTTTGATCCGGCTCCAGCTGAAACGTTTAACGTCTCTCCATATTTTTTGGTTGAGCCAGGTTTTGATACAACTGTTAACCCAGATTCTGACCCAGCTTCTGACCCAGCTTCTGACTCAGCTCCTGAGTTAAATGACGTGTACTCACACTTGTCCCACTTGACACAGAGGAAGACGGAGACAGAGAATGTTTACAACGGATAGACTTTATGACTTTAACAAATCCTTTTATCTAAATAAAACCATAATTAAAATGTATCCTAACGTTTTACTTTGCACAAATCATAGTAGCTTAAACAAGAGCCACAAAATAAGTACAGTGGGCAGCTAACAATGAACTTGAAACTCTTAGTAGACCTTAAAGAAAGCCTTAAATTGTATTATATACTTAGCGTCAATTTTCTATTTTATTACAATTCTTTCATGAACAAATCACAAACTACACATTATTAGTATAATGTATGTATAAAGTTGATTTATTACACATGCCTTTTTATGCTTCTGTAACTTGTATTTGTCAGGTTCGATTCTTGAATTGGATATTGAATATTTTAAATTAAAACATTTTATAATAATTAACACATGTGATAATAAAAATTTCAGTCAATTTTTTGTTGTTGTTTTTTTTTTCTAAATTGATTTGTTTTTTATATTAAGTATCTAAGCAAAATTTGTTTTTTTTTTGTCGACACCATTTAGTTTCAAACATAAAAGCAAACAAATGTATGGGTAAATAGCCAAAATGCAAGCAAAAGTATTATTTTTTTCAAATTACGAATTTTATTTAAGACCAAAAAGCGCTATAGGCCTAAGTTATATCAAAACTATTTAAAAGTAACGTGTAAATTGTGATTAAGTGAGCTTTCAGCACAAACCAAGATAGTCTTGTTTTTACAGGCTAATTTTCAAATGTACACTAAAATGTTGCCTCAAAATAGAATTTTTTTTCGAAATCTATACATTTGTAAATTTTATTTTATCAACTCTTAAAATTACTAAATTATCTTTCAATAAAATGCTATTTTAAACATGTAGGGCTACTCAGAAGACGACAATGTACAAAAACACTTTTTTCTGCCTTGTCATCTATAAGGATCGTGTTCCTTTTAATAAGTCTATAAGATATCATTATTTTATTTAATCAGACAACACATAAACAATACAATTGTGTAGACTTTTTTTGTGTACCGAGAGAACTTCAAGCACAATGATTGTATTGTTACGCTGTAATGTATAGCTCACTGTCTCACTTTTCTTGCCGTCATACAGACGCTAATCTATCTTGTCACTTTCGGATTTTAAGAGCGTTATTTAGACGCCAATTTGTGTCATCACTGTCTTGCTTTAAGAGCGTTATTCAGACGCTAATTTTTCTTGTCGCTGTCGGGCTTTAAGGGCGTTATTCCGACGTTAATTAGTGTTGTCACTGCTTTCCTTTAAGACCGTGGTATTGAGCCAGACAAGCATCAACACAATATATTCGTACCATTGTCTCCGTAAGTTTAACCCTCACTCACTTAAGTTATAACCTTGTAAAACAGTTGCTCGTATCTAGGGACAGACTATATAGATCTTATTGGTGAATGTACAATACGTTGATATATACTATTAACAGAGAATAAATGTAAGTATACAAGCTTGACCGTCCCCGCGCGTTGCCGCTTTGTCAAACCGCAATCGACTTTTATTTTTATATACCGTTGGCCGTAGGCTATATAGATAAGAATCGTCACCCCTCTAGAAATCTATGCTTATATTAATTTTATATAACTTATTATATAAAGTTATAAACTATTTTCTTTTTATTTGAGGTAGAAATTTATTTACGGAAGCTATAATCGAATGTTTATATTTTTTTCACTGTACTCTTAAGTGGTTTAGACATAGCCTACTTAAAGCCAACCCTACACACAAAACATTTTGTGCGTGTAACTTTTTTATTTAAAATAAACATTACTCAACTTGCAGTTAAAAATAATTTTAATACAAAAACAATCTTGTATCTACTATTATTTACTGTAAATTAATTTAAAAGCTCTTAGCTCTAAAAGTGAAAACTATTTAAATCACAAAGTCATAAGAACACTTAAGCGGAAGAGGACGTTAGAGACGTCACGAAAACACACTTATCTAGTTAACACACCCAGTCAGATGGGCGTCGGATACAAAATGTTTTGTTACTTTCCAGGGAAACGTTGTGTTTAATAGCATTTCATTTGCTCATTTGGTTGGTTTAAAGTGTGATCAATTGAATTTAAAATCGTATGTGTATTAGGAAAGTGTGACTTTTCATGTATATATATATATATATATATATATATATATATATATATATATATATATATATATATATATATATATATATTTCAAGGGTATCCTAATATTATTTGTTAATTAGCAATAACAATGTATGTAAGCGCTCATTTACTATGTTCTAATTTAATTTTGTCTGATAGGATTATAATCAAAATTAATACTGTTATTTTTTTAGTCAAGGTGTGCACAAATGTTCGTTGCTTACCTGTAGTCTAAAATAAAATAAATATTCTGTTTCCGTTCACACAAAATTTAAACTAATCGCATTGACATAGCGGTTGACCGTGTCCTATGTCATGGATTAATTACCAAGCTATAATAATTCATGTCAACTCTACTAATAACTTATAGATGGCTCGGACGTTTAAAGTAATTACTTGATCCTATTAGTTTAATCTTATTTATTATCTATCGTAGTTTTACGAATATGACTGAAATTTTGACCGAAATTTAAGTGTCAATATATTTTTACTTGTAAATCGAATCATTCCATGTTTGGTAAATTGATGTAAAATGAAATGGTTTGTATATCGTGGTAACAAAAGAGCTGTAGTAAATTTTTATTAAATTAGAGAATTGCGGGTAATATCAAATTATCCTCGTTCTTTTAGGTAAATATGTTATTATACGAAAATAATTATTGTAAAGTTTAAAAAATCAAGAATTTCGACCAAAGAAAACTAGAACATACTAGTTCGGAAAACAGATAATGTTATAATTTCTTGTTTTTTTTCCTAAACATCAATATAGCTTGTTGTTGCTTTCTTATATTGGCCACAAACTGGTACATACAGTTTTTTTTTTTATTTGTAAACCGTCCGCTATAACTTCTAATTAAAAAAACTATGCGAAATGATTGTTTTTTATATTTTGTTATTGTGTATATTTCCTAGGCCTGTAGAGTCAAGACAAATGCACGAAACAAACTTTGTCTTGTTTTCTGTTTTTAAATGCTTATTCAATTCAAATACTGCGACCATTGGCCTTATCTTTATACTTACAGGTAATAGTTTGTGTAATGCATATGTAAATGTTAATTTATTGATTAACTATACTTATCAATTAGAAAGTGTGTCATTATGTATTTAACTAAAGCATATCATGTCTCAGTGTAAAAAAAAATAGAACATATACAACACTTTTATCGATTTTAATCATATTGTATTTATTTCTAAAAATAAATTGTAGGTAACTTAGTGAATTCGGACGTAATAGACATGAAACTAAGGGACCTTACCTACCCCTACACTCTGAAAGCTAATGATGAATGTAAGAACAAAAACATGTCAATGATTGTGGAAGATATATCTATTTTATATCCGGTAAATATTGAAGTGTTATGTGTTTACCTTTAGGAAATCCTTTTTATTATTGTGATATTAAGTTTAAATTGCAAAACAAGAATTATAAAGTATTGATATTGATTTAGTGAATGAGACCAATAAATGCACTCGTTTAGAAATAGCCTTTACATTTTTAAAGAATATGGCACTAGAGAAATAAGTAACACCTGAGAAAAAAAAGTGTTACTAGAAAGAAGCTTTCTTTCAATGGTTTTGATTATATTAAATTAGGGGTTTAAACAGCTTTGGGACTGAGTAGGTCTAAATTTTGCCTATAAGTAAAGTAACTGATTGCAAAAAGTAAAAATCCCTAGTTAGACCTAACGATGCATTGGGCAGATAAAGTAGAGTTCATGTATTTCTTGACCTCGGCAATTTGAAGGTATGTGGTCTGCACTATAGCTTTATGTTTCCTAAGGAGAGTACCCATCAGAGCTGGTCGGACTCAGACGTTCTACTGACTTAAACCCGGATTCAAACTCGAGACTTTCGGGTTAGCATTCTAGCGCTCTACCGCTAGGCCACGCCGTCTTTTATTTTTAATTATAGTGTATAGGCCTACAGACTTGCCGAATCGGAAAAAAAAATGTATTTTTCAATTTTAGTCTAGATGCGGTAAAGTATCTCATTTTGTTAATTGGACTGACGCAAGTCAAAAGCATCTTCTGAGCAGCGTTAGAGACAAGTGCAATGGTCAAAATAATTGCCTGTTTTATGATGACATGCTAACTGGAATAAACACAAACTGCGATGGAAATTCTGAAAAACCAGAGAAACTCGAAATAATATACACCTGTTACCCAATCAGTATGTTTTTAAAAAAGTTTATTTTGATTAATTCAGTTTTGTACTTGATAGTTCAATTTAAGATATCCAAAGTATTGTTTACATTTTTATACTTACTTCATGAATAAATTGCAATCATTTGAAATATTTGAGCAACTCCACGGAAAAGCTTTAACTTTTTTTTTAAATTACACATATTAGCATCACAATAAATGTTCTAAAACTATGATTTAAGTTCAAATTAATAAATGTATTTTCTCAATGGTGAGATGTGTACATAGATCTGTGTATTCTGGTTTTAATTTAATTGGTATTTTTTTTCTTTGCTGAAAATCTTAAAATATAAATAACTTTGATTTCATTTATATTTCAGTTCCAAATGGCCAAAGTACTTTTGATATGGCAGCAAACTTTAAAATAACAAAGCCCCTCAAGTTAAATGACATGTTTTACTTGACACTAAATCCGCTTAAGAAAACAATTGCTACCGTTTGTCTTGTGGAATCTGATTATTTGAACGTCCAAGTTGACGTACTAAGTAATAACGATTCTCCAAAAATCTCATGTTGTCAAGAACAAACCCAAACAAAATATAATGCGGAACATATTTCTAGCATTCAGTGAGTATTAATACATAGAATATTTTGAGCTACTACGTATAACTGAAAAGTAAAATTCATGTTCAATAAAAATGGAGTTTTTATTGCATATATCTTCCTGGCTATGGTGTTAATATAACTTGCATTAGCAGCCAAGAGAGTCTGGCCTTACGAACTCGATTAAATTTTATTCGAACTAATCTTTCAATATGAGTAGACATATAGCTTAACGAATAGTGTATAACTCAGCATAGAATTATACTATAATTTAATGCATATAGAAAACTAGTGCAATTGTTGAAGTAATTTTTTCCAGGTGTTACCATTCTAAAACGATGAGGTTTAGTTTATCAACTGACAGTTTTACTTTTATCAAGATTACAGGTTGGTTTCTATACAACACACACACACACGCATCGCTGCACCGTAACTAAATCAGACTACTGAGCAAAAACATCAGGCACATTGAAAATGCTAAAAGAATATTGTTATTTAGACAATCTATTTATAAAGGCGCCGTAAAAAACATACAATTGCACTCAGCTAATTACCTTTTACCCCAGAGACTCTAAAATAGATTATTGCAACAATTGAAAAAGAAAAGGTTTTGAAAAGGCTGTACATTAATTTTGACAGCATTTAAATTTTACTCCACTCCCAGAAGCGTAATTAAATATATGTAGACGGTGCGAGATCTAGCAGATTCCACGTGTCCAAAAGGAGGATAGACCTAATGAGATTGCTCGAAAACCAAAACATGTGTCCAAAAGATCAATTGCTTTTTGTTTTACACAACACTAGTTTGTTGAATCGTGTTTAAAAGTAAAAAACACTTTACTCTAGAGTAGAAAAAAAGTTAAACCGAAAATATAACAATTATACTTATATTACTAGTAGTTTAATACTGCCGTAGATTAAATTTTGAAAATTAAAATAAAATTTAATATATAGTTCGAATATATTGTTATTAAAAGTAATTTTTCCAATGTTTTTGTCACACAACATGCTACTAGTCAGAAAAAGCGGGAATATATCTCTTTCTTGTGCCAGAGGTGAAAAAGACATCACAACCACGGGTAAGTGTACTTGCTAAAATCTCCATTGTTAAAACTTTACTAAAATCAGCTGTTATTGCGGTTTTAGTTGTTTTCTGTTGTTTTTTTATTGCGGGTTGTTGTTTTTGTTTGTTTTTTTTTTGTTTTTTTTTTTTTAGTTTTAGTGCACGTTCTCTAAAAATGCAATATTTTGGTTTATATTAATAAACTATTTTCTAAACCAGAGGCTACTATAACGGATGTAGAAGCCGAAAGTAATCCTACTACAATAATTATAACAAGTAAGTTCCAAAAATATTCCGAAATGATTAGATTGAATACTCTCTCAAAAGTTAATTTAAAAATAAAGTGCACAGTTTTAGTATTACAAATATTAATAAATATAATAAATATTAAACCCGTAAAGGAAATGTTACAAATTTTTGAATGCTTTAAAATATCCGCTCAGATGAGGCTCTGCTCAGATTGAACACACGATATGAACTTATTATAACTTGCTTTACTCATCAAATGCAACCTTACATCTTTGACATTTACTTATAACTAGCTGTATTTAATTGATTTCAAACCCTAATGACCAAGTACCAATAACCGTCTTCAAAGAAGTTCCTTTTAACAAAGTATATATGCTCCAAACTCACGCCCGCCCCTCCCCCCCCCCCCAATAATACCCCACAACAAATGTTCTTTCTTGGGAAAAAAAAGATTAATTTATTGTTCTGAAAAATGAAAACCCCTTTTCTATTACTAGTAGGTATGTATTACCTATTCATAAGATATTATTTAACTAGATAAAACGCTAAATAATATTAAGGAATGATTTTTAATGTTTAGGTACTTCTAAACCCACGTTTGCAACAACGAAAACAAACGTTTGGTCTACATGGACTACTGAAAAAGGTAATAATACTATTTTTTTATTCTCATTCAACCTTTTAACATGAGCTGTTTTTACATAAAAACTTGTTTTACTTCGTAGAACTATATTTTTATAACTTTTTATTAAAATTGGATAATATTCATTTAACAATTGTTTTATTTTTTTATAAATTGTATGTCGTTTGCTAGTATATGTAACGTTATAATGCGTTAAAAATTAAAAATAAATGTTTTATGATATATTTATAAACGAAACAGCAAATTTAATTAAAACGTCGATTACATTTTAATCACAAATTATTTATTCTATTTTATTAAGTTTTAAACGGTTTTTTTTAGTTTTATATTTTATGAACTGCCTATTCGTTTCTTTTATTTTAAGCTAATTTGAAAAATCAAAGACGTAAATGTGATCACTCGTTGATTCCAAAATGAAATTAAAAATTCTATATCTTACTTTTAAATTTAAAGACTATTCAAAAAGTATGATCTCAAATGTGTCTAAAGTGTAACAATTACGTGATTATCTTATATTTACATGTTTTATGCTCAATGGAAAAACAGGTTTGACTTCTGATACGACAAAGAGTCGGTCAAGCGATAGTGTGAAAGGTATTGTTAAACGAATATGGTTGTTGTTTCAAAAAGTTAATTAACTAAGTCATATGCATATGCTCTTAATATTCTGTCAGTTGGTGGCATTTTGACCAAGTTGTATATCTTGTTTTACGAACCGATTCAGAAGAGATTTTTAAATGATAAATAAATGGTTTTATTGTATAGCTACCAAAAAGACATTTCAATGTATATTCACAAAATCACACATATTCAAATACTAGGTGACGACGAGGAAGAGAAAAGCTCCAAAATTGCTTTGATTTGTGCCGTGTCTGCTGGTGCTGTTTTTGTAATTATTATAATCGTCATAAGTGCCGTCTGCGTACGAAAGCGGTTTGTAATTTTCTATTTCCTTTATAAAGTACTTATTTCCAGCTCTAGTATGCACACATTGTTTGCGCTCATAGTGGTATGCAATTCTTTTACTTATTGAATCTATTCTATTATATATATATATATATATATATATATATATATATATATATATATATATATATATATATATATATATATATATATATATATATATATATATATATATATATATATATATATATATATATATATATATATATATATATATACAGCGAAAAGGGAGGTGGTGGAAATCGTTTGACACGAAACTTTTTTTTTATTTTTGAACGTTCGCGTAAGTTTTTGTTCAATGTTGCTGTTCAGTAATTGCAGTACACTTTTTTTAAATGTGTTGTATTTTTCATTGGAACTAGTTGCACTAATCGTCAAAGTACCTTACCAGCTATAATACCACCTAAAGCTCATTACAAAAGTGAAGACGAGTACGCAATTATCGATGCTACAAGTTCATACGAAAACGTAATGTTTTATGTAGTTTATTTTAGCCAATGTTAATTAGGTTTACGTAATGTATTAATCCATATATGATTATATATATATATATATATATATATATATATATATATATATATATATATATATATATATATATATATATAGTCCGTGTTTGTGTGTTTGTGTGTGTGTCTGTGTGTGTGTCTGTGTATATGTTTGTCTGTGTGTGTGTGTGTGTCTGTGTGTGTCTTTGTGTGTGTGCGCGCGCGTTCACCTGTGCGTGTGTGTAACAATTCGTTTAATAAATGTGCCATTCACTATCAGGCAAACTCTAATGAACTGTCTGGACCAACCACCACTGTACCTCTCCGAGATAACACCAACGCTGATGAAGACAGCGATGCGTTTGATGATTACAGTACAATACCCAAAACCGACGAACAATATACAGAGATATCGAGTATTCCAGGTGCTTTTGCGGGAACCGCTGAATCAGAAGGGAAAACCAAATCAATGAGAAAAGGTTCCAATTCGGTGTCTTGTTCACAACAACCAAGTCTCCAGCCAACAGCGGATGCGCCGTCTGCTGTGTATAGTACACCAAAGTAAGTCATTTGTTCTCGGTTTACTGGGGTTTTCGTATCCCTAAATTCAAATTATTAGCAGTTTTTTTTTTTTTTAAAGATATACTGCTTACTCTGTGAGAAGGTTACGTATGGCTGTAAGTGGTTTATAAATTATCACTGTGAATACCAGTAAAAAAAAACCTAATATCCAAAAATAGTATATTTATTAGTGATCTCCCCTAAACTTTCTCGAATATTCTTATATAAAACAACAGGGGATGGTAACTGGGGATATAGTTATGATTTTTAATCCATTTTAAATACTTAAACTTTTAAAAATAGAATAGAATCTCATAAAAAAAACATTGCGCACCAAGCAAACGCCGAATAAAAACGCGTATAATAGTGCGCAATATTATTAGTACTTTAAAAATTTACATTAGTTTTTTGAGAAATCGGAAGTAGCGTAAATTACTACTTCCAGTCAACGGAAATTACTCAAAATTTAACAGAAGGTAGAGAATTAGATCTTTTACTTACATGTGAAATTTCATTTATCTATCTGAAATAGTACTCAAGTTATAGGCTTTTGAAAAATTCAAAGTAGAAAAAGTACCACTTCCGGTTATCGGAAATCGTTCAAAAGTTGATACGGATCTACGATTTTGATAAAATACTTATATATGAAATTTCATCAACCTAGCTGTAACGGTACTCAAGTTATCGTGTTTACACACGGACAGACACACAGACACACACACACACAGACATACGGACAAGATTGCAAAATTATGTTTTTCCGTATCAGTGAGGTGTAAAACGTCGAGATTTGTAAAAATCTCGATTTTTTTTTTTGCACGATTACAATACTTTCTCTATACTACGTATATACGAGAAAGTAAAAAAACCTAATATCCAAAAATAGTATATTTATTAGTTATTTTATTTAGACAGATATAACCCGTCACACGATGAAAGAGGTTGCTTAATTCAAATTAGTCTGCTTTAAGTTCAGTCCATCTTCAACGTATTGTCGTACAGGGAGCTTACTGTTTCAAGTACCACTTCATACAACTTACTTAAATCTATTTTTAAACAACGAAAACAAGACTTGTGTTGTTTGGTTTCAAACTAATCATAAACAGCACAAGCCATCGATTTTTTAACAATTTGAGAAAATATAACTACAAATATACAAACGAGGCTTAATTTTTCCTGATATTTAAAATGACGGCATTTTTTTTACTCTTCAAAGTGATACTCTCGGTAATTATTTTAATACATTTTTTTTATTTTAGTAAGCTCAAGAAAAACATCCAAGCTCCTAATCCAGCTTCTGACCCACCTCCAGCTGCTGACTCAGCTTCTGGCCCGGCTCCTGAGTCGAATGACGTGTACTCACACTTGTCTCACTATATACAGAACAAGCCAGAGACAGATAATGTTTACAATGGGTAGACTGTATATTTGCGCTGCTTGTAACTCCTATGCGTGCACATCGACTAAAAGCACGACTTGTGTTTTACTGTTTAGTACGCTAAGTTCATTTTATTTTTGAATTAATAGGCTATTATTCATTGTTGATGTATTTCTGTTTACAGTCAAGACTCTAGACTCTAGACTAAAAGTACTTCTTGTGGTCTGCTGTATAATACGCTCAATGTTGATTTCTTTTTTAATCAATAGGCTTTTATTCATTGTTTATGTATTTCTGTTTACAGTCTAGACGTGTGCTTAGTCAAGCGTTGTAATCCATGCTTTATGTTGTTGATAAACAAAATATAAGCGTCTGTTTGTTCAATATGACTAAATTATAAAATTACAATAATTCACGCTTACTGCTGCTTATAAAAAAGATATAAACGTTTGTGTGTTCAATGATACTAACATTATATAACTACAGTAATTTACATGTACTGTTGTTTATAAACAAAATAGAAGCGTTTGTATGTTCAGTAAGACTAAAACTACAATTAAATAATTCACATTTACTGTTGTTTATAAACAAAATATAATTGTTATGTGTCCAGTAAATTCAAAATATTAGAATATACAATACATTTTGTAGGCCTACACTAAGTTTTAGGGTAAGGTTAGATTTATTTTAGAATCCATGGAGTTGCTTTTGTGAGCTTTATTTATTCCGGTGCTATTGTGTATTAATCCCTTTGGCCAAAAGTAAAAGCCTGCAACAAAATATGGTTTAGCTAGTGATTGTTAGAAAAAACAAAAGTTGTATTGTAGGAGATTTCATGATGTTGAAGTTAAAACTAATTAGGGGTCATCCATAAATGACTTCACACTCGTAGGGGGGAGGGGGGGGGGGGGGGTTCAGATGTTGCGACGTCACATTTTTGCATTATAAAAAAGCAATGTTAGAAAACGAATTTTAGACGTTATTTCGCGTTTTAGATAACTGTTTTAATAAATTGTAATAGTTTAGACAAGATTTTGGAAAAATATCGATGTTTTAAAAAAATTCAACTGCAATTTTGAGGGTGGGGGGTTTAGGTTGAGGTGTGACGTCATTTTAGGGGGGGGGGGTCTGGCTTTTTGTGACGACGTGTGACGGAGGGGAGGGGGGGGGAGGTAAAAATCGTCAAAAAAGCGTGACGTCATTTATGGATGACCCCTTAGGCTAAACAAAAGTTAATAAAGTTCTATGAAAATCGCAAAAAGCACATTTTGGCTATATAGAAATGTATAAGATATAAAAATTAAACAAATTATTTCATTATAATGTGAGCGGGTGAATGGATTATTTATTTTGTATTTATTTTATTTGTTGCGAATCTGGGAGTGCATGGTGGTCCAATGGGGAACGGCACGGAGTCCCCTTCCGTCCGTAGCGGTCACTATAAATTGACCGCTCGGAGTGATTTTCTTCCTTTTTTTGACCCGCGGCGAGATGTAGGTCGGGTCAGGTTTCTGCGTGGCGCACCGCACGCGTGGAGGTATTTGTTTTTTATACTTTATCTTTATGTGATTTGTATGAATGCGACTGTCGATGTTTCTCGTTTTCTTTCATTTTCGTCTAAAACGAGATAGTGAGCATCGGCATGTCTGGTATGCACGTGGTGTGTTATTTTGTTATTTTGAATTAAAATTTATTTTTAATGTTTTCTAAACCATTGGCGTGTGTTTCGGACCACGTGGTTTAGGCCAGTGTGTTTAGGAGTGTTTCCTAAACTAGTGTGAATGCGTGTGTGCATTTACTTGATTGTTTTATGATGTGTTATTGACTAGGATTGGCTTAGTCAATAGTCAGTTGGTTAGACAGTAATTAGATTAGTATATTTTAGTTGCCTCGAGTTTTAGGTTGTTTAAAATTAATGTGTGTGCTGTTTCGTGCAACGTCGTATTGAGTATCGCTTGCTTTGTGTCTGCCTTCATTGGGGCCTTAGCGGAGTGTGTTAACTTTAATGTTATCAATATGGATGTTGTTTAGGTAGACCAATGGCTTCGGGCTTCCTTGTGTAGGAAAGATTGGTTCTACAACGAATTTGTTTTACACGTTATTTTTAAGTCGCTAGTTCTTGTTTAGACAGTGGTTAGTTGTTTTTGAGAATTGCTTTTAGAATTGTATAGTAAGGATTAGTTTTACTCGAGGCTTTAGCTAGATAGTAGTAGTAGGTAGCATTTTGAACTTGTGTATATATTTATGTATATATCTGCCATTACCATGCATTTTTCTTATGTTTTCCTTTTCTTTTTCTCTTCCCCCCCCCCCCCCCTTCCAGTGAGGTTGCTTGGGCAACTTGGCTGGGTGTTTTGTTATATGAATTGTTTTGTTATATGAATTGTTTTGTTATATATGAATTGTTTTGTTTGGTGTAAAAAGTTTGTTGTGTACGTATTGTGTTCTACGTAATGTATCGTACGTAGTGGTTTTACGTAGTGTTTTGTTTGGTGTGGACTTTTGGATGTCGAGAATGGATGAAGGGAGGTTTCTGTGTGTCAGGGCCTGGACCATCCTAGACATCATAAGTCGGCGCAACACCAGCAAATGGTCAAACGTAATGTTTTGTTTGATGTAAAAAGTTTGTTTCGTTTGGTTCTGTTTTGTCAGTTTTTATCTGTTCTTTTTTTATAACTTTTGGTTCCATGCAATAAATTTTATTAAATTGTTAAAAGTTTTTTCTGTTTTTTTAATTTAGACTAAGGTTAGGGTTTAACCACTGTGGGTTCTACCACGGTTGCACTGACCGGACAGATTAGTTAGATAGATAAGCCTAGAAGGGTAGATTTTAGGTATCCCCCCCTAGCAGGGCTTACAAATTGGTAGCACGAGTGGGGTAAGGGTAGATAGATTTTAAGGTATCCCCCCCTAGCAGGGCTTACAAATTGGTAGCACGAGTGGGGTCAGTGCTTTAGTCTAGTTAAATTTTTGTTTTTTACTAGGGCTAGTGTAGCTTAGTTAAATTTTTTTGTTTTTGATAGGCCCTTTATGGAACCATATGTGTTTAGTTTTTGTTTAGTGTAGGAGTTGTTTGTTGTTTAAACACCCAGTCAGGTTGGCGGAGAGACGTGCCTCGACGAGCCTTCAGTGTGCGTGGCTGGACAAGGCACGGTGTGTGGCACTGGACCTGGCGTGTGATGAAGATGGCGGCCTCGTGTGGTCTAGACTGGACAACACACACGGGCGTGGCGCGGATCTGGTGTGTACGGCAGACCGGTGAACAACGAGAGGCCTATGACGTCAATTCCTTGACCCACAAAGAGGGCTACTGGACACCCGCCCCACAGGTGTGTCGAAGCGGAGGCACGATCATTGGGGGCGGGTAACAGTCGGAGAGCCAGTGGGGCAAGGCGGTTGCGTCACCACCTGGCCCAACCAAGCGGACGCTCCCCACCAACGAGAGGCCAGTGACGTCAATTCCTTGACCCACAAAGAGGGCTACTGGACACCCGCCCCACAGGTGTGTCGAAGCGGAGGCACGATCGTTGGGGGCGGGTAACAGTCGGAGAGCCAGTGGGTCAAGGCGGTTGCATCATCTCCGACCCAAACCAAGCGGACGCTCCACCGGTGTGCCTACGGTGACGCAAGACCAGAACACGGTGTGTTGTGTAGTGGACGGGATGGACAGGCAATGTGTGCCATTAGTAGCGGGCGGGTCTAGCCTGACCCTCCCCCCTCGCCCTTCCGGATGAACGACAGGCAGGACTAGTAGCGCGAATCAGCCCTCAGTGAAGGGAACACTATCTTGGTGCCTTGAGTTTTTTTAGGGAGCACAGACGCAAGATTAATGTTAATGGAAATTGTTTTTTTCTTGCCTTCAATGAGATGGGTGCATGTTTTATTTTAAGATTGTTATATGCATTTTTTTGTCTTACAGGGACTGTAAGATTTTTAAAAGGGGTGAATGTGAGCGGGTGAATGGATTATTTATTTTGTATTTATTTTATTTGTTGCGAATCTGGGAGTGCATGGTGGTCCAATGGGGAACGGCACGGAGTCCCCTTCCGTCCGTAGCGGTCACTATAAATTGACCGCTCGGAGTGATTTTCTTCCTTTTTTTGACCCGCGGCGAGATGTAGGTCGGGTCAGGTTTCTGCGTGGCGCACCGCACGCGTGGAGGTATTTGTTTTTTATACTTTATCTTTATGTGATTTGTATGAATGCGACTGTCGATGTTTCTCGTTTTCTTTCATTTTCGTCTAAAACGAGATAGTGAGCATCGGCATGTCTGGTATGCACGTGGTGTGTTATTTTGTTATTTTGAATTAAAATTTATTTTTAATGTTTTCTAAACCATTGGCGTGTGTTTCGGACCACGTGGTTTAGGCCAGTGTGTTTAGGAGTGTTTCCTAAACTAGTGTGAATGCGTGTGTGCATTTACTTGATTGTTTTATGATGTGTTATTGACTAGGATTGGCTTAGTCAATAGTCAGTTGGTTAGACAGTAATTAGATTAGTATATTTTAGTTGCCTCGAGTTTTAGGTTGTTTAAAATTAATGTGTGTGCTGTTTCGTGCAACGTCGTATTGAGTATCGCTTGCTTTGTGTCTGCCTTCATTGGGGCCTTAGCGGAGTGTGTTAACTTTAATGTTATCAATATGGATGTTGTTTAGGTAGACCAATGGCTTCGGGCTTCCTTGTGTAGGAAAGATTGGTTCTACAACGAATTTGTTTTACACGTTATTTTTAAGTCGCTAGTTCTTGTTTAGACAGTGGTTAGTTGTTTTTGAGAATTGCTTTTAGAATTGTATAGTAAGGATTAGTTTTACTCGAGGCTTTAGCTAGATAGTAGTAGTAGGTAGCATTTTGAACTTGTGTATATATTTATGTATATATCTGCCATTACCATGCATTTTTCTTATGTTTTCCTTTTCTTTTTCTCTTCCCCCCCCCCCTTCCAGTGAGGTTGCTTGGGCAACTTGGCTGGGTGTTTTGTTATATGAATTGTTTTGTTATATGAATTGTTTTGTTATATATGAATTGTTTTGTTTGGTGTAAAAAGTTTGTTGTGTACGTATTGTGTTCTACGTAATGTATCGTACGTAGTGGTTTTACGTAGTGTTTTGTTTGGTGTGGACTTTTGGATGTCGAGAATGGATGAAGGGAGGTTTCTGTGTGTCAGGGCCTGGACCATCCTAGACATCATAAGTCGGCGCAACACCAGCAAATGGTCAAACGTAATGTTTTGTTTGATGTAAAAAGTTTGTTTCGTTTGGTTCTGTTTTGTCAGTTTTTATCTGTTCTTTTTTTATAACTTTTGGTTCCATGCAATAAATTTTATTAAATTGTTAAAAGTTTTTCTGTTTTTTTAATTTAGACTAAGGTTAGGGTTTAACCACTGTGGGTTCTACCACGGTTGCACTGACCGGACAGATTAGTTAGATAGATAAGCCTAGAAGGGTAGATTTTAGGTATCCCCCCCTAGCAGGGCTTACAAATTGGTAGCACGAGTGGGGTAAGGGTAGATAGATTTTAAGGTATCCCCCCCTAGCAGGGCTTACAATAACATATATTTTTTATATGCTTATATTCATTAAAACATGGTGTTATGAAACTTGGGTTATCTACGATGATTACAATTTGCATCCGTTGTACACACCTTGCCAGACTTTTGCCACATTGTAAGCTTTGAAAAAAAAAGACAAGTCAGTTCTTCTAAATAGTGGGGGGGGAAATCAGGTCCTAAGAAAACAGAATCAGGATTGATTGTAATACTGTATGGCCTCCAGTTCAGAGGCGTAGCGACCCTTCCCGGCGCCAGGGGACAAACTTTCGATTTGCACCCCCCCCCTCCATCGAACTTTTGATTTGCACCCCCCCCCCTCAAACTTTCAATTTGTTTTTCCAACCCATTTTGGCGCCCCCCTAAGGTCGGCGCCCGGGGACATATGTCCCCCCCGCTACGCCTCTGCTCCAGTTTCCAGTTTTAACTGAGTGAGCTTCTTTAATTAAGCCGCCAAAGGCTAAGCGAATTCTAATGTATTAAGTAAACATAATACAATGTCGAGTGTTTTTGAAATAAGGTCAAGATATAAATTGTTTATTATTCGCATTTTAAAATAACCATGTCTTAGAAATGACTTTTCATTCAATCTTACAATCACGTTATTCTTTTTAAAAATTAAATAACTTAGTACAAACTTTTAGAAGTTGTTCTTTTATAAACGCAATTGGTTGAGTTTTTCTGCAATAAAGTGTATTCTTACTACACACCATCACCTTCACCCCTACCCAATTCACCATCACATTTTACTTCTCACACACTCTTTGCACTCAGCCCAATCCACACTCTCAAAATGTACTTTTCAAGTGGTCCTGTCGTAGGTGACCAAGTTGGATGTGTACGTCCGTGTGTTGTTACAAACACATGTTGGGCCAATGGACGCTTGTTAGAGGTGTGTTGAGAAGGTCCGATAACTCTATTGATGCTGCAGGATGTAATCATTGCATTGTCGGCCCTAGCCTATACCACTTGGGGGAAGTGTGTGGTTATAGTTGTTAGCATATATACAAATATATGTGTGTGCGTGCATGTGTGTGTATGTGTGTGCGTGCGCGTGCGTGCGTGAGTGTGTGTATGTGTGTGTAGTTACATAGCCAACGAGTCTTTAGTGGTCAGAGCATAACTGACGTCCGGGCGCATGTCTCACTGTTTTCAATGCCTTTGATTCCAATCAAAATAGGGAATTTTTTTATTTTATGTTCTCAATAAATGTGGATCGGCGTGGTCGGATGGTAGTGCTTACGGCAGCTAACCCCACAGTCTCTAGTTCTGATCCCGGCCTGTAAAGCTCCCGGGCTCGAATCTATAGTCTCCCCTACTACCACCTAGCTTTGATGTGTTCTTGACTCACAATGTGGAAACTAACGCGGTTAGACGAAATGCTGACTACACCATCACCAGGTATGCCGAAATCATTGAGACGAATGAACTTCATTTGCTAATAAGTATTGGGCACGAACTGGAAAAAATAAGATGAATAACTGTTCACTATAACAGAATAGACCATTCTTCTTCTTCTTCGTTCTTAATTATTAGTGTTGAAGGGGATCGAGATTTATCTGCTAGTGGGTTTGAACTCGAGACTTTGTTCGAATTTATCAACCATGAGCTTTTTGCCGACTCGACCACGCCTCCAACACAATTAAGCGTTACGTGTCAACTGGTTATGCGCCATTGACTCCGATTTCAGCCTGCTTTTCTTTTTGGATTTGCTTCCATAGCCTTTGTCCAACCAAGAACAAACTACAAGGCAGCAGTTGTTTAATTTTGGAGTTGTCTCTCCTAGAAGAGTGGCTGTCCCCAGCTAACGAGCCTCATCTGCCCGAGGGTTCGAACTCGAGACTTTTCGGTTTAGCAACCATGAGCTTTACCGACTCGACCACGCCGACCCCTATTGACCATTCGAAATCCACACACATCTCCCCCCCCCCTCCCCCACACACACGTAATGTTTCTTCCCTACTGGTCTATAAATAGCCTACACTACGAAACAGGAAAAAAGAAACTAAAATAAAATTTAAGTGTAGGCGTATTCAAGTACCGCTTGCTGAGTAAACCCAACATATTGTGTATTATGGCACAGGGGAACAGTGGAGTCTATTGCAGCCAAAGCGGCAGCTATATCTACGTAAGTGCGATTAAATAGCATGTGTGAAGCAGTGGCGTCGCTAGGTCGGGTATCACAAGGTGCGCCACATCATGGTGTCACACCTCCCCCTTTTATTTGTCTGTGTAAATGTTGCAGTGGTTGTCACACCCTTCCCCACCCCCCTCTCGATAAAAGCTTTACAGTGTTCACATGTAATACTAAAATGTTTATCTATAATCAGTTGTTAATGCAGCTGTGTGTACCATTGTTTTCTCTATAGTTTGCATGTTTAAGTCTTGGTGTCACCTTCCCCCCTCCCCCTTCCCTTGCAGGGATCGTCATTACGTACTTGAAATATTTTTTTTAATTATAATTAATCATTTTTTGAAACTGGCAAAAAAAAACATATTTATTTTATAAATCTTGCAATTTTATTTGTCTTGGTGTCACACCTCCCTCTAAATGGTGTCACCCGGTGCGGTCCACACCACCCCGCCCCCGCCTCGCGACGCCTCAGGTTTGAAGACACGATTTACACCTATAAAGAAGAGATAATTTGTTTGTTTATAAGTTGATGTTCAACATATGAAATTTGGTGGGTGGGGGGACTATATTTTCGGGAGGAGGGTCGGGGCGACGTGATGCCTGAAAGAAACGAAACTCTGATCAGTTGTCGATGAAGACCAAGCAGCTGGAATGTCATGGACCCTCAACATTGGAGGAATCGATCAAACCCGAGTTTGATAGTTTGATGGAGAGGTGTGGGTTCGTCCCGTTGCTCCACAATGGATAATCAGGAATGATGTTGATGAAAGCATTAACAGCTTCCAATGAAATTCTTTGGATGGCGTTAGGCTGGTAGGTTACGCTATAACTATAAGCAAATAATTGAAAATCTGTTTACATTAAGGCTTTACATCAAGCCGCTTTCAATCTCGCTAACGGTAGGACATAAATGTTGTCATCAGGGGCGGAACTACAGTGCCGCCAGACCCCGCAATGCGGGGGGCCCAGGCCGTTTAGGGGCCATCAGCCCACCATAATCCATTTTTTAATAGTTAAAAAATAATTTTCTTGTAAAAAAGAAACAACAGATCTACTACAGTAGTGATGTTCTACAGTAGCTAACACACGCTGTTTCGTAAAGGAAAAAAAAATATAGGCTACATGAGTTGTAGTGTGAACGATATGCAAACGTTCAAACCACTTCCATGACTTATTTCCCTTTTTTAAATAGTCAAAAATGTGTGTTCTTAAGAAACTTTAAATAGATTTGCACTAAACAAATTAAGAAGCAATTATTACTTCTCTTAAAATATTATTTTTTTAAAATACATAATAACAAATGACATAGTATAAAAAGGAAAAGTATAAAAAAAACTAATAATATAAACACAAATAAACTTCAAAATAAACATAAACCGAGAAACCATTACACATACAAAGCTTTCGTGCTTCATATTCTTTTGATAGCAAACATTATGTCAGACATTCAAATAGAGAAATTCAAAACAGACTAATAGCACTCACAAAAAAAAAAAACTATTCGCGGGATTTTACGATTTGTCTAGTTTCATTACCAGTATCTTGAAGAAAACGCTAGCAAGAAGTTGAGATGCCTAAATCTAAAGAATATCTCAGTTCTTCAGAGTCAGACTCAGGAAGTGGTGATTCTGAGCCTAAGCCAAAGAAAAAGAAGCCAGAGAAAAAAAGAAGCAACCAAAGAAACCAAAGGAAAGAGCGCAGCTAAAAGCAGTGAAGAGAAAAAAGATGGTCCAACTAAAGGATCAGGTGGAGAATTTATGTTTCAGCTAGCTAAGATGAGGTATGCCACAGTGAGTGAGTTCAGAGGCAAAGCAATGGTAGGAATCAGAGAATATTATGAAAAAGATGGAGAACTCCGGCCCGGAAAAAAAGGTATTAGCCTCAGTATAGATCAATGGCAAGCCCTGAAAGATAAAATATCAGAGATTGATGACTGTTTGAAACAGCTCTAAATATTTAAATGTTTCATGTCAATTATTGTGTTTGAGGATTTTCTCAAATTTGCATTTGTGTGAATATGAAAAAGTGTGTTAATGTACTACTGATAACTCTTATTCTTAACTTAAGATATTTGAAAAAGTTAATGGGAATTTCATTCCCTGAAAATTATCTCTTACCATTGAACTACATACATGTTTTATTTTCATATCAAATATTTACCATTTGATTGTGTATAGGTTAGTCTCCTAATAGAAGCTTTTAAAATTCTAATTGGACATAATTTGGTCTCATTTTACGCTAGATATCTTTTGCAAATTTGTAATTGCTGTTGTTTTTGGTATTGTCTTTTTTAATTCATCACTGTTTCACCCATTCATATTTCAACTCTTGTAAGTTTTCTCCACTAAAACATCATCCTAGTCATAAACCACTCATAGACTGTTCAGATATGAATGTATTGAGCTTCCAGACACTATTTTTATTCATTCCTGATTGCCTTTAGCAAAGCCAAGCAAAATTAATTACCTAAATAACTTTTTCCCTTCATCACCATGTGTACAAGTTTTAGAAGATAACAAGTTAGTTTCTTGCATTTCTTTTCATTTACTTAGACTCCTAAAATAAGTTCATCATTTACAAATTCTGATTTACATATTAAAATGTTGTTTATTAGTGATATTGTTGTACTCTGATATATTTGTTTGATGTAATTAAACACTGAATATCTTAAAAAAAAAAAAAAAAAAAAAAAAAAAAAAAACAAAAAAAAAAAAAAAAAAACCCTCACACAAATGATAATAATTTTTAATTTTTGTTCAAATTTCGGGCATATATATATATATATATATATATATATATATATATATATATATATATATATATATATATATATATATATATATATATATATATATATATATATATATATATATATATATATATATATATATATATATATATATATATATATATGGGGCCCAAAAAAAATATTTGCGGGGTGGCCCAATTTTTCTAGTTCCACCACTGGTTGTCATAAGGGCTCCAGCTAGGCTTCAGTTATTATTAGTATATATAGGGTTTAGTAAATCTTCAGTTAGGACTAGGGCTAGTAAGGTTTAGTAAATCTTCAGTTAGGACTAGGGCTAGTAAGGTTTAGTAAATCTTCAGTTAGGACTAGGGCTAGTAAGGTTTAGTAAATCTTCAGTTAGGACTAGGGCTAGTAAGGTTTAGTAAATCTTCAGTTAGGACTAGGGCTAGTAAGGTTTAGTAAATCTTCAGTTAGGACTAGGGCTAGTAAGGTTTAATAACACTTTTAAAAAGTACGCACTTGTTTATGCGAACACAACAGTTTCTTTCAGACATTATTATTCATGACGGAGGGGAGGGGCGGCACTTAAAACTTTCGGGAGAGGCGCTTGAAACTTTCGGGGACAGGGTGTGAGTAGGAGCTGTTTAATTTTGTTTTTTCTATATAAATTGTTTATTTTTCAAAACTTCATCCGAGATTTTGATAGAATCAGTTCTAGAATCTATTCTTATCTAGGCAAATTATTACCAAAAAGGTCGGCCTATTTTTTAAGTAACAAAAGCCATTATATAGATCTATTTGGAAAAAAAAAGTATGTAGATATTTAAAAACCATAAATATAAACCGCATTTATCCAAGTTGGAAAAATTAATTGAATTGGACAAGATAACCGTTCACCTTTGTATAGTTTATGATAATTAATAAAACGCATTGTAATATTTCTAAATGAATTACTACCATCAAACGTTGAATGCGAAACAAAAATTGGGAACATGACGTCAAACAAATGTAGGGCCTATGCGTCATAATTTCCGCTTCCGGGTCTTTGCCATTAGCATTGTAAATTGATTAGGCATTTGATGTTTGTAAGGGATGTCTGTGTTGTGTACTAATATGGCCAAACCCTTTACAAATTTGTGGTGTAATTATTTCTTTAAAAATATACACGCCTTTAACTGTAGCTTAATTCAATAAACGTATTAGTTATAAATCTAAAATAGATTTAATGAGTACAGCACGGTTCACGGTTTGATGATCAATCTGATTCTGAAGTGAATGTCAATGGTTGCTTGATTGAATGAAAGTAAGAATGAGAGTGAGGTGAGCTCACTTGTGACTCACTTTGTTGATTGTTGGGACCGGGGTGAACCGACAAAGTGTTAAAAAATAAACGTAAACATTCCACTACTGTTATTATCATTTATTGTTAGATAATATAATACATTCCTCATTGATAATGGCACACTTTTCTTGTTAAACTTTTCTTGGTCTTAATGATTTTTTTAAAAGGAGTTTAGAGTTTAGACATTTTATAAATTAAAACACGTTTACTTTAGGTCACTTTAGGACATAGTTGTAGTACTACTAGATCTTGATATATTCAGCAGTAGTATTTTTTAAGCTTATGGTCAAAGTTATAGTATAATACAATAATAGTAGTGTGCCTATTGTTCATGATAGCACAGCAAAAGTCTCTGTATTTTTACTCACTTTATTACCAAATTGCAGCAGAAAATATAGACATCTAACCAAAGTACACTGAATTAACCTAATTGGCCTAACCTGTTATTTCATCCCCTGCTACTGTTATACCTACAAGTCTTACATAAGTTTCACTGATAACATGAGAACAATGAGTTTTTTAAAAGTATGATTGATCATACATTTGCAAAATATAGGCCCTGTATAGGCCTACTTATTTAAATGTTGGTCATTTATTAATTTACCCATTAAAGAAGGTTGATGATTTATGTTTTACATTTTTGAAAGTATTGTCATAGTAAGAGTAAGGATAAAATTTATTGCTTTCTGATAGGGCCTATATTCTTACATTTTAGGCTACACTTTTTTAAATTGAGCTTAACCAAATACTTCATTCAGTTCTATCAATCATTTATGGAATTTTGATGAATTCATTTTTAGGGAGATTGATAAATTAAAAAGTATAAGTTCCATGTCTCTTTTCAGGCTGTGACCAAGTGTATCTAGCACTATGGTGTTACAGAGAAAATCAAATTTTTTAGGCTTAAGGGTAGTTGCACGCCACTCGCCAAACATCCCCTATAGTATTGTAAAAAATTAGATATTGTTGGGAAAACTACTAACCGAAAGAAGAAAAATGAAAGGATCTACAATGTATGAGGATGATGGGGATGAGCCATTGGTGCAGCCTAATATCACAAACATGACAGTTTTGAATGTGATGGAGTACAGCTGTTTACAGAACTTTGACACTGTTGCTTGTGTCAGGTAATTATTTTCATTGATCACTGAAAATTATTCCTTAGAATAATCTACCACTAGAAATAGGTGTGGCGGATATTAGTTTCTGTTGATATTTTAGATTAAATTAAATGTGTCTTTTAAAAAAAAAAATTAACAAAAATAGTAATATCATAGTCTTTAGGCCTATGTACTTAAACATTTGCTGTTTTAAATTTTGTCACCTAACTTTTTAACCTGTTAAAATCTTTAGGAGCTGTATCTTAGCAGTGTTAGCCATTTTCACATCCATTCTGTGCGTGGTTAAGATCGTACAACTGCATTTGGCTCATCACCCATCGTGTCATCAGTATGTCATCTTCTATGCTGCTGCACTTGAATGCGCAACTGGGTAAATATTGTTGCTTGGCTTTGTTCAACATTTAAATGTTTAATCAGACACCATATTTAAAGTATACTCATAAAAATTATGAAAAGAATCATTAATATATTCTTTTTTTATTGAAAATAGTACCATTACGCCATAGCTTTCCATAAAAGCAGATAAAGTATTGTTTGTTTTATAAACAGAAAAAGTCTCTATCATTTTTAACACAACACTTTCCAGTCAACTGGATTCAGCGATGCCCTACCATCTCAGTCCTTTTAAAAAATTATTTAGAACCTTAAACTGCCAGATTTACTTTTCTATTTGTCTTCACAGGGGTATACACTGGATATTCTGGAATGTGACTCAACTAGATTTTTTACTCCAGTATATGAAACTGCTTCAGGTGCTTATCATGTGTCATTACTATATCACTTTGGCTATTCGTGCTCTACGGAAAGAAAATCTTGCAGACAGGTGAGTTGGTTTTGGTCAAGTTTTACTCATTGAATAATCAGTTTCTATTTTACATTTTGGTTGGCCCCTTCAGACTATAAATCTTGCAGACAATTAATGCACATTTGAACATTCAGAAACATACTAAATAGTAAAAAGCATGTTTTGAAGTAATTGTGATTGTTAGTTTGCATGCACATACTAAGTTTAAAATCTGAACAAGAGTTAATGTCTTTCTTGGAATCTCTAGCAATTGAGATCACATTGCTATGTATATAACGTTATTCCTTTATTAGATTTATGTACCCATTCCTGTGTATTGCTGTATTGTACTTCACTATCATTACCTCTCTGGGAATCTTCAACACTGAGCCGACCCATGTGGAATGTATTGGTATGTGTATTTTTTTCTTATTACATCATCAACACATATCCAACTCATCTAAGTAATTTCTTGCTTTATGTGTGCAACTATGGACAAAATATCTAGTGAGTTGTGTGTTCAAAACCATGGCGCTCATTTTCCACTGCCATTTTGACTTATTAGTTATGTTTATTTAATATTTAGTTTTGTTTCTTTTTTTTTGTGTGTATTTTTAAACTCAAACCTTAATACATTAGATAGAAGTAACTTATACAAGATTTATTTGGCTTTTGTTTAATAGCCCCCTACTGGCTTGCTCTCTCTGGAGCTGAACTCTTGGTTGTCCAGCTGTTTAGTGTGTCAGGATTCTACATAACCCGACGTCTCAATGAAATCAGCACTCTTGGCTCTGTTCGCTGGTCCCAAAAACGAGACTTGTGGTGGTAAGTTATGGGGTTTCTTTTTGTTTTTTAGGTTCCATGTTAAGAGTAGAAAACATGTTAATTTTTAAAACGGTTTATTTTGGTTATGGTGATTGTTTGCAAATGCTTGGTTAAAAAAAAAAAATTAAGGTAATACAGAGATAATCTCTTCATTTTCAGTATTGTAATTGTCTTTGAACTGTCTGCATTGAGTACATTTGTTTATGATCTGACTCTGCAAATTTGTAAGTTAACTTTGTTAATTAATAATTGGAACAAATATTTTATTATACTTATTTTAAAATGTGAAAAAAATTTTACTTAGATCATTTCAGAAAACCTGATATTACTAATTATTTATTTATAAAATAGCTATATATCAAAGTATATTCTCTAACAGTTCTAATGTGTAAGCCTACTTTCTTAGGTTTTATTACTATAATATTCATGCAGTGTCTAATGGAAGTATAATATTAACAAACATTTTCTGTCTTTTCTTTAGTGGGTGACAGAGAATCTGGATGCAGTGCAATCTTTGTAAGTTTTTGATTATTTTTAATAATAGATTTTTTACTATTGTATTTTTTATAAACTCTTGCGATTGAATCTTTGTAATGATAAACTTATATTTTACATTTGTTGTTTTAGTCCCACCAGCAGGTCATCTACTCCCCTCTTCTTGTCTCTCTCATGGTGAGTCAGAACTTATCTTAGTATGGTTTAAGCTCTTAGTTGCATTTAGCTTTACGTGTTTAATATAGTTAATCAGTTAATGCAATTCTCAGTTGCTGTTTTAGTCCATAACATAGTGGTAATTGTATAATTTTCAAAGTCAAGTCATTAAAGGCATGTTGATTTCTTTACTTAGGTAATTAAACTACTTGTGCCGATATGGGTTATGCTGTTGGTGTTTCAACCTCATGTCACTGCGTCTGAGAAAGATGATTTCTTTCCAGGATATAGCGAAGATGTGGTAAGGTCACAGTTTATTTAAGCATCGACTTCCAAAGTAATGTTTTAATGTATTTATTTATTCTACTAACTAGCAGTTCAACAAAATAACACTGTAATTTTTTTTTCTACTGTAATGTTTTGTTCAAATGAATAATTACCTTCTCGACATTAAGATAATGTATTAAGTGGGTTTAAAAAATGTATACAATCTCTTTAGTTTGAAAGCGCAATTATAAAACTAAAATGGAAGTATTATAAGTAAATGATGCTAAGATTTAACAGTTATGTAGACTTCTGAATTTGTTTTTCAGACGTACGGCTCCATATTTAGTGACGACCAGACCTACAGGCAGTTGTATCAACCCGGCGACAGCTTCTCCTACACCTCCCCAACACCCTCCCCTTCAGGCTCCCCCTCTATGTATGACGCTAGCTTACCTTATGCGTACATAAACCCAGCACTCACCCGCTCTGGACTACAAACCATTGCAGAAGAAAACAACGATGATGGACAAATCCAAAAGAAATCGGTAACAGTTGATTTCTATTCCTGCATTTGTTTTTTAATTCAGGAATAAAGTTAATTAATCATGAGTTTAAATATATACAATATACTCTTCTGTTTATGAGAAATATAAAATTTAAATTTAATCTTTAATGATGTTAAATTTGAATAGGGATTTTAATAAATCTTTAAAAAATGTATTTTCACTTTTCATATTTTTAAATAAATTGTAACTTTCAGGTCAAAACTAACAGGGCAGTCTCACCATTGGCCGAAAGTGCGAGGCCCATTAGAACCCAGGGACAGTTCCAGAGAGGGAAGTTTATCACACGTCTAGTTACCAAGTCAGCCACAGCTGTTGGTGACAATTTCTAGGAAATTTCAGTTGGATCACATTAAACACCAGATGAGCTTTTACGATTAGTTATTCTTTTTAAAATAGAGTTCAGAATTATTAGACAAAACCATTGGGTTTGTGTGAATATCTGCACCCTTTGTATGGTTTGTTGTAGTCATTTTAACAGATGCAACAGCTTGCAGGAAATGATCACTACACTGAGACAATGCAGAGATGGAACTTTTCCTATTTTTTGTATGTTAAGTCCTATTTTCTGTCATGGGAAAAAAATTTCAGGCATTTCTGAGATTTTCTTCTGAAATTTTTTTTTTGCTGTACTATTCCGTTGGAAATGTATTAATTTCCACATGAATTGTTTGAGGCGATGTGGCTAGGTGCCCCATTGCCAGCATAGGATTTCCTTCTAGGTGATTAGTTCCATCTCTGTCTCTGATTTTTAAAGTGATACAAGACCTCATTACATCTTATAGTTGACATTCAGAGTATAATCTAAGGCTGCTAGTTTCTTTTGTAGTGCAAACCTTTTTTTTTCTCTTCTAGTCCATGAGTTGTCTTCTGATGATGCTAAAATGTTTTAGTCTCAACAATGTTGTGGTTGTTTAATTGCTGCATTTATTGACATTTTGGTCATATGGTGAACCTATACATAGCCCTTTTTTTTTTTAAATTAAAAACTACTTAATTTAATTTCAGTTTCATTTTTCTCAGCCATTCCTCATTGTATTAAACCTGCATATGATTCTTTAAATCTCCTTTTATGTAAACTATCCACCCTTGTCCATTTTACAGCACATGAAATTTCTGTATAAGATCACGTTAATACTTCCTGTAGTCAACTTTTAAAGTGCTGTCAGCCATTTCGGTTTTCTTAAATATCATGTTATTGTAACCGTCAGTGTTGATTCTAATGACAGCTCCTAGTTATTTTTTTAGTCCCATTGAAATTTGAGTGATCTTCACCAAGAATAAACAAACTGTTAGTTGGAGATTCTTCTGCTCACAAAAACAATTTGTAAGTCTGCTTTATATCTTAGTTGATCTGGAGTTACCTTGCAAAAACACAAGCTCGATATTTGTTCTGCTTCATATCCTAGTTGTTCTAGAGTTACCTTACAATAACAACTTGTAAGTCTGCTATTCTAGTCATTTCTAGTCATTTCCAATTATTTTGTGAAAATTTGTGTCATAAAAGATTGTACCTGCTTGCTGTGTTTCAAGTCAGCTTTTCATTATTTATTTCTCATGATCTTTTACCCAAGTGTAATCCCAAACTTTATGCTTTTGCATAATGCATATACGCCATATCATGGATCTCTGTGATTTTTATTTTACACATTCAATACTCAAGGTTGTCTTATATTAATTTAAGCATGCTTTTTCAATGTTTTTTTTTTTTTGCTGCTATAGTTATCAATATTTAAATTTTTTGAAGTATATTTTGATGATTTAACAAAATACAATTCAAGATTATTTACTGTGTATGAAATGGTTACATATATATTATGCATAGATGCCCTTGTCGAGTTTGAAATAGATTCTATAAACGTTTCTAAAAGCTGTCCAAATTTTTAGATTTTATGGTTATACAATGTGTATATCTTTACATCATTTCAGTTCCTTTACATTCGTGGCTAGAAATTGTAAAAATTATAGAAAAAAAATCTGTTGGTGATTTTTCTACAATGATCTTTAGCTTGAAAATTTGTGTATGTTGGGTTGTATGTTACTACCATGAACTTTCCTTACTGATTAATGTGTAATGTGAAATTCCTCTGGGTCACAAAGTTAGCTTGTTCTGCTGTTAGATCTAATGAATGTTGTATTTACTTACTATTGTAATATCTGCATTGATATTTATCAGGCTTTAACTGGTAGCTTGAAGAAGGTAATTGTACTTAAGTCATTTCTGTACATCTCACCAGATACTTTTTTTTAAAGTGTGAAATGATTCTCTAATGTTTCATACTCATTGTTATTTATGTGTATTAACATTTTTTTAATGCTTATTGCTTAGTTTTTTTTTATTATTTTTAAACCATACTTGTGCATCAAGTATCAATTAGCACACTCCCAACATTTTTTCCCTGTTCAAAAGTTTTAAGTCTTTATACATCAATTGAGGATAAAGTGTTGAACTGTAAACTTACAGTAATGAATATATCTCAGTATTAATTTCCTTTAAACAGCAGTGAATGTTTTTTACCTTACTGATTTTTAAATGCACTTGTCTATCGACAAGCACTAAATCTTGACATTGTATCAATGCTAATGTAAACTGACATATCAAATCCCTTGTCATCAGATTCATTGGTTCTACTCGCATTATTAATCAAATTTTACCATGTTTTATAAATGTTTATTTAGTTTATTGCAATCAATTTTATCTTTTCTTTTGTCCCTATAAAATATAATTATTATCAACTGGTGTTATTTATATAATTTTACTTCCCTATTATCAAATGTGTCAATTGTTTCATAACCCAACTTAATACACGTTTACCAAATAGACTGTTCAAAATCAGTTTATCCTTACCTATAGTGGTTTGCTCTATCACATGACCACAAGTCACATGATGAGAGTAGATTTGCCCTTGTAACTGTTACTTTCTCACATCATGTTGAAAATTCTTCTGAGATGTTGTTCTAGCTTTATCATCAATTAACAATTTGTAATAAACTACCAGATTTACTGCAAAAACTTTCTGTAGTAGTGATTATTTATATTGTGAGCACCAGTGTTGTTTCAACTCTCAGAGTCATCTCCCAGCAGACATTTGTAGTTAAAATAATCTTCCAGAAGAATTGTCCATTATTTTAAAATTTCCTATTGTGTGTAAATTTTAATGTTTTTATACATATGTCTTGTACATGTTCAGTCTGGTTTAGAGATAGCATTCTTCTTCTATAATAGCTTTAATCTACTTTTCAATATATATTTCAACAAGGCAACATTGGTGGTTGCATCTTTTCATTCGTAAAAAAAAAATTAGCATCTCTTGTAACAATGTTTCTGAATTATATCTTTCTTTACAATTATTCTAGTTCTTATTTTTAACTAACAGCCGATGCAAGTTTTAATGGTGTACATTTGTAACAAAGATTGAACTGTATGGAGGGTATCAGTAAGTCTTTGAGCAATAAGTCTACTGATTTTTTTTTTTACTGGATGAGTTCTGTTGTATTATTTATTAGTTGTTGTGAGATATATATTTTCTGTATTTGTGTGCTGTAATTATTTAAACTCTTGAATGTAAGAACTTTGATGCATGAAATTTATTTTTGTTGTTTTATTTTTTTGTAAATAAATTTGTTTAAAAATTGGGTTTAAAAAAATACAAATGAACAAGTTTTTAGTTAAAATTTTTGTAACTGTTTAAAAAAAATAAGTAAATCTACTTGCTTTTTGTACAAATATATAATTATTATATTATTATTTACATAGTATTAACTATATTAACTTCCAGCCATTCTACAATTTCAGTTCCATAAATTTAAAGAAATTTTTTTACAATTGTAAATGTTGTCTTAAACCTGTGGTTTTGTTTAAATTAACTATATACACTTTTGTTAAGTAAAAGCAAAAAAAAAAAATGTAATCATTGAATATGTTCATAAACTTTTTGATCTGAAGTTAAAGATTGGAAATTGAATGTTTTGATGTAAGAACTGAACAAGCTTGATTTTGTCTGAGTGGTGTTTGATCCTCTAGTTTCAGCACAATTTTTTGCTGTGGAAGCAAAAGCTGGCTAGGTCTAGAAGTTCAGTTGTATTTATATTGTTTCACAACTGATGTAAATATTTCTTTGCACTAGATGTAGACTGTAATCTGTGAAGAGTTTTTTTTTCCCTTCAGATTGGGTGCAAGTTGACTGAATGATTAATTTATTGACATGTTTGCCTCTGTTTCTTTTGGTTAGTTTGTTTATTATCTTTTTATGAATTGATATTAAGAAATATCTACAGCAGTGTACATATGGAAAAGTTTGGTTCTATTTATAGCGCTTGGAATTATTTTACCTCATTTAACATTGTTTGTATAAATTCAATCAATTAGTTTAAGGATATTTAAGTTCACAAAAGTTTTTATGTTACAATACACTAACACCTTATTTATTTTTTAAAAATCCATTAATATTTTATTTACACTAGATATACTTGATTTACACAGGCATTCAAGTTTTAATGAAAACGTATGCATGGTCTTTTTATTTATTTGTTTCTTGTATTAGCAATACCTTGTGGAGTAAATGATTACAGTTTGATTTTGGTCGTTTGATTTCTAATCGTTGTTTGTCATTAAACTGATTGGTTTTCCCTTATCTAGCAACTAAAAATGATACTTCAGTTCTGATACCGCTTAATTGAAATAGGAAGCATCACTAAATAAGAGTGCTGAGCATGAATCATGCAATACAATATTTTCTTTAGAGTGAGGGAATGGCAAAAAAATCAGCCAAAAATTGAACATAACTCTATGTAGAAATACTTACTTTTATTGCAGAATTTTTTAAAAATTACTATGTGTTCAAAAATATGTTTTTACAATTATTTAATAAACATGCACTCATCTATGTATACACCAAGGTTAGGACTTGAAATACACACCGTAATTACACACTGATTGGGGACTTGTAAAGTTATCTAAGTAAATAATGTGACACATGACAGAATAATCAGAACACCATTGTGTGTTAAATACTTAATGAATAATCAGAGAAAAAACAAAAGCAGCATGTTTAGTCAAAAAAAATTCTAAACTCTTTTAAAAAATATTGTTCCTGTGTGACAAGATCTAATCTAAACACAAATACAACCATAGCAAGCCAAGAGAAAACAGTACCAATCATCATGTCTTACAGTTTATGCTCATAAGCAATCACCAAAAAAATTATCTAATTAAAAACAAATATTTTTTAAACCCAAATTTTATTCAAGATAGATGTTCACTTTGTTCTACTCCAAATAAAAATTATAAATTTGGTAGATTGTGAGGAATTAGTGTCTTTAATTCTAGGTTAATAAGCTCAAATGGATAAGCATAATAAACTACATTAGGTTGGACCCTGAAAATAAATAGTGATCTTGTTAATAAAACTATTGTACGTTTTGAAAGCTGTGGCGGAATCTAAAGTATACAAAAAATTTACATGACACCCACCCACTACATTGACAAATATCTGCCTATTCCACTACCTACAATGGCCAATACCTGGACATCCCAGTCACATGTAAGGGAAAAAGTATCACGTGACCATCTCTGGTTAAAAAAATAAATTGAAAAAGGTTTCAAAAGCTTGTAGTAGCTTCCAGGTCTAAAATTGGTTATATTGTCTTGTGAATAAAGTAACAGTATTAAAATATTATGAACTTTAAAAAATAACAAGGAAAGTCAACTTGACTTTAAGCAACTGAGATTAGTTCCTGGAAAAGCCATAATCATACCAGCATTAAAATATTAATTCTGGCGACCTTTTTTCATTACTAATACTATACATTAAAATACTTCACACACAACAGCTCTTAAAGCAAAGAATAAATGTCTTACAAGCTGGTCTGAAACCTTTGAACAATACAATACAACCAGCAGTACAAAATTGTACTTACTTAAAGATACCTGTATGTAAACAAGTCAATTTTTTTGCTGGTGCTTTTTTTTTTCAAAAATAGAAATCCTCTCGTAAGTGCATAAAAGATTTTAACAATCTAATTAAGAATACTTTATAAAATAAAATCAGACTTAATGCAAAGGAAACAATATATCACTCAGCAAATAGCTAGTTCAAAATAAAAATCCAGAAGCTCAAAATTAGGTATTAAAACTATTAACACCTCAAATATGCTATGGATTCTGCTTTACTCAAAAAGCGTAGTATTAATTCATTAAAAAGGTATCATTAGCTTGCATTCTTGCTAATACATTAAACAATGCTGTATTCTAGAATTGTTTCTTCCAAACTTCAAGAAAATGTCAATTCTTTTTTTAATTTTTGTGACCAACCTCCGGTAAATTCTATTACTATTAGTGATTCTGTCCAACCGTGCTTGATTTGTATTAGCTTTTGTGTGAGCTAACTTCAATTCTATTAGTATATGTTACACTATAATTACAAACTAACATCGAAGTGTTTGTGTGCAACCTAACTTCAATTAAAGTGTGAAACATCGAACTACTCTAACAAGGATGAATAACAAAACAGAAAACATTCAGCATTAATTACCAATGCAAACAGCACTACAATAAACAAACACACGTAAATTCTGTTGTATACAGAAGAAACTGCTATCCCTATACAAACTTCCTACTGTAATAAACTTAGCCACACAAACTCAGCAAGAAAAGGAAAGTGATTTGTTGGTTGAGCTTTTTACTATTGTGGTATCAATAAATAAGAACTTGCTCTCAAGACTTTACACTTCAGGTAATACTGCTCAACATGACCATCTGCACAAATATACAGAAATTATTTTTTTTACCTAAAATAAAAATAATGAAGCTAGTCATTTGAAAATCAGTAATGTTGCTAATGTCATTCTATGACAATGTACAAAGCACAATTATAAAAAAAAATATGTAGAAATTTCTCCCTAAAGTCCACGAGCCACCTTTTTGTTACAGCCTTCACCAATGAAAAAGACAACTATCAGTGTTAATTATCTGTGTAAATTTTGCACTTGGAAAGATGTCGAACAATTTTAAATGGAAGAATTACTGATATATAAACAATAATGTGAAAATAATCAGAAAATCTAAACTCACAGAATATTACTTGTTACAGTCATAATTTTGTACCCTATAATCGGATAGGTTTTGTTAAGAGTATAAAATGTGAATAAAACTATAAAAATATTAACATTTTTGTTAACAAACTGATGTATATTCTAGTTGAAAGCATTTCGATTTGTTCGACAAATTCTTTTACCCAAGGAAATGCCATTTTTGTTGAAGTAAATGTTACAATTTTTCTGACAAGGATTAACAATTGTTGAACAAGAAAAAAAATTAAAACCATTATAAAATGTATGACTCAATTGTCAGATATAAAATTTATTGTAATGAGTATAGCATGCAGTAGTACATAGTTATCCTGACATTTACACAGCTTATTTTTGTACAAAACATATTCCACAGGATTATTGCTAAACGACAGGGGTAAGTTTAATTTATGTAACACCAACAAAGCATTGCATAGTTAACCTTAATTGTCACACAACAAATGGACCCAAAATTTTACCAAACTTGTTGAATGAAAATCACTAACTGGGTTTGACCCAATGTGTACATATTAAATTATCACAGTATATATAACTTAAATTACTAAACTAAACGAAACAACCTTACAAATAGTTTTAAGTTAAATTTTATTATCTCACAGTACATGTAATTGTTCCGTGAAATTTCATATGGCTTTTCAATTTCTCATGGAATAGGATAAATGAAAAAAATAGTATATGAACACATTTTACAAATTCAATGCATACAAGACAAAATTCTTTAAATAAATGGAATAAATAGTTTCAATGATAATGTAATCCAAACAGATCAATAAAAAGAATTTTCAATAAATATCCTCATTAGAAGTGAATATTTGATGTTAGAAATGGAATAGATGTTACAGTTTAATTTTTAGTATTGCTCTGTTAAATAGTTATGGCACATGCAAAAATAACCAAATCAAATGTAAACGATTAGATCTGCTAACACCACTTCTAGTAACATACTAATGCAAGGCTAACACTAATGAAAAATGATGTGTGTATACAGTCATGATATCAATCTTATGATCAATTTGCTCAACACGTAGGTCTTAACAGGCAGTGGTAGGATCAAACAAAATATGTTGTCCACATGTAAACAAAATTAAATATTTAGGGTGAAAATATGTTCAATGATAATAATACTTTTAACATTTTTAGAGTTGATGATTACCTGTGTGATGCTCTTTCATGGAGAAGCCTTGTTTATAAAAATGACTGTAAAAATGGTGGATGACTTAAAAATAGTGTAAACATTATTGCAGCTTTGCTTTTGATTTTAAAAATAGAACAGTATTCAAGAGCAAATACTATGTCAGACTCAGATAAACATGCAGATAGATAGAAAAATACTTCCTTGTGTAATAAGTGACATATTTGGTAGCCATTTTATTCAATATCAGGATTATTAAAAAAATAAAAGAAATGAAGGTATAAATTAGTACAAATAGCTATGAATGGTTTTTAGTCAAGTGAAATTGATTTGACAAGCTGCTTGCATCTAAATTTGTTGATGCATTAGGATGGTGAGTATCTATTGTGTATCAAAATTGTGTATTCATTTATAGAATAAAAACAAAAAATAAATTACCCCAAACAAAATAGGAAGTTGTTGTTTTTTTTTAAATACAACCAGCTTTAGAGCAATTTTTTTTTAAATTTAAAATAAAAGTTTATATGAAACATTAACTTTGGATTTGAAGTGAAGGGCTTATGTATCCCTGAGTTACATATGGGACAGATTATTTTCTTGGTTACTTATTCAATCTGTAATAGATATAGAAAATAGAAAGAGCAGCTTCATCTTAGCAGTAGTGAAGGTAGAGTAAAAGCTGTATGTACTTACTAACTTGAGTTTACAAGTATAGCAATGAATTATCTCAAGTGATCAGTCTTAAGGATATTAATAGAGAACTAGAGTTGAAATAATAAGGAAATAAAATAAATATATCTGTCATAAACAATTTTCATTAATAACTTATATAAGTAAACAATATTAAATTACATTAATATTCCATTCACTCTTCTTTCATTTTATGTATGTTCCACTTGCTTTTAGAAAACAGCTATGCCTGCATTGTTCGCAAAATAAATAAAACAGACTATTGTAAAAACACATACTGTTAAGAACACATTTTGTACAAATCCACATCAAGCATTGAAAGCATTACAACATTGACAAGAGGGGGAAGTTCTTAAGGCTATGTGCTAGGTTTGAGAGGGACTAGTTCTATAACTGGACCTTTCTCTGTGTTACTGTACACTGGCACAAACACTTGGTTGAGAACAATGGAGGAAGGGTTGGCTCCAGCAACAATAGACACAGGTATACCTTTCTGAATAGCTGAGGTCAAGGTGCCATCATCTGGCAAGTTTATTCTGGCCGGCACAGATCGAGGGACTGAATGGGAGGTTGAGGTGGAGCACGACGTTGAGCAAGTTTTCGAACACGACCCAGCGGATGAGGCGATGTGAGTGTGTGCGACCGGTGGACATTTTAATATCACTGGGGTTGTGGTAGGTGTTTCAATAGTGTTTTGAGAGGCCGATGCTTGGCTATGATCTATCAGGTGAAGCATTTCATTGGATGAGTGGGAAGCGGAGGTGGCCTGTGGATCCACGAGCGTCAGGGATGACAAAGACGCACCTCCGCTTTGGTCAATACTGTCGTTGTTATAATTCAAAATTAAGTTCTGTGAATTACTGAACTGTAAACTGTTTGTGTTTTGGGGATTTAGGCCAATGATGGTGGAGTAATCTGATATACAGTTCACAGGGGCTCCTTGAATAGTGTGATGTACAGGGTGCATTGCTTGTATTGTATGGGTAGGTAGTATCATTGTTTCTGTTCCCGATGCTGGTTGTTGAGAAATCATATTTAAACCAGATAAAGTTGGTAACGTTTTTCCGTTTGATGAAATGAGAGAGTGATTCGCGATGACAGTGGATGGTTCGTAGGAACCTGACGCAGCGCAGCAGGTGGCGATGTTGTCAACAGTTTGACCCAGTGAGTTCACCAGCGTGGCAAGTGCGGCGGGGTTCTGCAAGAGGACAGAGCTGGGGATCTGGAGCAAGGCGCCGTTCTGGCCTTGTAGCATGATCGAATTGTTGCCTCCCATCAGCAGCTGGAAGTTGGCCAGTGAGGTGGAGACCGGGGGCAGCAAGCTGTCCACCCCATCATTAGCTTGGACTGCTCCGCCCACACTGACATTCTGAGAGACACCACCCTGGGCCTCTGACGCCATGTGGTGGGTTATCAGCTGGGTGGGCTGAATCATGCTGGGGTCAAGCTGTAGAGATGGAATCATGGACAACGTACCACTGGTCAGATCAACAGCAGATGGCATCACACAAACTGCTTGTTGGTCAATCAAACATGGCTCTAGAGGAATCACAGGCTGGATAAGTTCTTGTACTATGCTAGTGGAGACTCCTACAGATTAAAACATAACATTTAATCCTTTGAAAAGATATGTTAATTTTATTTTTATGCTTAAATAACACAGACTGAGTAATTTTTCTTTACTTGATCATATAGCAAAATAGTCTGCAAAATTGTATTTGGAGAAAAATGTACATTTAAATCCAGTGTGAGAAATACTTTTTTATGCCCACTAATTATTAATGATAAGTTTATTATATAGAGAACAGTTTGTGTGTAAATACAGCAATCTTGCCCTAACCTCTTCAGTATTGATATTTAACTACTTTTGTCACTACTTTTCACTAAAAAATTTCTATGGCCCTACAACTCATCACACAGAGTAGGTTTTCCTCACACAACACATTGCAATCTTTTACCAATAAGTTATTTCTTTCTCAACACCTGAACACAGCCAACTAATAAGGTACCTGAAGTTATGGACTGGGCTTTTATCTGACTCAGAAATTTAACTTTTTTATGAACTGTCCCATCTCTAGAGGGTAAATGCCTAAAATCATATCACATGATCTGTTAAGAAGTTAGTTCAAATTACTCACCATCATCTCCTTGGGTTAAACCTTGAGGATAATTTTCACTCACAACTCTAGAACTGTACATAGAATTTATAACTTGCTCCACACTCATTCCATTGGTGGTCTGAAAGAATACACACCATCATTACAAAACTACTTTTTGGTAATGCTTTTAATAAAAATAGAAGCAAGCATTGCAATAGAGATAGTAGGTAGAGCTTACTGCGTTTTTACAACATCCTAACAATGTATAGAAAGTATTGTAACAGCAGAATAGTAGAAATACAGGCTGGCAATGATTCCAGCAATCTTTAAAGCACATTGCTAAGATACAGCAAGATATCAGCACAAAAATCATACAAATAAGAGTTGCTTTAAAAGAAGAAATATCGCACCTGATCTGGTTCACACTTGACATCTGAATGAACGTTTCCTTGACTCAATACTATCACATTTTGTAGAGTTGACAAATTTGCATTATTGTTCTCTATATCATAAGAGCTACCTGTTGAACTTTTAGTTGTGCTATGCTGGTGACCTAGAGGGAAGGTATAACGAACGCAAACTAAAAATGCGATATTACTACTATTTAATAAGTACTCAATCATCCTGTTTAACAATAAAACAGAATGTATAAATTTATAATAAAACATGAATGATATAGACAAACCTTTGTCTTTTTCTAGTTCTCGTTCATGTCTAGATTTGTGTGACTTCAGGCTATAGATGGAAGTAAATGCTTTACAACACCCATCTTCTGTACACTCATAGGGTTTGTCACCTGAAATTTTACATTCACTTCTTAACATTACAAATATAATAATAGGAGTAAAACAAAAACAATGTTATGATTTTATATTAAAATGCTGTTTGATGTTTGGGAAATTACATTTCAATTTGTGGGACAGCGTGGCATAGCGGTAGAGCACTAGAGTTAGAATCCTGTTTCAAATCAGTAGAATGTCCCTGCACTTTCTTTGGGGAAAGTAAAGGTAACTGGGCATAGTGCTGACTACACTATCCCTTCATATGCTAAGGTCACAGAAACAGGATAACTCTACTTTTCTTTCACCATATACGGTCAGGTCCAGAAGGCACCTTTACTTTTTTACATTTCATTTGTACAGCTATAGTTGTAACTAGAAATTGCATTAATAATACCTGTATGAATTCGATTGTGTGATTTTAAATGATGACTTGCAGCAAAAGCCTTTCCACACCCATCTTCATTACAACTGCAATAGATATTCAAATATAAATGTAGACAGCCACTTTATGTGTAACATTGGTTGTTTTCCAACAAAGCATAAAATTACTCCCAGTTTTAAAACTATAGTACACTACCTAAGTAACAAGTTTACAATTTAACTCGTAAGTTATTTATATTAAATTATATTTTGGTCAATCCGGAAAAAAATCACTGATAAAAAACGCCAAACAAATGTTGACTATAAAGATATTTTTGGTGGAATGGACATTAATATAAGACATACACAAATGGTTTTTCTCCTGTATGTGTTCTGATGTGCTTTCGAAGATCACTGAGAGTTGTAAAGTATTTTGTGCATCCATCTGAGCCACACTTAAATGTTTCACCAGTATGAAGACGCTCATGGGCTCTCAGTCTAAGATTTTAAAATAACATTTCAATTATGCAGTATTTAAATTTTTAATATTAAGTTTCAAAGATTACACAATACTGAAATTTATCTAAAAGCCAAAACCAATCTAATTAATGTTAATTACAGTAAAAAAAATCAATTTTACAATTATTAAGAACATTTAAACTTTTAAAGTACAAAAACATATTTGAAACTAATGGAAATTATTTCAATAATTGTGTCTTTAAGAACTCCTTTAAAAAAAAATTATAATAATTCATAATCTAATAGTCCAGAAAAAAATGTTTTTTTAGCAAGTAATTAATTTACCTATAAATAGTGTTAAAAGACTTCTCACATCCAGGTTTATCACATTCATAAGGTTTTTCATTTGTGTGAACTCGCACATGAATCTTCAATGAGTATGAAGTCAAGAATCTTTTACCACAACCCAATTCATTACAAACAAATGTTAGTTCACCTACAGTAAAGGTTTTGAACAATCATTAGCATTGTAATTTGTTTTTAAAGTCATAATGCATCTTATGATAAAGGTAAAAAAAATTGTTTCATTTATGATTAATTAACAGTTATAAAGAAACTAATGTAGATTTACAAAGGTCTAAAAAAATTTTAAATCTTGTTTTAGACAACTGTAGTGTAAGAGCTCTAAATTCATTATACTAATGAAAAGTAAAGAACAACTTTTCACAATTACCTCTGTGAGTTTTTTCATGTGTCTTTAAATTACCAGGTGTACTGTATGTTCTTGCACACTGGGCAAATGTGCACTTGAACCTTAAAAATAACCAATATTAGGGAAATGTACTAATTACATATTTTTAAAAATAAAGAAACACAAGTGCAAATCTAATACTTTTAGCTTCCTTATGAATTAGATAACATCTTTTAAATACAATATACTTACAATATACTATACTTAGCCTATAGGCCTATATTTCAAACATTGGTTGATATTAAAGAACAGGATCTAAGAATTAAAAGTTGATACTTATCAATAAGAAAGGATTGAAGACAGGAAAGAATTTCTTCTTTAATTGTGTGACCCACCTTGTGACCTCCTTGGCCTTAGTTTTTGGGTTTTGACTTTCAATGGTTAATGTAGCATGAGATGGATTGGTTGGCATACGACTGCTTCCAGGATTGATTTGCATGAGTATTTCATCTTCAGATATTGTGTGGTGAATGTACCTAAAACAGCGGGCAGGAAGAAGATGGTGATGGCATAAAATTTTAAAACTTCCAGCAAAAGAAACTACTAAGTTTCTTAAACTAAGACAAGAGATCTAAGCTAAGTGTCATCAAAATAATTAGGCCCATGTGGAAAAATATCCATAAAATTGATTTGGCCCTTATTAGATCACATGCCAAAACTAATTGTAATTTAATTAGGCCTAGGCCTATAAATCTAGATTAAGCCTAATGTCTAATCATTAGGCTGCTCATGACTAATGGGAGTATCACACTAGAGTCTAGAAAGTCTAGATCTAGCCAAGTTGATATTTTAAATTTAAAAATAAAAAGGAACTTGATTAAACTCAATGAAACTAAACTTTTTTTCTAGATCTAGATTAATCTATACTATTCTAGACTAACTAAAAGGACCTAGATTTTAGATCTAGTGTCCTAGTCTAGATCTAGAAATCTAGATTCTAGATCTCTAGTCTCTACTGTACTAGTCTTCAAGACTAGATCTACATCTAATTACTAGATTCTGGTAAACCTCCATTTTAGCATATTTTATTCCCCACTTCACGTGCACCTCCAGTTGAGCGTATTTTATTATAAACACAACCGAAACACCCAAAAACGTTAGGAAAACATTGGGCTTATTTCTTTATGAAGATTTAGTTTTGATAATTTACTTTCATCATAACTTGAGAAAAATCCAAATTTGGAATATTGAATGCTAGGCCCTATAAATATTAAATAAACTTTTATGAACTCACGATGACCCCAAAACTGAGGCAAACACCATTTCAAATAGCTATTCCCCAAGCTATGACCTTTGCTAATAGCCTAATTAAAGTCAATGTGAACTCACTGTGAACCCTTGACCGTGTAGGGATTTTTCTCCCGCTGACGATCACACGCTATTTAATTGGAACTGTCCTAATGCTTATTTAATTGGAACTTTCCTAATGCTTTGTTATGTTGTTTTTTTTTTTACCTTTTTCTAATTAAAACTCATATTCATATATTAAAAAAAAAGATCTAGCTCTAATCCTAGTGTTTTCCTAACGTTTTTGTGTGCTTCGGTTGTGTTTATAATAAAATACGCTCAACCGGAAGTGAACGTGAAGAGGCAAAAAAAAAGATCTAGCTCTAATCCTAGTGTTTTCCTAACATTTTTGTGTGCTTCGGTTGTGTTTGTAATAAAATACGCTCAACCGGAGGTGAAATTGAAGAGGCAATAAAACACGCTAAAATGAAGTTTTACCCTAGATTCTATTACTAATTTCTAGTCTAGATTTATATTTAGATTTTCCAGATCTAGACTGACTAGAAAGTTTCTAGATTCTAGATCTAGGTCTGGATCTAGATCTAGATTCTAGTCTAGAGTCTAGAGTAGATTGTAGAACTAAAAGAAAAGAAACTTACCCAGTTTTCTCGAAATCAACGCTCAGAGATTTTGTCTTTGGGTCTGATTGTCCTAGTTCTGCTTCCTTGCTATTAGAATCGTCAACCGAGACATGCTCTTGGTCTGTAGTTTCTGAAACATTTACCCCAGAATTGGAACACCGTTGTGTTGTTGTTTCCTCTTCTTCAGGATCTTCATCGACACATACCTGGGTGATAGAACTCATGTCTTCCATGTCTTCATCGTCTTCAAATTTAAGAAAATCGGCAAAATTACTGTCACTTTCGAAGTCAGTGTAATGTTCCATCTTAACAGTTTGAGTACCGACAGACCTTGTGCCTAAACAGTCCCAAGTAAATCAAAACAAAGCTATCAAAACAACACACCCTTGAAACAATTCTTCGACATCTTATTTTCCAACGATAGATAAGAAACAGCAAGAAACTCGCTTTTGATTGGATAAAATTGTAATGTGACCATTGTATTAAATTCTGCCCTTTTTATATTCAGTGAAATTTTTAATAAATAGGGCCTAATACATTTATATTATTTCTGTATTCATATTAGTAAAGTATATTTAAAATTTTGTTTTTAAAACATACACCAAAAGGATATAAAGAGATATTCTTATAAGTTCCGAAGAGAGTGCACATTCACATATTAGTGGGTCTATTTAATTTTAATTAATTCATGTCATAAATCCGCAAATTGTTATATTTTAAATAATCTCCCGTGGACATTTTCTACAGTCGGAAACGCATTATTATTTTACCAAGTCAGCTTAAGAATAAGCATTATACCGTTTCAAAGTTTTTACACTGAAAACAACAAGCATACATAGCAGACATATCACTGACTGTCCTAACTTCCCAATTACTACTGGTTAAAATGGTGTTAGCATTCCCAGTTTGTTACAAATATTTGAGTAAATACAGTTAGGTGTGATCATCGTAGAATATATTATTTAATGCATCTGCTTTGTAACTATACGATTGAAAAGCTGTATAATAAGGACTAATCATAAATTAAGTCTGTCAATTTTAGTCTATTTCACCTCACCACCTAATCCCCATAGGTTGTCACTCATAAATCAAGACTTACACCCTCTCCCTAAATGACATTACATAGTTCCATCACCCATTTATCAAAACAACAAAAATAAACATTTTCAATATTTTTTTATTTCTAACTAATATGTTAGTCACATTTTCCTACACCATCTCCGAAGTAATCTAAAAAAAATGTCAAAGAAGTCAGAGCCTCGTTGGATTGATCTTTATGTATTTTATTATAACGATCATCATATTTTGAAACAACGTTATATCACTTTTTCTACTTTTACAGACATAACCATTATCGTCAGCCATAGAGAGATTACAAAAATATATACAAACGAGCTGACCCGCGACGTAGCATACGCCGCTTCTAGTTCTTTTTTTTAGCGCAATTTCCATTCTGGAGAATTGCGTTTATTAACCCGTCATTTCTGGATGTATGGATGAATGTATGAATGTGTGTCCGCAGCTTTAAGTTGTATCTCCTCCTCAACGAAGCAATATCGAGGACTAGTTCCAAAGCAATTATGTTAAGCAAGTTACGAGGATGAACATAGGCCATAAAAATTACGGGTTTCTTTCATGGATTTCCCGGAAAAGCCAAAAAACCTCGGGAAAATGCCGTTTTTGGCCCATATCTCGGCAACCAGACCACTTAGCGACTTGAAACATGTACCAATCAATTCCTGCCATAATTTAGAACAAAATTGCCGAAGAAAGTTTTCAAAAATATCCTTTCGTTCGGTCACAAAAAATTTTTTGAGTTAATTAAAATTTGGGCCGAATTAGTAGGCATTTTTATCCAACCACACCATACGCGTCATCACGTTCAATAGCTGCGCCATCACGTTCAATGGCTGCGACATCACGTTCGGTAACTAGGCGCGCAATGGTTTTTAGTCATGTAACTCTATTGTAAATAAAACATGTAAAATACCGAAAAAAAATTAATAAAAAAAGTTTTAATAACTAACCAATGGTTTTACTAACCCTGCTCTTGATTTACGCTACGACAGAGCTATTTTTAGATAACATAAGGAAATTGCGCTTAAATGTCACTAGACTTTTTAATTAACTTGTTTCTCTTATCAACGATTCATAGTTTGTGAATTCGACACTACCAGCCGCATCGGCACGTCTCCATCAGTTTTCGACTTCCTTCTCCGGTGGGGACTAGGGAGTTTGGTCGATGGCGATCTACAGACCAGAGCCCGGTTCCATCCTCTTGACTTTCGGGGCTGCGTTAGCATACTGTTGAGTCTGGCGTGGGTGTCATAGTCGTGGAGTAAAAAAAATGTAATGTGAATATGAAATCATAAAACAAGAGGTAAGACTTTTTTCTCCGGGGGTGGGGGCACTTGAAAATTGGGGGGGGGGGGGAACTAAACTAAATATTTTCTATATAAATTCCATTTCGTTCAGGGGGGGGGGGCGGTAGACTATCTCGAAGAGATGAATGGAAAAAAAAACACTGCAAGTGGGCAAAGCTATTGGTTTATGTTTCCAATAATAAGAACGTTGCATCCACTGGCCTGCACCTTCTCCGTTGATAGACTGCTTGGAGAGAAGGATATGTAAGCAGTTTCCAAAATAATCGGGGGGAAAAGATGTTGCACATCATAAGAATGAATCCAGATAACATCGCAATAAAAAAGGAAACCAGGGAAGGCCAATGGAGACATGGAGGCGCACGACGGGGAATCAGCTGGCAAAGGCAGACTGTCTTGGGGGGGCTGGAAAATTGCCGGAGACCGACAAAAGTGGAGGTAGCTTTTTGTGGGGGTACTTGTGGTTATGGATACAAAGAGAAAAAGATGATGACGAATAAGAACGTGTGTGTGTGTGCGCGCCCGCGCGTGTGTGTGTCTAAAACACTTCATCACATCTAAGTTTTCTAGCTAACCATATCTAGTTTGTAAGTAAAACTAACATGGTATCAGGAGAGTTGCGCATGAAACAAGTATAACGCTTGCAATTCCATCTTCCCCAGATCGATCATTGAGGGGGTGAAAGACATCATTAAAAAGGTTTAAATTTTGTAGCCAATTTTTAAATATCAAACATGCAGAAGAATATCGGTTCTCATTAAACTGCTTGAATTGACAACGTCTGTTCTTCGTTCTAAGTAGCCTATAATAGTTAATTAAAAGGCACTTTTGCAAATTTTGTAGTTTTGTTTTTAGCTATCAATATAAGCAGCGTTGCTAGTTATCATATTTTGGAATGTCTATAAGGTAAACAAAAATTGAAACGAAACTATTTAGCTAACTGCTGGGAGAATATAGGCCTATATATAAGTTATTGGATTGTTTTTTGTGGAAACTATAATCTATGCGTTGGTCATGGACTATTTTATGCTCGGTACATAACAAATGGTCAACAAATGTAAGTTTCTAGATTGCCCGATGTTCCTATTGCGTGTTCCTACAATCTACATCGGCTGTTGAACTCGTTTTCAATTTGATAGAATAATACCACCCGAGAGAAAAATGTCTGAAAGAAACACGGTTGTACTTCACTATTATTTAACAAGGAGTAGGTTATACGTCTAACCTAGCTTTGCGATATACGTATGTCCATGCCCCTTTCAGAAATTTGGGTTGATATAAAAAACACTGTTAAAGTCGATATTATGTCCTAAAAATTCAATAAAAGCTGCTTCGATTGTTGATTTTTACTTGAAAGACTTAATTCTATAAAATAAAGGACAAATTAAGAACGTCCACTGGAATCCGGAACGTATTGCTGTGGAAGTTAGGGGAGGGGTAGGCATAATAGAAATTGAAATGTAATAAACAATATGTAGGTAGAGATAGGTCGAAAACGAAATGTCACATTTTTCTGTTATCTCTTTTATTGAGTAGGCCTAATAATCTGACTCCTTTTGCATTGTCCATCCCTTGTCCTGTAAACATAATTGCAGTTCGCCTCTCAGATAAATAAGTCTTGACACACACACACACACACACACTCACACACACGCACACACGCACGCGCACGCGCACGCGCACGCGCACACGCACCCCCCCCCCACTTTGTTTGCGGATTGTGGCAAATCTTGTTACACAAATTTGACCAACTTCTAATGCAACGATTTTAACTTTTGTCTCAGGTGATAATGCAAGAATATTTATTTTTTAAAGAACTTAAAACTGTCATTAAAATGTAATTGAAAAATGAATTCGTTCAACAGTAAAAAGGGAATGACAAAATTAATTACTTATTTTCCAATTTTCAGTTAAATTAAAAGTAAAAGCATATTTAAAAAGTGTTGTTTTTTTTTTAAAATGTTTTGTTTTTACTACTTTAATAGCGCTTAAATTAAGCCTAGCTGCATTTTGAAAAAGAATATTAGCCTTGATAGTTGACTATAAAGCTTATCGAAGGTGATACACATATTATTTAGCCACATCACCGATGATTTTTTTAAATTTTGTAATAAGATTAATATATATTATGAAAAATAGGGGTCTAATTAATTCATCATCAAATATATAACAAGTTTTGTTTCAATATCATTTTCCGGAAATTGCTAGGTTACATTTTAAAATCGCTTTTGTTGAAATTTTTAGCCCGGTTTACTTCCTTTTCCGGTTAGGACTTCAATATGGTGGGTAGTTAGGATTTCCATGATATAAATAAATATATATAATCCACCCCATCCTTTGACATTTTATCTAGTATAATCAACTACTAAAAATATTAATATGGTTAAAAATCCCTTTGTTTTTTTATGTCAGTTATTAATTGCAAATAATTGTTAGCTCAACAAATTATGTTTATAACTTTACCATTATAAGTCATTTACAAAACAAGTTGTGTAAATTTGTCTTACGCTATTCTTAAGGACTTCACTTAGTATCTTAATTCATATATCTGTACTTGGCCTGCAAAATCTATCTCTTTCCAAATCATTTTAGCCTGTATATCTCTAGCTGCATTCTAGTTCTACTAGCAAATCATACTTGTCCAGAAATCCACTCCTAGCATCTTAAATCTACAGTTGCAGCTTCGCTAGATCTACTCTTGTCCTAAACTCCCGAAGTCAAGTCTTGCTCTTCACAGTACTTTGTACATATTCACATAAACTTTCATTGTACATGCACACTAGTCTAAGACACTTAAAAAAAAAAATTAATCCTGAGGTTTTTTTGGGATACTTCCCCCCCTCCCCCACCCCCCTTGAAAACCTGCATTTCATTTCAGAAGCATTCAGTAGTGAAATAAATATTGAACTAGAGGAGTTTACACTTTTCGGACACACACCAAAAATTACGTAGGACCGAACACTTCGTCGGTTTTTGGCTCATAGAAACTTTAATTAGCATGTCTCACGCGAAACCACGGCGCCTGCACGTAAACTGTTCATTTATGAACACTTCCGTGTCAAGTACTTCCGTTTCCTTTCTCAAGAATTATTTTTAGAAATTTTTCAACGTTGCATGGTACGCACATTTCTATTTTTACACCAGCCGGATGAAGTGACCTAGGGTTGGACTTAGGGGCAAAACTTGAACCAATCAATGCTTAGCTAAAAGGTTACACTATAAATAGCTTCTATATATGTATGGAACATCGTAAATGTCAAGGTTAATGGGTTTTTTCGTGCTTGAACAATAAAAAAGGGGTGTTCGCTAACTTTTTTGACCTTACATGGGATCGGACAGCAACACAAAAATATTATTAAATAAGAATTTAGAGCATAAAAGGGGCTGGTTATTGAAGGGAAAGGGTCAAAATAAGGTCAAGAAGGCAGTGGAATGCGAAAGAGGAGGGGGAATCATGTGACCTGGCTGGCTTAGCAGCGTACTGCGCGAGCCGCAATGGCTGAATGGGATGAACTTTGGGAGTGTGGGAAAAAGGTTTTATACTATTAAAATTACCTCACAAACAATCAATAACACAATATAAATGCATATAATATATGTTTTTATTCATTAAATTGACTTTAAATTATTCTAAATGAACAAAAAGTGCTATGTCCGATGACGGGTAAAGGTGTCCGAACACATGTAAAACTGTATTACATGTGTCCGAACACACGTTAAGACCCCCCAGTCACTATAACAAGAATAGCTTAAGTTCTATGCGTATGAATACAAAATGACACACACATTATTAAAGTAGAATGGTTGCGGATAGATATGATACTTTTTTTTGTTTTCTATGTTAAGCGGTTACTGAATGAGACCGCATGGAATTTTTACGTTGCGTTTTTTCGCTATGTGTGTCCGAAAAGTGTAAGCTCCTCTAGAATTTATTAGATTCTAACTCTTTTTCCTAGCATTAATAACATTTCCAAGTAATAAATTTTGTAATTTCAATTCTCAGGGTTACAGAGGACGAAGAAAGTCGCTCAAGCGCTTAGCAGCACCTAAATCATGGATGTTGGACAAAGCAGGAGGTGTCTTTGTAAGTCATTTTTAATTAACTGAAGCTTACTTAAGAATGTTATAATTTGCCTTAAGTCAAGACCCAATGACTTGTATTTATTTTCCTCCATAATCGCAGGCACCCAAATGTAGTCCAGGTCCTCATAAATCTCGTGAGAGTTTTCCTATGACGCTTTTCCTGCGTAATAGGCTAAAGTATGCCCTGTCTTACCAAGAGGTCAAGAAGATAGTCAAACAACGCCTCATCAAAGTAGATGGCAAGATTCGTACCGACAACTGCTACCCAACAGGATTCATGGGTAGGAATTGTTTTATATTTAAATTTTGTAACCATGTCTTCATTTTTGTGTGTTTATACCTGGGTCTAGATTTAGGCCTGTAAGATACTGTATGCTAATCAGAGCATGTCTTTTTTTCTTCAAGATGTGGTTACAATTGACCGCACAAATGAAAACTTCAGGATCCTATATGATGTTAAAGGCAGATTCGTTGTTCACAGAATCAAGAATGAGGAAGCCAAGGTAAAGAAAACAACGTTCCTTCTTTGAACTACCATCAACTGTTTTAAGTTTCAAAGTATTATTGGCCTTATTGCAGCCATGCTGATGCTACAATGGGGACAGTGGTTAATTGTGGGCCCAGATTAATACCCCCTGACGGTCGCAAACCAATTAAGTTGTTGTTCTGCCTACTATTTGTGGGTTTACATTTTGCATGGTTTAAAAAAAATAGTTGCGCCATTTATCTTGTTTTCTTAATGGCTTAATTTTGTTTGTAACATTAAAACCGGCTGTCCGATAAAAAATAGGTGTGTTGCTAGTAGTATTGTAATCTCGACTTACTGTTTAGAAATTAGGGTTAGGCGTATTATGGTAGGACTATGGTTTAGGGTTAGGGACAGGGTTAGCATTGACATTAGCCAGCATGTGTGTATTTGGTTAATTATCAGTAACCTAACACCCCTTTTTTTTAAAGATTCTATTATCGGACACTGGTATAAAAAAAGGAGGGGCGCAAGAATTGTGTCAGATGTATTTTATTTAAGGCAGATGCTAGCCGGAAAAAGATAAACATGCGCAATTGAGAGAAACTACGACTTGCCATCGCGGCAATGTTTTCGATGGTACTGCGCATGCATGTGTTTACAACCGCAGAACCCTAATCCTATCCCTGACCCTCATTCTAACCCTAGCCATAGGTCACTGCGCATGCGCAGAGCTATCTTTTGCAGACTAAGTGGAGACGTTGGGGAGAAAATCTTCCGAGTATTCACTTCGTTTATTTAATTAGAAAACCATTTAAAGTTGGTGCTTGCATTTAGGTGTACCATTTGGCAATGACCTATTGTTGTTTTTGCAGACATGCCTACCGTCCCGCCAAAATCGGAACCGTCCCGCTGTTTCACCTAAAAAAAGTAATTTGTTCCGTCATCCCAAAATTGACTCAGTTGGTTCCGATTTTTTTGAAAAAAAATTTAATAAAGAAAGGTAATAAAGTAAATTGAAAAAAATGTCAGGAAAAAGTGATTATCTCCCTTTGGCACACGTTTCTGTTTCCTAGTTTACTTACAATATATACACGTATCATCTTAATGCTAGATCTAGTTAGTAGTATATCTACTACTAGTAGATACTGAAATAGTGAATACTGATCTATCTTGTAAGTTTAACTTAACTAGTAACTACTATTATGAAGAACTTAGTAAGAAGTAACTAGGAGTTTTACTAGGTAGATCAAGGGTCTTTGCTCGTAACTTTACATATGATGAAGCCTTCAGCATTTGTTATTCATATAGCCTAGAACATAGCAAGACACAAATAATCAAATCAATAATGTTATGTCAAAGCTATGATTTTTATTCGGGGGGGGGGGGGGGTCTCAGGTTATTGGTTAATTTCTTTTTTAAAATGTAAGCTGACATTAAGCAGTATTTAAATGTATACTAGAGACTAGTTATATAGGACTAGAAGCCTACTAATGTCATTAGAGTAATTTTTAATTAATTATTTTTATTTCTGACTTAGTAAAGTTGCGTCCGCGCGTATGTTCCTCTTTTTGGCTTCAAATTCCTCTTTTTAGGCATAACTGTTCCTACTTTTGGCTGACAGGGGTAGGCATGTCTGTTTTTGCTCTTTTCCATGTTCTAACCTTTTTCATTTGAGTACCATCTTATATTTTGAATATTTTATGTAACACTCACATTTTGCCTTAATCGAAGCCATATTGCTTAAATTTAATAAGTTTATGTGGTCAAAATTTAGGCTATAACAATATCATCAGACGGTCGCAGATTATTAGCTTTATACTTCTGCATACAAAATGATGGAACATTTTCACTTAAAACTATAATGGCAGAATTTGTTAGAATCTGTTATTTTCATAAAAAGTTAAATAATTTGAAGTTAAATTAGGTTTGTTATGAAATCAATATTTTAAAATACTTTTTCAGTTTGTGAGATACTATTTTAACAGTAAATATTCTTCAAAAATTGAGTCCGCTGTATATGGACTATTAACTGAAATTGTGCCATTGTTTTAATCCAAACATTAGTGATATCTCTCTCATAGTGAAAATGTTTTCAATAAAGGTGATTTAAATTGTCTTTCACTGATCAGATGGGTGACCTAGTTGTGGTTTTTATGGACTTTATCATTAAACACTGACATTTTTTTGCCCGAAATGTTGATTTAAAATAAAGTGCCTTAATCGAAGCCATGTTACGTGTATATACATAGGTGATGTGGTCAAAATTTAGGCTATAACAAATTCAACAGACGGTCGCAGATTATTTACTTCCTTAATATTGCATACAAAATGTTGAATACATTTGACTAAAATTTTACTCTGCTTATGATATTATTGTAGCTAGACCTAACAAACAAGTGCATGTTTTTCAGTACAAACTTTGCCGTGTCCGTAAAACTGCAACTGGCCCCAAGAATGTACCTTACATAACTACTCATGATGGCAGAACTATTCGCTACCCTGATCCATTGGTTAAAGTCAATGACACTATTATGGTTGACATTGCTACTGGCAAAATGAAGGAGTTCATTAAGTTTGATTCAGGTAGTTATATTTCTTTAAAGGTTTGTTAGTAGAAATGTCCATTTAAATTATTTCCTAATGATCCTATTTTTATTGAAAACCAGGCAATCTTGTGATGATCACTGGTGGACATAACTTGGGACGTGTTGGAACCATCACCCACAGAGAGAGACATCCAGGTTCCTTCGACATTGTGCACATTAAGGATGCTCTTGGACACACTTTTGCTACTAGGTAAAATAATTAAGTGTATAGTTACTCTTCAGTCCTGGTGACCTACTTACAGATTCTCACTTATATTTTGTGTCCTAAATGGGTACAATAGTGTGGTCATCACTTCCCAGCCTCCTTTACTTAACCTAAGTCAGGTTTCCATTTGAGCTGGGTTTACTCAAGAACTAGGACTAAAACTTTCACTCAAGTAGTTGTGTGTTTGCCCATCAAACTATGCTGGCTATTTTATATATATAATTTTTGTACTTTATTTCAGGTTGTCCTATGTGTTTGTCATTGGAAAAGGCAACAAACCCTGGATCTCACTCCCAAGAGGAAAGGGTGTGAAGCTGACTATTGCTGAAGAGAGAGACAGGAGGATAGCTGCTAAGACTCAGTAAACAAGACTGATAGTTAAAGAAATATGTGAACAGTTGAAAATAAAGTACTTTCAATACATGGTATTTTTTGTTCGTTGTTATTCTTGATTTGAAATTAAAGACCAGCAATCAATGGCTGATTTTCTGCCACAATAAGTAGCACAAGTTCTTGCAATTTGATAATACAAATGTTTTTGCTAAAATAATTAAATAGGAATAATTCAATACGTCAGTTAATGAAAAGATAGTAAATCCAGGTTTGGTCATAATAGCAATCTGATTTGAAGTATGTACTAGCCAACGACCTGCAAAGTATTCACAACGGTGTAGTTTCTTAACATTGTGGGTACATGAGAAAGTATTAAGCATAAAAAAGGAAATAGTAACAAAGTAATTGGAATGCATAAACAAAATAAATAATAGACATTAGTACAACATGAAATTACCTCATTTCAGTAAATGGAAAATGGCCTTACAGAACACTGATCATGGTAGACCAGCATGGAAATTTACACCTTTAAAAAATAGATACAAAATGAATTTATATAACTGCCTGGGGATTGTATGAACCTTGAGTCCACCCAGCTCTGATGGGTACCTAACTTATGTTAGGGAAACATGTAGCTGGGAATAGTGCTGACCACACTATCCCTTAATGTGCCAAGACCTCTGAAGCAGATGAACTCTACTTCATCTGCCCTGTGTGTCTTGGCCACAAGCAGAAATGATGATTGTGTGACTAAAGTAGAAAACAACTGCCATTTGGATGATAGAGAGCAATACAAAGGAAAAAGGTACTAGTACTACTAGTGGCTAGGAGGGGACCCACTCAGAAAAAATGCCTTTGAGTGTAACCCCTGGAATAAACAAGCAGAGGAAAAATTCAGAAAATAATGCTGAAAAGAATTTGGCTGAGTTGGGAACAAACAAGAGATTGTAGGGATTGCTAAGGTAGGACGAAGAACCAACTAGACAGTGAATAGCACATTGCAAGCAACTGATCAGGTTTAATTAAAATGAAAGAGGGTGTTCATTAAATTAGTAAAGTATGAATAATACAAATTTTTAATAGTTAAAACTAGACACTGTTGTTTAGCTAGTACTAGATTTATTAAGAAAATTCACCAAAAACAGTACATATATTTGATTTATACATGAATGCAAAATATCAGCAGTGATGATTGAAAAAAATGTTATAGTCCTTGGTAAAAACATTCTAAATATGAACATCAGTGGATTAATAAATTGGTAATACTGTACAATACAAATAAAATTAATACTGATTAAATTATTGTCTAATGCTGAAAATTAAGTCTAGCTTAAATGTGTTAGTAAATCAACACTGAGACAGATTTACTCTGGAAGCATTATTAAATCATGCACAAATATCCTTAACAAATTGTTGAAGGTAAAGCTAAAAACTTAATTTTTTTCAACATTTGACTTAACCAATAGAAGTTGATTACATTTTCAATGTGTGCTTGAAGTGGTTTAATTTTAAAGTGCAAGAAAAAACTTAATATTAACACAATATGGCAACAATGAAAATTGAAAGGCTATTTTTTTTTTCACATCTGTAAGTTAACTTAATTTTGAACATTTTCTACTGTTGTGATTTTTATCAAATTTTGCATATAAATGCATCACATAGGACATCTAAATAAAATCTAATCTTTAATCTAATTTGGTATTAAATTAGTTTAAAGATTCCTATATACAATGAATGGTGAGAGAACTAGGTGGTAGAGATCGCTTGATAGTCAAGTGGTGTTAAATGAATGCAGTTTTTAAATCTCTTACAGTTGAGGTGCAAATGCTAAAATAAAGGAAGGTTATACTCATCTAGCATTATAATATATTGCAAGCTACTAATTGGGTTGATAGCAAATATTTTTTGTGTGTTGAATTAATTTTAGATGACTGAACAAAAATCGTAGTAATTGTTTTAGGGAAAGTAGAGGCGGCTTGATATAGTGCTGATGACATTATCCTTTCATATGATGAGGTCAAGAAACATATGAACCCTACTTCATCTGCCCAATGAATTGCTAAGGCTAAAGAGGAATCTTAATCTTTTTCAAAAGATAAGATTGACTTGTATCTCTTTGAATAAACAAGTATAAAATTAATGATTATATCAAGCTTTTAAATGCACTAAAAAATCAATCTTTCAATACGCTTTTATTATATCTAAAGAAAGAAACTTCTGTTTTACTTAATTTTAGTGCATTTTCAATCTGCTAATATTCTAAATGTTTATTTTCAGTTTACATAAATTTATCTGATTTCTTGTACGATGAGCAGTTTCTTGGATGACCTAATTCATATTAGGTGATCTTTTAAGAAATCATTGTAGTTGACTAACTCATAATCCTTTTCATATTTTTCTTGAAGCTGCTGAAACTCCATTTCTGATACATTGATATTAAACTGCTTCAGTACTCGTCTAAACTCATCACTGGACACAGTACCTTGATTCTTTGTGTCAACATTTTGGAATTCACGTCTCATTTTTTTCCAGTTTTGACCAATACATTCTCTTGTTCGTCTGATGACATCATCAGAATCATCCTCTTCTTCAATAGCAGAGTTTTGCTTCTGAAATTAAAGAAAAATCATAAGGCAAAGGAGATTGGCTTTTTTGTGACAATAAGTAAGAGCATAGTGAAATAGGTAAAATATTTTGGTAAATTAAAAGTACTTTGTGCTATGATTTGGTTTGGCTGACAAAGACTGAGAGCCAGCTCCCCAAAATTTTAACATCTTTTAAATTAAAAAAAAAATTCTTACATGTAATTGCCTAGCTGGCATTTTTTCTCTGTTGGACATTACTTTTGATCCTGTAGATTTTACAGTCAGAAGGAAGTGTCTGATAAAGTCACTGTAGCAGAATCTTCCATTTTCATTCAAATCATATTTGGTCACCAAGTTGCTGAATTCTTGGGGGTCAAGGTAAACTCCATACTGGCCCAAAAGGTCTGAATATTTGAAAACAAATGTTTACATTAGGTTACCAATTTTAAAGACGTTGAAGTATCTTCTTTAGTTTGAAGTTAAAAACAGTGTTGCTGGGAACTATATTCATAATAGCAATAAACAATGTATATATTATAAATTACAATGATGGGGAAGATTTAACATTTAAAATTGGTAATTTAAATCTAATAGATCAATGACTTTTTATAAAGAAATAAACTCACTTTCAAATTGATCCACACTTATTGACCCTGAATTGCTGATGTCCATTTCTCTACATCTTTTTTGCATCTCATGCCAGTTACGGAACACTACATCCTTTATTTGAAATTCTGCAGATTCAGCATTCACCAAAGGTGTTGCAGATCTAAATCCGGATCTTGAACTAACACTTCGAGTTAATCTTGAGAATGGACGATTGCTAGCCTAAAAAATAACCAAACATAAATAAATTATTTGTAAAATCTATTTTTGTTGCAAAGAATTGCACAAAAATTTTTTTTACTAACCCGAGAATACGGTCGCTGTGACATCGAAGTTGATGGTCTATTTTGATCAAAATTAAATTTTTGATTTGTCGATTTGATTGGTGGCAGTTGATTTGGGTCTGTCGTATTGGGCATCCCTTCAAAAAACAACCTCATGAATTCCTTGTAGTCAACATTGCCATACTCATTTACAGGACTTATCTCACACAGCCTGTTAAACTGTTTGAGGCATAAAATTTGGTCAATTATTGCACTTATCTGAACAGTTACATATTATGTATGTAATAGGGCTGGTAAGTAGGTAACCAACCAGTTCTATGGCTCATGCAGGTTTTATTGAGCTGTAGAGCTGGTTGGTGACCTACTTACCAGCCCTATTGATGCATGCAATAAGTAATGTTGGCTTGTGAAAAAGGATTGAATATCAGTATTGTTTCATAAGGTGAATCTAAAAGACCATAAAAATATAGCATTACAGATTTTAATTAGGCAATATTTGTTTCCTATTTAATGCTATTTGTAAAAATGACAAAAATAAATGGCTACTATCATGTTGCTTCAAATTTTAGTTTCTTGGCCAATTTATTTTTAGTACCACCCACTAGTTTCTTTTCATATAAAGATTTTCTTTTTTTTTTTAATAATTTCAGTTACCTGTTCATCATTCAGTCTCATTATGTTTCTTGCTATAACCTCTCTCAAGTCTTCCTGTGTGACTGAACCAATTTTTGCAAAGTCTGTACTCTCAAAGTCTCTAAGTATATTGTGGTAATGTGAAACTACAGCCTCATGAATCCTCTGGACAACTTCATCTGATTTGATCAAGGGAGATGAACTAAGTGGGAATGTAGCTTGTAGAGATTGTAAATACTGGTCATTGATGTCAGCCTGAGTATGAACATTTTAAAACAGGATTAAAAGACTGTGTTCATAAATTTCTATAAGTAAAATAAATATTTGTATACAATTATTATATATGTATTTAAACAATCAGTAATAAACATTGCTAACACTTAATCAGCATGAACAGTAATGTGTAACTTCCTAAGAAGTTTTCTGTATTCCTAGTTTGTAACAGTTTTTTTAATGTAAAGCATGATTCAAAGTTAACATCAGCAATTAATAACTAACATAATTATTGTTTGAGGTCTAATAATAGTTTTCTTCTAATCATTTTGATTTTTGAGCCCAACTGATACAAATAGCCACAGGGCTTATGTAAACAGCTGATTTCTAAACAATAATCTATTGCTAAATTAAGTAGATGCATAAAGGAATGTTTTAAATAATATAAATTATTGACTTTTTGAATGATGTTGAAAGGGTGCTTTGTAAAAATACATGTTGTAATATGTTTGTCTTAGGATATCAAATTGATATTTTAAAAGACAAAAAGAATTTTTAGTTTAAAATAGGGCCTATACTATAATTCAACTCACATCATTTGAAGCAAATGCTGACAAAAAAGTATTATAGCTGACACACTGATCTGCTCCAATAGTGAGTCCAGCTTTGATGTGTTTCCACTGTGGCTCAGTCATCACAAAACAAAACAAATCCAGAATACGATGGAAGTCTTCGACAGATATTTTCCCACAGCTGTCTTTATCAAAAGCTGCAAAAGCCTGAAAAAAATGTACCAACAATGTTAAACTGAAAGAAATATCTGGAAAGTAATGCTGAGTTATTTTAAGTGGATTAAGATAGTATTCAAACCTTAGTGACATCATCAATGTTTGCTTGTAATTTTTGCTTCAAACGTTTTTCAGCCTGTTCTGGGCTCAATTTGCGATATTCCTCAATTTTAATATCCTGGGGTTGTTGCCCATAGCTTGACTTTCTACCATCTTCAAAAGCATTTAGGAAATCAGCATAATTGATGCGGCTTTGGGATGTTGTTAGGCCAATTCTAAAAAAGTGATTGATAGCATGTACATTAAAATATTTTTATGGGAAGGGGTTAAATTTGGAATTTATTGCATAATTTAGAAACACTAATCATACTTAAGTGAAAGTTTACCATTGTAAAAAAAATAAACTTTATAATAAATAGTACATAGTTACCTGTTCAACAGGGCAAAGAACTGTTCGTCGCTGATAAAAAAATGCTGATCATTCAAAACTCTTTGAATATCATTAGCAGAGAGGGATCCACACTTCTGAGTGTCATACTTACGAAATGCACTGTAGAAATCTGAGTAGCTGTCACGAATTTTATCCCTACGAAACGAAACAATAGTTTTTAAAGGTTGCTATCTTAATGATAGGTTAGAAAGATTTATCAGTTAATACTTAAAAAAAGTTTTTTTCAATTAATTTTAATTTTTTTAAAAGGTAGTCTGTAATATTCAGCAAACTACCTTAATTGCCTTTCAACAATCACTGCAGGCATGTTCATTGTCAGATTGGCTTGATTCCAAGTAATATTTTCATGTTTCTCTTGCTGTTGTCGCTGATGTTCTTCCATATACTGCCGATTTCCAGAAATGATATTACTGCTAGGACCATTATCAGCAGTTGCAAACTCTGCTGTTCCCAGCTTTTCTAAAAAGTCTTGATGTGAGATATAACCTTTCATATCAGCGTCTAGTCTAAAAGTGAGTTCAATAAAAAGAAATCATCAAACCTGGTAGGCCTTTACTTAAATTTTCAATATAACACATGTATCAATCCTGTGTCTTTTGCAGCCTATATTAATTTTCTATTTTAATACTATAATACTTAATAATAACATTAAAAAAAGACAATTTTCACAACCAAACATCTGCAGCTAACATTAAATTTTTTTTTTACTAATTACCTTACCTCTTCCATAAATTTTTGAATTCTTCCTTCTGCATGGGCATGACAAATTTATTTAGTGTCTCTCTCAGCTCCTGTTTTGTAATAATTCCATTGCCCTTACTGTCTATGGAGCGAAAAGCCTGTTTACAGATAAACATCACATTTATTTTAATGAAAATTATTGATTATAAATTTTAGCTTAATCAATATTTCTCTTAACTTGGAATAAAATTTAATACTGAAGGTGTCCATTTCTAAGTTATTCGGGATATTTTATTATCACATTGCAACAGTATCTGTATTTTTTTTCGTAACCATTTTAATGTTTATTTTAAACCAACCTTAGGCAACTACTTCTCAGATTTGTTGTAAAAATATAGAATAGCTATTTTGGCTAACTCACCTTTGAAAGATCATTCCATTGCCTAAATACTTTTTGAGCTAGAACTTTGTGTGCTTCTGTTGCAGAAAATGGTTTGGGTACCAAAGTTTCATTGAATCTGTCCAGGTTTTGAAAGCAATGATGACAAAATTAATGTTTAGTTTCACCATCCTTAATTTATATAAAAAGTATTACAACAAAACATGTTCTTATGCACTAAAGTTTTAGGATAATCTTAAGAGATCAGTAAACATAAAAAATGATTAAAGATGTAACAGATTTCAGAAAGACAAATCTGGATACATTTCTTAAAAACTTTAATCATGTCCTGGTATTGACTCTAAAACTGTCAACATGAACTCAACAGCCAACTCAAAACATACCTGTGCACAGAATTCAACCACTTGTGACCCTCTGGTTTATCTTTCAGCTCAAACCTCTCAAGGAACTCCACATAGCTAATCCGACTATCTTTGCTTATGCCCAGCCTTTGACAAAGCTTCTCATATTCTGCATCAGATGTTATAATCATGAAAGAATCCAGCATTCGCCTGAAGCTTGATTTATCAAGGCATCCTCTATGTAGATCATCAAATTTGTAAAATGCTTCCCTTAAGTTCTGGAAAAATTTTAAAACCTAATTATATTCAAGTATTTTATATCTCATTAAAAATAGTTTATTAAAATTTAAATCATAAATTATTTTTATAAATGCAATAAAAATATTAAAAGTTTTCTATACGCACAGTGAAATTTTCTCTTAGTTTCTGCTGTAACTTGGTCTCCACTTCTGTAACTGACATCCCATATTCGTCCCCTCTGATTGGGTTGACCCTGTGATTTTTGAGATGTTCCACAACACCAGGTGATGAATCTGGGTGACGAGGGTCACCAAAGTTTAGGATGAAATCCATGTAGTTCATGTGGCCATTGTGCATGTTCAGCTTGAGCATGAGCTCAGAGAACTGCTCATCTGACATCAAAATACCTAAATCAGAAAGGATCTGAAACAAAGTTTACCAAGTCAAACCAGTGCATCAATAAGTCATAACTTAGATAAAATCACTGCAATAATCTTTAAAATGACAATATTTGATTAGCTATACCCTATTACATAATGATGAAGGGAATGTAAAGAATAATTCACAATGACAAATTTTTTTAAAAAGCGAGTTTTGAAGTTACAAAATTTAGAAAATCATTGACCAACTTTTCTATAGACTAACACATAAAACCTATGCAAAACTTTCTATAAATATATACACTTTCAACCAGGCTTAAGGAGAAATATTTGTAGAGCAAAAAAATATATTGTGTAAAAAGGAATAGAACAAACCATTCTAAATTCTTTCTTAGATATATGTCCTTTATTCTGCTTATCACAAGAAGTAAACACTTTACGAAGAGCTGGAGACCACTGTGCCATTTTGTCTTTAAATCTTGATATGACCTCATCAGCACTCATCTGACTTGTTCTGTAACACTGTGACAATGCCATTTGATCATGCCTAGAAAAAGAGTGTTTATTTACCTTTTGATTCTAAACATTTCCCTGCATACACTTGAAATTAAACAAAAATTTTGTTTTTTAAAAATAAAATTGACCACATACAATTTTTAAAAAGTAATGATTAATTAAATTTGATTGTACCTGTTCATGAGATCAATGTTTCTCAATATTTCGGCATTTTTGCTCCCATCTGTGATTTGTGTGCTTAGTCCTGCAACATCTCCTGGTGACACATCTACACCAAGTTGGTTTAAAAATTCCATGTAACTCACTTTTCCATCTTTGAAATTTGTACACCTGCTTATCAAGCTAGATATAAAAAAAAAAATTCATTAAATATTTTTATAAAAATCCAGTAATTATACTTTAAATTAAGTTAATGTTTTTTCTTGTTAAATATATAGACCATTAGCCTAAATCTATTGTAAAAATAAAAACTTTAACAATCAAAATTAAGTTTGCTTTCATGTTTTATTAAAATAAATGGGAAAAAAATTACTTTTCAAAATGATCATCAGATATTGGTAAAACCTGCATATCAAGAATTTTCTTGAGTGTGCTCTTGGACAAGTAGCCTTGACCTCTACGATCATGATATGTCAGCCAATCAGAAACATCTTTCCAGTAATAGGTAATTTTTTCTCTCAGCAGATCTTCAACCTAATGCAGGATTTTAGAGAGTTTAACTTTAAAACTTTTAGTATTAATCTACACAACAAAAAAAAAAGCTTGACAAGATATATGACAAAAAATGCTTGAATTTGAGAAAAATGAAACTTACTGTTTCCCAAGCTAGTATTGCTGGTTTAGGTTTAGAATTGTATCTGTGGACAGACTTCAACCATTTGTGACCTTCCTGTATCACACAGAATATATCATAATAATAAACAAAGGAACATCAAAAGAAAAACAACCATAAACATAAATGATAATTCAATAAAAAGATTATAAAAATTTCAAAATGTAATAAATTTTAAAATAAATAACATTAATGATATAATATAGACCAAATTACCTAAGAAAAATTACTTAAGGGAAAAAATGTTTATTTTAATATTTCATTTGAAAACTCCTACCTTTGTTTCTTTCTCTTCAAACAGTCTAAGGAATGTATGGTAGTCAATGCTATTTGTGTGTTCTGGATCAATGCGTGACATAAGTGCTTTAAATTGCTTGTCATCCAGCCGAAATGTAAATTTCTCTACAAGTTCTCTAAACTCTTTTCTTGTGACCTTGCCATCTCTATTCTACAATGTTTACAAATCAAATTTGAAAAATTGTCTGACAAGACACAATAAAATATTGGGGAAATTAATGTTAAAAGCTAAACTAAAAATAAAACATGTTTCAATAAAGAGGTGTATAAGGGTGACAGCAAAGTATAACCAGTGACACAAAGATCAAGGTTGGTCTGATTGTAATAGAAGATATGCCCACAATAAGAGGATTATCTAAGCACAACAACAAAGACTTATAACGTGGATTATCCAAACACAAAGATGTATAAATAGCATGCTTCTATTTAATGTACATAACTGATAGTATACCTAACAAACAACGACATTCTAACCAAACAAACTAAACTGTTAACTATACTTTTATAACTGCTTTGCCACCTTTTCAATAGACTTATATACCTCACTGAAATTTGACTTATTATCTCAATTGAAAACAAAAAAACTTCTTTTATACAGGTCTACCCACAAACACTTTACAATCTAATACAAATTAACAACACAACAACATCATCTAATTAAAAAAATCCATGTCACATCAATACTTCTGAAAATAATATTTTAATGAGATATACATACATTACCAACACAACAATAACATATGATAAAATATCTACAACACATAAAAATTCCGATGAATTTTTATTACAGGATAAATACAATTTAAGACTTCACAACATTGCCTACCTTGTCCATCTGTAAAAATGCTTCCTTAAAACTGTTGTAGTGAGACTGAACTCTTTTGTATAACTGACTCCATATGGTGTCCCAGTCAACCACTTTTTGAGTCTCCATTATAGGATGAATTCTTTTTAAAAAAACCGTATTAGTTAAAGGATTAATAAAATTTATCACATTAAAGCACATTGTTCATAATTGTAGATGGTTAATATTAGAAAAATTAGATTTATACTGTACTTGTAGTTTGGCCTGATGGGTAAGGACTGGCCATTCCCCACTGTGATTGGGTTCTGAAATTTTTCTAAGAAGATCTCCCATGAAACTCTTCCACTGGCTTTAATACCACACCTATAGAGAAAAGAGAAATGTCAACAAAATAAAAACATCCATTAGTTTATTCAAATACAAGACTACTAAGTGCCAAGCATTTTAAAAGTTGAAAACAAAATCTGACTCAGGAACAATTAACACACCTGTCCATCAACTGTACAAACAACTGGTCATTCATAGGAATAGTAAAACTATTTAAGATGGACTTCAAATCTTCTATGGATACATAGCCATCCAAGTGTTTGTCAAATGTCATGAAGGCTTTCTTTAATTTTGCATAGTTGGATCTCATCTGTGGAGTAAATCACTTGTATTAAAATATAAATAGTAAAACATTGGACCTGACTTTATAACTGTTTGCAGTTTGACTTAAACATAGAAATGAAAACCTATTAAAGCTAATGCATTCAGTTTATGAAAAACATTTTAGAATTTGTTATGATACTTAGTAGTCTTTCTTTTTTATTTTTTTTTATTTTTCATTTTCAGTCACTTAAGTGTTTAGTTGTAGGCCTATGCATTTACATCACATAGTTTCTCCAAATACAACATAAAGCAACATAGAACAGATTTTATTTAGTTTTTGATTATAAATTTCTTATATTATTTAAAAGAAATTCTATAGGGCTGGGACTCAAGTATCAAATTAATATTTAATGAATATTTTGAAAACTTCTTAATTATTGTATTTAATGTTTTAGTTCTAGCTTTTATTACCCTATTTCTGAATTCGATTTCAATCTGATCAAACGTCAAAGAGCGAATCAGTTTCTCATCCTCCTTTTGTTGAGATTTGAGCTGCTCACTGGCTCCTTTATGTGGTGTAGTAACTTTAGGCCATTTCAGAACTATAATTATAAAAAGATTGTAAAAGAAAATTAGACCAGAATTTTAAAAAGTAGGAAATTATTTACAAGAGCTTATAATACTCAAGTATTATTCCTAGGCATTTATTAGTAATCTGTTGAGCCATAGATTTATAGAGATTTTTGAATGAACAAATGTGGTTCTAGTAATTTACATTTTTACATTGGAAATTGTAAATGCATTTAAATTTAACAGAAAAATTCTTATTATATTATTATTAGTGTTATGTTTTTTTTCTTCTGTTAAAATAAAAGGAAAAATCAGTCATTCAGTTTGTTTTCATTATAGCTCAGTTCTTAAATTTTAAATAATAAATAACATTCCCTTGAATGATGCATATTTGAATTTTAAAAAGACTTCAGATGCTCTAAATCCAATCTTAAGATATCAGATTTACAAATTGGCTCCCCAGCAATGAAAGGTGTGTTAACAAAAACTATCTTGAAAAAATTGTATGAAACAATATTACCTCCTGCTACTGTATTGGATGACGGCACAGCATTGCCATTCTTTACATTTATACCAAGTTTCTGGAGAAAATCACGGTAGTTGATTAGACCTGTGTGGTGATAGTCATATCTTTGCCACAACCTAAGCAGAAAAAAAAATCAGTTAAGTCAACCAATTCAAATTTCAATTATTAGGCTAAGGCCTAGGCACCAGCATAGAAAAATTAAAATTAAAAAAAAAAAAAAAATTAATTCTGAGGGATCTCATAAATATATCTAAGAGTTTATATATTTTTGTATGTAAGTGTGTGTTTGTGTGTTTAATCCAATAATATTAACAAAATCTACATTTATAAATAATGAAATATTTACTTTTCAAACTGTTGGTCTGTAAATCTAAAACAACAATTTTCCAGAACTCTGCGCAACTCATGCCGCTGAATTTTCCCATCCATGTTAAAATCTAACAACTGAAGGCCTTTGACTACTGAACGTAGATTTGTATTAATCTGTAAAAAAAAAAGGTAAAAATCCCTCAATCCCTGAGAAAACTAAATCACTGGAATTGCCAAATTAAAATCTCCATTTCACTAACCTTATCTCTTAAAAGTTTTTCTATCATATCCATGTTGATTTCTTTTGGATCAGATTGACTAGATCTATATATTGAAAGAGTAAAGAAAACCATAAAGCAATCACTCTCCTGGAAATAAAAGAAAAATCTAAACATAGAAATCAAAATCTGTGTTTTGTATCAAAGTCCCTGAAGTTGTATAACAAGTTATTTGGTTCAGCAATTTGCCAGTTTATCCTAATTCCTTTTGTAATCTCACTTTCATTACTATCAATCTTTTAAAAAAAAATAGATTGAAAAAGAAATGAAATAAAAAACTTAATAGTGAAATTTTGTTTTTACCTTGAATCTCTGTTTTTGTTACCAGCATCATAACCAGAGAACTTGGTAAGGAAATCCAAATATTTAATGGTTGTCCCTCCATGTGCACTTCTCAACTTATAAATAAAATATTTGAGGGAGTTAATTAAGAAACAAAAACATATTTATAATTGTGTTTCTATTTTAATAGAGAATATGCTAATGTTATTTATGTTCAAGTTACCTACCTTGGCAACAATAGAATCAAATTGTTCAGAGGTTAAAGGCATGCAGTATGTCTCTAATACTCTCCGAAATTCTCCCTTAGTGACTGTCTCATTTTCATCAACATCATAAATTCTGAAGGCCTGAATAGCAATTGTTTTTACCATTTAATTCACACAACTTAAATATAAATATATGAAAGGGAAGTAATCAAATACTTCTTAGACCCATTGGCCCACTTAATTTTAAAATTATGAATAAGATGAAATGCTAAAAATTACTTGTTTGAGGCTTTCAAACTTTTTTTGAACTTTTCCTCTTAAAGCTGCTTCTACTTCGATGCTTGTTAATTTTTGTGTAGACAAACGGCTCAGTTCACCACCATCCCCACCCGGAAAAAAACCTGTAAAGTTAAATTAATTTGGGTTCATTAAAAAATGGCTTCTGTACCACAGTGCAGGAGAACTTAAGGGTAGGAGCTAAGTAGGCTTATAGTATATTTACCTTATTTATAAAACACTGTACCAGATAACAGATGAGTATTTGTATATTTACAGATGTTCTTATATAACTCTTTAATTTTATAACAGCAGCATATTCATTTTACTGACATAACAGACAATAAAACTTTTAATCTGTAAGGCTGTGTTAATAGTTTTTTGGGTTGTATGTTCTGGTTAAGTTGAAGGATCAGGTTCATGATTGGTGAATAGGTTTTACTTATATATATATAGTGCAATCTATAACAAAACATGTGTACGGCTAATCACCATGTACCTACTATAAAAATATCACAGAAAGACTGTGAAATACTTTTTAAAAATAATTAATGAAAACTTATCTACCAGAATTAGAGGCTAATGATGATCCACTAGCCCGTGATAAGGACCGAGGACCAATTGCATCTCTGGTGCGAAGTGCTGGTCTAGCTGTGAACTGGATTCCTTGGCTTTCAGGAGAAAAGCCTACAACTCCTGTTGCCATTTCAGTGCTGCAACTACAAAGTTTGCATTTGTTAAATGATGCTAAAATAGAACTGTTTAATAAATAAAAGTAATATACCTGCAATGTTAATCAAAATATTTACTAAACAAGATTTAAGCCTAATTAAAACAATTAAAAATAAATAATTTTAACTGAAAATGAAGAGCTGCCAACCAATCAAGTTATAAAATCTAGTAATCTAATAATTTGGTTGATAATGATTTAAAATTAATTTAATCCTACATAATAATTAAATTAATTAGGTCTCTAGAACTAATAAATAAATACTTTAAATACATTTAAATATTTTTTTTTATATAACTAACTGTAATATAAATTATATTATAGTTTAATATAGGCTAACAATATTCAACAACATTATTTTAATCATTTTAAATTTTAATCCCTTGCCTTATGATAAGGCAGGCTTCATATGCAATTAAGATCTAGACTCTAGATCTAAGTACCTAGATCTAGATCTAGTTAAAGTTAGTTATAGTTACTTACTGGTAATGCTATTAATTTTTCAATTAATAATAATTAATAATTATTAGGCTATTAACTATTAACTATTAAGTGTATTAAGTATTAATTATTGGTAATCTATCGTTTTGGGTACGTAAAATCGCCCGCGATTTGTAATGTGAAAAACAGGTGACTCCTTAAGTTTTAATAATTATTTCACATTTTGAGGAGGATTTATGTTTTAAAAAATTCAAAAATGTTTCCTTGATTCATTTATGTACCTGTTTTTACACAATTGAATTAAAACTATTCCGTAATAAATGAAGACTAGCGATGTTTCCAACAGATGCAACCATGCTCATCTACTATAGCAGCCATCTTGTCTAAGTTTTATTTTTATAAGCTTTTAGCGCCAGATTCAGGGGGAAGCCACTCTATTTTACAAATGGCTGCTGTTTATATATAGCAAATCTTGCTCTCAGACACTGCTGTTTAAAGTTAATTTCTGGCCTATATCGATATATTTAGCCATTGATTTAGGTTTATTATTCATTTATCTATAATATTTGACACAAAAGTATGACAATATACTTCTATTAAAGCCTTGACAATGAGGTAACGTTTTCGTACATAAATAGCCGCGGGCGATTTTACGTACCCAAAACGATAGATTACCTAATTATTTAAATATTAGATCTAGTACTAGGCCTAACTAAAGAAAATACTAAATACACACGATAAACAAAAATATATCCTATTACTAAATAGTAATTTTACACCTACAGTTATAACGTTACAAACACACAAGTATCATTTGCTTGAATTTAGGCACTCGTTTGACATCGTTGCTCTTAATCCTGCCATGATAATCTCTTAACTTGGTTTATACAGACTCGGGGTCGTTGCCATGTGCCGCTTTTGTTGTTAACTGATCAGCGCCACTTAATGACAAGGGCGATAAATGTTTTGTTTATTTTTGAATAAAAATAGCTTTTCCTAACTGTGTCGTATATCAAGTTTAATGTAGATCAAAGTTGACCTAAATTTAAATAAGCGATTTTAGAAAAACTGTAGGGCCTATTAACTACAATTTAAAAATTATGAGCACTCGACGGATTGTAAATTTTGTTTTTATTAAAAAATCAACAAGTTGGTAAGCGCGTTGTCGTTGATTGAAGTTTAACGATTTGAAAAACTAAATTAATTTTTCAACTGCTAAAACTAAACTAATAATGGAGATTATATTTAAAAGATGTTTAGGTTAGCAACAATGGTGTACCATTTTATATTATTAATAACTTAATTATATATTATATTTAATAGGTGTCATTGACTGTCATTCTGACTACTGTCATCATGAGTCATAGTCATTAGTTTTAGTTTAGTGATAAATTATAAAATTAATTTAAATTATTATTATTATCATGATATTGATTGTGTCATAAACATTACTTAAACTTTACTTTATCAATCAACTTTATGTGTTTTAACTATTTCATTTTTCATCAAGTGGGCACAAGATCTACTTTTTTAGTGTATAAATAATTCTAAGTCAACTGCCGAGAGTGAGAGTACTTGGATCAGTTAATTATCCTGAGACATAAGGCAAACTTATAATGGATGAAGTAAGAAATCATAATTAATAAAATTGATATAATAATAATTGCTATACTATGAATTGTATTTCATTTTAATAATTTTTACTTAATAGTGCCATGTGTAGCAAACAGTTTAAAAAAAAACAAGAATAATACTAGATTACCAGAGATGGGACTGTATAATGTATATACAATATATAGAAATACTATGTAACGTATAATGTAGTTTATGCCATTTTGTTACTTTATATATAACATATATCATTGTGTAAAATTAGGCTACTGAAATAAATAGATACAACTTTAGGATACATTTTAAAACATAGTATTTTCTATCCAAATGAAATGATTAAAATTGTTATTGGTAAAAAAAACAAAAACAATTGTCATATAAAAATAATTCATATTGTTTGATTAATTACTGGATTTCAATTTATTGATCTATTATGTGTTTTTAAGTATTTCTATTTCATTTTATGTAATATTTATTTATACCTACACAGAATCCACTGGCAAAACTGCAGTTAGAGCACCTTTACAATGAATTTGTTGCAGAACAAGTTGCATTAAATGTTCCCAGAACAAGCATTGCATCGTAAGTGGGCCTATGTTAACATTGCATAATTTGTTTTACAAAAGCAACAAATTTTTTCTGTGCAGTTTTTGTTTCATTTAAGGAACATCTATATTAAAATTGATATGAATTAACCATGAAATCAATTAGTTGAAATTTTTACAATGTATTATAAAGATTTTAAAGATCTCTTTTTTTTTGTTCTGTTATCAGATTTAAAGATTTTGCTTCACAACTTGCTCAGCATTGGCGCCCACAACATTTAAAACCAAAAGAACCAAACCATGAGGTTAGAATTGAAGGTTATGAAGAATACTCTGAAAGCGATACCTATCGAGAACATATGATTGGTTTAAGATCCAAAATTCACAGTGACGAAGATGCAGCTATTATTATACAGAGAGCCTGGAGAAGGCATATAGTAAGTTTCCTGACTCATATGCTTACTCAACAATAGTTACAAAAAAATCACCAAGATAATAATTAATTGTTTTTGATTCCTTTTATGCTTACTGTAAAGGTTATTCAATAAAATATAAAATAGTTTTAAAAATAATATTTAAAGCAGAGTAAAACATTTCATAGTTGCGATATGTAAATGAAAACGTTAATTTAAAAATACAGGACATGCAAGTTTACAAGTATTACAAAGAGCTCATCAACTTCAAAGCAAGAGGGAACCCAAGCATAATGCTGAGATGTATAAATCCCACAGAAGCCAAGCTGTTGGATGCGGCTGCAGGAATTAATGTGCGATTCCGACTTGCCGGGGTATGGTGTAACCAGCTTAGAATCTGGTGTTTACAAATTGTGGGAGGGGGAAGTAATAGGTATTTCCCACTTGCTGGGGTATGGTGTAGCCAACTTAGAATCTGGTGTTTACAAATTGGGGGAGGGGGAAGTAATAGGTATTTCCCACTTGCTGGGGTATGGTGTAACCAACTTAGAATCTCGAGTTCGAATCCCGGTTCAAGTCAGTAGACTGTCCCTGAGTCCACCCAACTCTGATGGGTACCTAACTCACGTTAGGGAAAGTGAAGGCGGCTGGGCATAGTGCTGACCATCCTATCTCTTCATATGCCGAGGTCACAGAAACAAGTGAACTCTACTTCACTTGCCCCATAGACCTTCAGGTTTGAAAGGGAAACTACAACTTAGAATCTGTTGTTTACAAATTGGGGGTGGGGGAAGGAATAGGTATTTTTTAAATAAAGAAAAACTCTCAACCTTATACTAATAATCTTATGAATATTAGCAATATAAAAATCTAAATACAATTATTTCATTTAATGCTACTTAACAAAATCTTAACATTATTAACTGATGTATATTCATAGCATTTTATATATATGTATAATTATATTTGCATATAGATCAGATGAAATAATACAAACACATTTTAATGTTATGTTTAAATGATTACATCAACTGACATTTATATTTCAGGATCGATTTCCACCCAATATTTATTATAAAATATTCACCAATCGGCCCATTCAAGATTTATGTGCCAATAGTCCAAAAGACTACACTAGTGTCAAGGCCAAAAAGCTAACAGCTAAAGACGCCCACAGCCATGTACGAGTTTCCAAGGTCCCAACAGACAATGGTATTGAAAAACTATTTTACCACCTACTGTCAGAAAAATTTATTAATGTATCCTTCTGTTTCATTTAGTATGTTATCAGTTTGAAATAGCAATAGCCTGGATTGATAGACTAAGTTAGAAAAAGTGTATGGTTCTGGGTGTCACTTGAAAATGTAAAAAAACAACATTTTTTTCTTATTTAGACAGAGAAGGCTGGTATAGGAGAATAGAAAACAATGGATGGAGGCTTGTATCAGACAGACTCATACACCACATCATGAATGATCCCATCACCCTGGAGACATCAAAAAAAGAATATAAATTTGATCACAGTCGAGTCAGTGGAGAATATTTTTTCTTTTTTAAAATTACAGACTATATTATATAACTTAGAAACTAGTGAAGTTAAAAATAATTTAAATCTTTGATTACTGCTTTAAAAGTGATTTACTTCTAATTTTAGCAAAGTTTTATATAAGTATAGTGAGGTTTTTTTTTCTCAGTTGAAAAGAAAACAAGATGTTGAAAGGAAAAAGAAAGAGAAAAAAGTAGAATGGATGCAAAAACTGTGAGTTGCTATTCAGTTTTAAAGGATTTTAATTTAAGTTGTAATAAAAAATAATTCAATGTAATTAATCTTAACACAGCTAACCTAATATTTTTAAATATCCTGTTTAAAAAACTATTTTAATTTAGAGGTTGGCTAAAATGAAATGTGATTTCATGTTGGGGAGGGGAGTTGGATCTGACTGAAGGGATGAGTTAAAAATAGTTTTAAAAAATCTTGATGGACAACCCCTTGATAAAAATATCATAAAACTTATGTTGAGCTTTAAAGCTAGGACACTATTAAAGAATTGTTGTCAAATTATAAATGTTCTGAAATACCTGAAATTAAGAATACAATCAATACATTCATATAAGTATTTATTAGTTATAATTTTTAGAAATAAATATAAACTTAGCATCAAGGTTTGAATTTTTTTGGTATCTAACATTTAACACCTGTAATGCTTCATAAACTCTAACTATTGAACTGAACAAAGTGTGTGGTATATTTTCAAGATACAAACAGGGGATGTTACAAGCTAAAGCCCAGGACTATGAGACAAGAACTCTTATAGAAGATGCCACAGCCGGCATGATGGCTACAGTAGAATCTCAAGGCATCGATGCCCTGGAGGACTGGGAGGTGGATGAGCTGTTAGACTGGACCACGAGTCTGAATTTTGAGGAGTGAGTTTCTGTTTTTGTGTAGACATTTTGAATTATAGCACGATAGTAAAAACTTTTTCTGAATTATGTTTTATATTAGCTTTTTAAACATACTTCAAATATAAAAAAAAAGTGATAAATGGAAAAATCTTTTATCACACATATTAAAACAATTTTGAAACAATGAGTTGATGAGTCAACATAGACATAACCATTATCAGCAAATTATTAAAAAGTGGGTTCTGTTGATGTATTAATATAATTAAGAAAATTTGTTTACAAAACAAAACATTTTTTTAACAGTGGTAGCAATTGTGTTTCTGGTTTCGAGCAACAGTTATGAATTAGCAAATCTTTAATGAAGCTACTTGTTGACTTAATTGATCATGTATTTATTGATACCAATGTGACAGGTATAGGACTAGTTGGACAGATCTCGCTACCAGTGCCATGTCACAGAAATTAATTGGTATGTTCTAGAAATTCTTTTTACTAATAACAGAAATAAAAGATTTTGAAATTTTAAACCACTGAGTAATAAAAAAAGGACTGAGAGATGCATTTATTCAAGTAAACTTTATTGATTAAAAAAAACAACAACAATTTTTAGGATAATATTAATAATTAAGGACTAAGAATTTAATATTTAAAAAAAATATCAAATTAATTCACAATCTGAGCACAAATTAATATTTTAAAAAATTATCCAATTAAATCAGAATCTAAGCACAAAGTAAGCTATTACAATTAATAGTACATTTTTGTTTTTTATTTCTTCACATCAGAGGATAGGTTCAGAATTTCAACAGCTGATTCTGACCCATTTGAACTGAGTCTATCCACTGGACCATCAAGACTAACATCCACCCGGCAATCTCTTGCCACTTCTGAAAAACCTGCTATTAGGATATAATTTTGTGTTATAAGATTGCTAATTTATGTAATTGTATGTAATTTATATAGTAAAAAAATCTATAAATACTATTTGTTATGAGGTGTGGGACAAACCAAATTGTCATAAAATTATCATTTTAGTAGTTATAAATGTTATATATATATATATATATAGGGCTATATTATAATTGCTATAATTTTTAAGAGAGCCTAATAAAAAGCCTTCATTGTTTTATAAATGTTGCTATGTAATAATTGGATATTATTTGTTTTATCTGCTGCTGGAATGATCATGAGTAGTTTATATTTTATAATGTAAATTAATTTGAAGTATTAGAATTATTATCTGACTAGTATTTCTAGTATTTTTTTGTAAAAAGATTTTGACACAAATGCCATATTGAATTCATTACAAATAGCTGTGTACTGTCTGCTAGACTTCTACTGGAAAACAGAAAAATGCGAATTAAAATGTATAAGCCATGTATTGTGTGTTTTACTTTATTTATTTGAATTATTAGTTCAAAATCATTACAATAAAAATAAAAATAAATTCATCATGCAAGGGAGGTAAACAATAATTTTAAAAACATTTCAATGTATTCTTTCCCCTACACTGCTTCCAATTAAATCAATCCTCGTTGAGCGATAAAAAAAAATCAACGTGCTACGGATTGACGGATCAGTGTGAAAAAAGCGACATAAAAATGTAACCAAATGTCCAATAAACGTAATCAATTATTTTTCCAACGCTTTAATGCAGAATATGTGTGAGGGTAGGCTAATAAGGTCTAAGGCCACGCCACGTTACTTCACCTTGTACAACAAGCAACCAAAATTTAATTTAATTTATCGGAGGCTGATATTGTAGTTTTAACTGCAGATAATATACTATTTTAATTTCATAGTAGATTAAAACGTAGGCAAAAATATAGATACCTGTGGTCTATTTGACTATTATAATAGTATTATTTATATAGAGACTACATATAGCTATTACACCATTTTGTGGCCCTTTAAAGTTGGGGTCTCCTACTCAGTATTCAACCTTACACAGTAACCTTGTTTAACAACAAAGACATACCTGTTAATGTTATGAGCAACAAGTTCAAACAGTTTTCAAAGGCTTGTTTCATCAAACATTAAAAAATCCTTTGAACACATTTTTAAAAGTTGAGACCTGTTGTTAAACTGTTGAATATATATTTTTTTAAAAAAGGGTATTCTCCAAAAAAAAAAAAAAAAAAAAAAAAAAAGAAGGAAAAAAAAAAGACTTATATTTTTTCTGTGTGTAATAAAACGAACTCTATTTGTAAATTTGTTTTTGTTCTGACATTTATTTTAGGGATCATCCATAAATGACGTCACGCTTTTTTGACGATTTTTACCTCCCCCCTCCCCTCCGTCACACGTCGTCACAAAAAGCCAGACCCCCCCTCTCTCCTAAAATGACGTCACACCTCAGCCTAACCCCCCCCCCCCTCAAAATTGCAGTTGAATTTTTTTTAAAACATCGATATTTTCTAAAATCTTGTCTGAACTCTGTCAAAATTGAGTATTTTAATCAATTCCTATTGCAATTTACTAAAACAGTTTTCTAAAACGCGAAATAACGTCTAAAATTTGTTTTCTAACCTTGCCTTTTTATAATGCAAAAGTGTGACGTCACACCATCTGACCCCCCCCCCCCCTCATCACACACCGTCACAAAATTACGAACCCCCCTCCCCCTACGAGTGTGACGTCATTTATGGACGACCCCTTATTTAGGCTACTTTAATCTATTTAATCTCTTTATTCAAACACAGATTTAGGTCTATATAAAAAAAAATAACTAAAAAAAAACATAAACAAAAAAAAAACAACAGCAAAAACAAACAAAAAATAAAACAACAGACCAACTATTAAAAATCGCAAGGATGTAAAGGGGGGGGGGGGCGAGAGCTGGCAGTGATTAATTGAAGGGAGCTAACTAAATCAAATTTTTTTTTTTTTTTTTTGCCCATCTACGAACTACTGAAAAAAAAATCGGGGTTAAAATCCTACAGCACTTTGCCCTCCGGTCAGCTCGGTGCCCTGGAACAATCCGGCAGTTATTCCCCCATTAACTGGATTGTTCTTTCCCGTGGAGAGTCTGCACACCTTTTCAATTTAGCCATGTTTCCTGTCGCTCCGCGCCCAGCGGTACCTTACCGTCTTACCCAGAATGCCAAAGTTTGCTGCGCCTTCACGAAACAGGAATAAACAATTTGGCGAGATCAAAAAATAAAAAGTGGCAAGTCTGCTTGGGGGAGTACTCATGCCTGCGCTGGCCACATAATGTGACGGTCAAATAAACACCGTTAGTAACAATGCCAGGGGTTTTTCGTTAAGGCGCTATGCCTGCCCAGGACTTACCGGCGTCGGCTTAAGTGGTAAACAAATAAACAGCAAATTTACAAACTAAATTTCATACCCATATTGAAAGTGTTGATATTTCGGAGTTACCCTTAAACAAAAGTTTCTTTACAATTGTTGTTTGTTTAACAGGCCCTTATGCCTTATTATTATTATTTACGCTTGCCAGAACAATTTTTATTTGCATGCCAAAATGTTAATTTTTACATCCCCATATTAACGAAAATTGACATTGACATTTGGTTTTTGGTCCTACGTTGTTACCCGTTGCTAAATTTATCTAGTTCTTTTATAATATAAAATAATATAATTATAATATCTATAAAAGTGTGTATATATGTATTCAACATATTTCGTTTTATGACCAAAGAGGTTGCTAACTTATAAAACGAATACCTTAAGAAACGTTAAAACACCATCGTTTTCTTGCTTTCAAAATATTTACAATGGGGGATTGCTACAAGATAGGTCACGTGAATAAATCATGACATTGTAACTCTTTTTTTCACATTCCATGTTAATTTGAATCTCGAGGCTTATTGGTTGAGGCAGGTGGTCGCGTGCACTCGCTCAAAGTAATTATCTCCAAAACCTTCACCAAAAGGGGCGGTAATCCCCTGAAAATTGAGCTCGAATTTTAGTCTCCGTGTGTGGCTTGTGGCTGGGAAGTCTTAGCATCTGCGTGCTGGGGGCGGGGTGTGGCAGGGTGGGAGGGGGGCGAGAACTGGCAGTGATTAATTGAAGGGAGGTAATGAAAGAAAAAAAGAAATATATAGAGCAGCAAAGAACGAGTACTCAGTTTAGTACTGCTATGAGAAGAATTTTTTTTTTGAAGAACAAAGAAAGAGTGAATAACAGAACTGATGAATGTAAAACAGGTGATATAAAAACAAGAATCAAGTGCTAGTTAAATAAACAAAACAAAAATAATAAATATTTAGCATAGCCTACCCCATCAACAATGGTAAATGACATAACAGTTAAAAATAGTTTTTACAGAGTTTTCTTAATATATTAACAAAATAAATTAAAATTAAAACTTCTTAATATATATATATATATATATATATATAGGCCTATATATATATATATATATATATATATATATATATATATATATATATATATATATATATATATATATATATATATTCTTAAATATTATGTATATAATCAGAGGGGCAAGTGAAGGGTAGGAGATATGTTTTTGATTTATCGCATTAAAAAAAACATTAGTGAGTATATAATTTTGGCAAGCATGATTAAAAAAAAAAAAAACTATTTTTTTTTCTGTGAAATAAAATTATCAAGATTACACTCTCTCCTTCCTGTAATTTAGTTTTTAGAAAAAAAAATATTTTACTCGTTTGAAAAGTTACATTAAAGTTCACTTTCACGTAACCCGGTTATCTCATAGCTACTCATATAAATATAAGATAGCAAACTCTAAAATCAAATAACTGCTACCTTGTAGTTAATTATTGGATGGATAAAGGCTATGGAAGCAAATCCAAAGAGAAAAGCAGGCTAAATGGAAGTCAAAGGCGCATACCAAGTTGACACGTGATACTTAATTGTGTTGAATGAAATCCCTTCAAGTATTACAGTTAAGAACAATGAAGAAGAAAATAACTTATAATGCTAATTATGATAGTATAGAGATGCTAGAAATAACAAACATATGATAACACTACATACAACACAACAAGATAGCAACGCGACACCCAACACAATAAAACAAAAACAAAACACGTAACACAAAAAAACACAACAAAACACTAAAAAAAAAACAAGACTTACACATTAGACCAAAAAAAATAACATAACAAAAATAAACTTAACAAAATCACAAAATTACACATAACAAAATCACAAAATTACAAATAACAAAATAACAAAATTACACATAACAAAATAACAAAACTACACATAACAAAATAACAAAACTATACGTAACAAAATAACAAAACTACACATAAAAAATAACAAAACTATACATAGCAAAATAGAACTACACATAACAAAATAACAAAACTATACATAACAAAATAATACTTCACATAACAAAATAACAAAACTATACAGAACAAAATAACAAAGCTACATATAACAAAATAACAAAACTACACATAACAAAATAAGGACAATTAACAAAGCTACACATAACAAAAGTAACACAACTACACATAACAATGTACAAACCCAAGATTTAGGTCCACGTTTTGTCCTCAATGTGACCCAATTTTAATCTATTAATCACACAGTATGCCAAACCGTATCTTTGAAGTGAAGATTTTTAATTTATGCGCATAATTAATTAACACGTGTCTTGGGCCTCTATTAGAGCGAGTGGAAGATGACACTTCAAAAGAAAGCAAAAAAAAAAAAAAATCGCAACTCGTAGTTTGATAAAGATCTCAGATTCGTTCTTCGTTTCACCTCTAGCCTCTAATCTAATAGGCTCACTAGATATTTTGCTGGTACAACGTTTAAAAAGAGAACGCTATGTGGGATTAGTCAGTAATTGTAGTGAATGTGCACATATTATACAACATGAAGGGATGGGGTGGTTTATCATTAGCGAAGATAAGTGTTATAGAACAATTTCGTTTTATCAATTTAAATTTAAATATAATTTCTGCTGCTTATTTTCTACTTAACGCTCCACTTCCGAAGTCTTGCATAAACCGTGTATAGTTTAAATTACAACACACACGAACACAATTCCTGTAACAGTTACTTAATAAAAACATTCTAAACGTGTTGTAACTTTTGTTCTGTTGGAAGTTGTGTTGTGTGTGGATTTTTGGATTTGTTATACAAATTGGAACATGGTGGTCTATACAATTGCTATATAATGTTACAAGGGGTGAAGGGTTAAGAGTGTCCTACATTGGCGTTATACAATGTATACTATCCCACACTTTAGGATGAATTTTTGTCGAAGTGTCCATATCATAGTTAACTCAATTCCTTATTTTTAAGATTTAGTTACTTAATAAACATAAATCAATATATAAATATATATCTTTAAAACTTTTTTTCTGTGGCAGGGGGAGCAGGTTTTAGGTAGGTGCCTATGACACGTGTATGTATACACATATTAACATTCACATACTAAAAGGCTACATAAGGAGATCTTTTAGTCAACGGGTCAAATTTGACCACCTTTTTCTTCTTCTAATGTCTTAAAAAAACCCACCCTAAATCTTACGGGAAATTCCTAGTTTATGACTAACTCTAGCCGATCACGTCGTGAGGTTCCATGCCGCGTACAGTGACCTAAACTTGGGATTAAAAAAACAATAACAAAGGGTTCTTATTTCTAAGGATTTCACCCCCAAAACATAACAATTACGTTCACCCTGAGCTAAAAAGCTACGCGTTGTTTTGGCGTTCGAATTGCAAACTTTTCATTTTTAATCACAGCAAAACAATCCTGGCATACCGGTCGCTCGTATTTAACTAAGTGTAAACACCGGTATTTAGAGAAGCCACCCGCAATGATTAGGCTTTTTATGTCCCTCCTTTAGTGCTGTAATGGAGCGTCAATGTCGACGGCGGTAACTGGAGAAACCTCGCTTCCGCTTGATCGTGTTTTCCTTAGATACAGGAAATGGCGACGTGAACGTATAGTAGAGGAGTAGAGGCTCTGATGTTTTAAAGCTTGATATAACTTTGCAGTGGCGAAGGCGGGGGGGGGGGGGGGGGGGGGTTAGGGGGGGTCATAACCCCCCCCCCCTCCATAGACCCCTCGGTATATATATATATATAAAGTTTGAGGGGGGGGGTGCAAATCGAAAGTTTGTCCCCGGATAAAAATTGGAACCTCCCCCCCCCTTGAGACGATCCTGGCTTTGCAACTTTGCAATTGGCTGTCGTGGTGTTCTGTACTATTTATAATTTTTAACATCTCTTTATCATACTCGCTGTCACTTTCTATATCGCATGGGAGTTTTTTTTTTTTTTTTTTTGTATTTGGAAAATAAAGTCGTATAACTTAAATGTTGGGGTCTTCAAAGAATGAAAGTAAAAGTTACCCTTTCGGACTTTGGGGGTTGATGGGACAGAGGAAGTAAAGTCCATCTGTTTTCGTGTCCACGGCATATACATTCTACACTACTTTTCTCACCCCCCCCCCCTCCTAAGCGACACATCTTCACACAAGTTTTACCCTATTCTCATCCCTCTACTCTAACCCTAGGTGAGTGACATCATGAATGCACGTGCCGATTTTACGTGGCTATAACCCTTAAAATTAAAGCAAGTATTTTCGTTAACATTTAATAAAACTTTTATTTACACAATAAAACAAATACATCAACATGTGTGGTGTTTGTGTAGTCTGACGTATGTGAAAGGTTACAAAAATGTGGTTGGAAAAGGGAAACAAAACAAGTATTGTACACAAAGTGCTCCAGTAGAGTTGAAACAAAAGAAAAAATAATTAATACTGTACTCATTTAGTACTTTCTTGACAATAGCATTTAGCCCCAATCAATATAGAACTTATGAGAGGGAAATATTAGGGAAAAATAAACAATTAGCTGTAAATGACTGATGATCTACACATGGCGGACGGTGTGTGTGTGTGTGTGTGTGGGGGGGGGGGGGGTAAGGGTATTACAGTTAGCCGAATAGTCTGGGGGAGGAGTTGCTTGATTTTGAGGTCCAATCACATACTAATTGGCAGATATACCTTTGTTTTTCTTTTGTTTATTTTTCGTTTAGTTTTTGTCTTCTTTTTTAAAAAAATAATTTTATTTTCCATAAAACAAAAAACAACATATTTATAGTGACATTGTTTACATAAATTTGAATAAATAAGTACATGTTTTTTTATATACAGGTAGAAGGTGGAAATAAAACATTTTTTAAAGAACGCTGATTTGCGTTTTTTTAGTTATATACAAGAAGCGAAAGAAAAAGAGATACAAATTATTTACAGTGACTGCTTTAACTTTTCTTTTAGTAAATTTAGTTGAGTTTTTGCCTTGCATAGAAATTGTGCTGCGAGTTGAAGAATTAATTAAGTTTTAAGTAGTTGCTTACTTTTAATTTTTTTTTTCTCACAAGTTTACGGTTAAGAAAAAAGTGCTTAAAATGAATGTAAAAAAAAATACAAAAATGTACACTGTTTAGATTCAAGATAAGGTGGATATCGTGCATTTTTGTGTATTTTGTAAAACTTTTACATGAAACAAACTCACGTTGTCTATGCACTGATGAAACCCTTTGAACATTGCCTTTTACTAATAATACCTTCTTACTTCCCCTTCTTTGATAACTTTTTATCTCCCCTTAAGAGAGTTTTTCTGAATGAATGCACGTCATTGTGGGAAATTCGTACACGTCACACTGCATGAATCAACTAATCCAAGCTCTCCGCATTGATGGGGGAGGGAAGCTGCATGGGAAAATTCCTACCAGTTTGTTATCGCCCTTTAGGTGCTCTAAAATAGATCGACAAATCCCGGAGTGGGTGCTATCGCCTCACTGAGCGGGATTGTGTGTTGTTGGTGGGGATGAGGGGATGGAGGGGATGAGGGGATGGAGGGGATGGGGGGAGTGGGAAATATCTGGTGCTTTAGATGAGCTTCTACGAGTTAAAAAAAAATCAATGAGGTTTTTTAAAAAAAATGTTTTTGTCACAAATTCTTAAGATTTACATGAAAGGATTGAGCATCCGTCTATAATCTATCCAGGGGTCTCCAAACTTTTCAGTCCGAGGGCCGCATTAACTATTAAAATTAAATTTCAGTTCGGGGGCCAGTTTCTTCCAGGCATGTCGTAATTTTTCTGAGCAAAAATCCTCAGCCATCACTAACAAACGTTTTTTCCGTGGACAAAAGGATCTCCCCGGGCCGGATGAGAGGACCTCGCGGGCCGCATCCGGCCCGCGGGCCGTAGTTTGGAGACCCCTGGTCTATACATTTCAACAATGTTTGCAAAGCCATTATGAGAATATGAAGGGTTTAAATGTGTATCATTAGAATCACTTTAAAAATTCACAAAAAAAACGTTTTAATATCAAGCTTTTATGTAATAATGCACTAAAAAAGTAGAAAATAAATTAAACACTACTATTTAAATAACTATAAAGAAAAGTGTGGGTCACTTTAGTACCTATTGGATACCTTTACTAATATTTGAGAAGAGACCCACGCTTTTCTTTATAGTTATTTAAATAGTAGTGGATTATTTAATTGGATTATTTCGATTTTACTAACAGAGTTAGAGATTGATGCTACGTCAAAAGAACTTTTATAGAAAGAATCATTCATTGATACTTTACTCGTGTTACATAATATACATGACGACATTTTGAGAGATGGTTTCAAAAACTGAATCGTTCTTGGTTGTCATGGCCACTGCTGTCTTATAAGAAATTTTGTTCATTATTATCAAAATTCATTTGAACGTTTTAGATCAACGAAACGTGGAGTAAAATATAAGTTTTTTTATACCACGGTATATTCGATAAACCAATATTTTGGACAAGCTTGACACATTCTAGTCCATAAAAAGAATTTCAAAAGATTTATTAAAAACTGAACGTTAATTTTATTTGAATATATCACAAGAATAGACAGACCGGTTGATTGGGGTGCATGAAGGGTTTACTCATGTGTGAGAAGTAACGATTTATTGAACCAAACTCACCCTTTTGAGAAAGAACGTGAAAAAAAGTTAAATGTCTGAGATGAAACAAAACAGTTTTGTTTCCTTCGTGTAACGCCGCTATCAACAAAAAACAAACTGCAATGTTCTTGCCAAAGACTTCTGTATACTTGCTGTATACTTCTTAAAAATATTGTTCTCATATGTGAGAATAGACGATAAATATATTTGATTTTTATCCTACTACATTATATTAAATGCTTTATTAAATGCTTTTAAAAAATTCGAATAAATATCGTTCTACGAAGAGCCTTACAACATATTACAAATGTATTATAATTGCTTATTCCTTCATGAAAAAAGATCAATATTACTTTATAGATCTATAGATAAGTTAACACAGTTTCCAGCAGTTCTATTAACAGGGATTCAAAACAAATGTGTCAACACCACTCAAATCAAATTGTCCTGGACAGTTTCAAATGCGACACAAACAAAACAAAACTCAATTAAAACAGACCGACGTACGCCTACCCCCATCTTCAAATACAGGATGTTAATAATAGGACCTCCGGGCTTTCCCGTTTCCCCTTTCACAACACACTCAATGTCCATCGATGCCACTCACACAGAAAATGTTTAGGTTAAGGTCTAGCAGACTTAAATCTAAACCTATGTCCATGATATAGATGCCACAGTTGTCATAGTCAGTGTTTAGCCTAAGGTCTAGCAGACTTAACCCTAAACCTTTGACCGTGTTATAGATGCCACAGTCATGTAATAGCCAGTGTTTAGCCTAAGGTCTAGCAGACTTAACCCTAAACCTTTATCCGTGTTATAGATATCACAGTCATGTAATAGCCAGTGTTTAGCCTAAGGTCTAGCAGCCTTAACCCTAAACCTTTGTCTGTGTTATAGATGCCACAGTCATGTAATAGCCAGTGTTAGGCTTAAGGTCTAGCAGACTTAACCCTAAACCTATGACCGTGATATAGATGCCCCAGTCATGTAATAGCCAGTGTTAGGCTTAAGGTCTAGCAGACTTAACCCTAAACCTATGACCGTGATATAGATGCCCCAGTCATGTAAAAGCCAGTGTTTAGCCTAAGGTCATTTACAATCTTAACCCTAAACCTATGTCATGACACACATGACAGTGAAACCAGATCTTGAATTGTGCCAAAACACGCTTGCCCTTTGTCCATCGATGTCAGGTTAATGTACAGGCCCACACTTAGAGTGGGGTCATAATATGCTAACAGTTGCTTAACGCTGACTTTGAAAGGAATAATGACTAGAGTTTGTTGTTGTTCAAGGGATAACGAGTTGTTTGACTTTAAACAAAATATTGACGGCACTAATGTTGAGATAATTGATGTCGGCCATCTGGAAGTTAATTTCACTTCAGTTTTTTTGAGGCAATTTTTTAAATGAGGCATAACATCACACCTTCGCCTAAAATTAAATATAATTTAAGTTCAAACTCTTGATCTTTACGTCGACTTTTAAATCTATTTGAGATAAAAGGAAAAAAAAAATAACCCACAGTAAAAATTACATAAAATTTATTTGTAGAAAATTTTTAAACCTATTGTACAATTAACATTTTTTAATGTTTAAAAGATATTTACAGACGAATCGAAAAGAGATTTTTTTTAAAAAGCATATTTTAAAATTCAAATTATTTTTCAAAGAGTCTTGATATAATTTTTAGGTTAGAAAATTTGAAACAGTTATACTAACGGCACTGCCTAAGGATTGTATTAAAATCTAAAATAAAACTAAGAAATAAACGGTGCTTTAACTGTTTTGTGATCCTGCGAAAATAATTGCTATCTCTAAAAGTCAGTATCAGAAATCCGCGTTCATTATTTATCTTCTTCATTAAACAAGTAATAAATTATGATAGTCATGCCTTTGTTGTTCATATCTTAATTAGATTCTATATCTTATATTCATAAATTATATCGATAAAAACCTCTGTTTAGCAAAAAATTAGGAATTAGTTTGCAACATAATCGATAACGAATACAAATATAAAAACTGGGTTACGGTTCGTGATGAATATCTATATTTATCTCATTGCGTCACGAAACACGATTGCACCACAGGGTGTATATAAGGGTAACTTGATCACTGAAGTTGGTACCTACACAAGCCTAACATACCTACAGAGAGCATCCCTAGACTTGTTGATTGAAAAACAGAACAGGAAAAGAAAATGGTGTTTAAAGTTAGAAAAGGCGGTGTCAGGTCAGGAAACACCCTACGCCGGGTCAACACCTATCAGGCAAAAAGGTAGGGAGTTTTACTATTAAAATATCGCAGCGGTTCTCAGTACTTTGTCGTGTGGGTACACGTCACTTTTTTGTTGACTCGATTTTTTAAAAAGCTGTTTCAGCTAGCTCATTAAGATACTGTTACTTATGTTATAAGCAGTGTTTTTTTTCCCCACAGACTTTTTTCTCAAGGGGGGGGGGGGGCGTCTAAACATGTCTAGATAACTTCCATTTCGTTCGGGGGGGGGGGGGGGTAAACTTTCTTCGGGGAGGGGGTGGGGTGGGAAGAGATGTCTTGAAGAAAGACATTTATAAGGCCTTTAGCTTCCTAGCTATAATAAAGTTTGATGTGAAAGCCTACATCTAGGTCTCATATAGGAAATAGCATGTTGTTTTTTAAAACGCAAGTCTAATAAAAAAAATCAGATATTCCCACTAAAGCACCAATTAATTAGGTACTTATTGATAGGAATGCCAAATGTGAACTCCCCCCCCCTTTCCCACAGCTCAAGCGGTTGGTGCTTTGCAGACGCTTAAGTTGTTGAATACAGCGTGGGACTCTATTAGATATTGATTTATTCTACTACACTATTAAAACAAGCCCAGCTTAATTATTCAACAACCGTCAAATATTGGCGCTTTGTAGACCCTTAGCTCTCACTGATACAAAACCGTGATTTCGGCTTAACACCAAAACCTGATTACGCCACTAATACAAGCGGCTGAGTACGCCCCTTACTCAAAAACATGATTTATTGACTATGTCCCTAATGTTAACTCTTTGTCTGTGGTTATTACGACTTAACTGTCTAATGACCCTAAAAATAATTTTAAAAATTTCATATTAAGAACATTTTTTGCAAGGGAATTTTATCAAATGGTCACCCTATTTTGTATCTCACACAGCAAGTAAAATGTATTTGATGAACTATATTTAGCCTCAGATAACAAGTAAAATTGTCTATGTATATCTTTATTGACCCTAGTATTTTCTTCCTGATCCTATCGTGGGTCAGAAATAATGACAGACAGCAGTGGCGTAGCGAGGTCGGGTGTCACCCGGTGCGACACTTAATGGTGTCACCCCCTAGAGACGTAGCGACTCTTCCCGGGGACAAACTTTCAATTTTCGATTTGCACCCCCCCCCTCGAACTTTCGATTTTCACCCCCCCCCCTCAAATTTTTCTCTGTATATTTTACTATTTTTTGCCTTGGTGTCACCCCCCCCCCCCCCCTAAATGGTGTCACCCGGTGCTGTCCGCACCCACCGCCACCCCCCTCGCTACGCCTCTGATAGACAGTATAACATAAAACAATCAAAAGGTCTAGCTAATATTCGAACCCGTGACCAACTGTTCCCTGTACTGATGTGTTTTTGTCTTGACTCCCCAGATACGCTCGCCAGTCGTGTCTACTAGGCCGCACCAACCTCCCCACCCGCGGGATCAACCAGCTAGTAGAAGACAACTCTGAGGATGACCTAATAGCCGAAACACTCGGCTCCACCAACGTGATACTGTCCCTCAATAAAAAACAAAGATGGCGCCTGCCTGCGGAAGTAAACAGTATGATTATTGGCGGGAAATTTGAAACAGACGACACGAAAGTGTCGGTGATCGAACGTCACAAACTACAAAGGAGGGCGAACTGCGTACGATTCTCGTGTAATCGGAGTCGGTTTAACCAAAAATCGAGTAAACAAGATCGGTATTTTTGTTTCAATGCCGATTCTATCGATGTAGAAAAATCAAACCGGAAATTAAAACGCGAAAAGGCCGCGGTATTAAAAAGAAAGACTAAAGCGGAACGAAGCAAGAGAGATGAAACAACAATTAAAACTTTGGAGTTGTTCACTCGTTCAGGGAAAGATAACTCTGGACTTGCGAAGCCACTGAGCAGCACCACGCCTGAGTATCGTTTGGAGGTGTTCTACCCTTGTCCGAAAAGTTGCTCTTTGGCCTTTAACCCCAAGTACACCGATGTCAAAGCGGAGGTCAACGAGGACGGGACAAAAGTGGGTGTGACCAAGCAGAAAAAGAGAAAAAGGACAGTTAAAAGTTACGGTTCTTGGATGATGAGAGATGATTGGCAAGAGATAGAGGATGATGTCGCTGCTATGTGGCTAGAAAATGATGAAAATTTGGACGATTTGGATGAAGAGAATGAATTATATGAAGAGCAAATGTATGTAAACTCAGGACAACGCTTTGAGGACAAAGAAGTATTTGACAATAATAGTAAAGTTGAACTAAATGATAGCTACAATTTTTCTGGAAATCTATTTGCGAATTTAATAACAGAAGCTGAGCTAGCAAGCCGCCTATGCTCTAAAAAGAAACCCACAAAAAGCAAAAACAAATCAAATTTTGAAGACGGTTCAAAGTTTAATACTAAAGGTCGAGTCATCTTCACCTCGGAAAGAAAACCAAAGCAGTTCCGGTACCGCAGCAACAAACCCAGAGCTCCTAAACTGAGGAGAAAAGTACCAGAGATGACTGGAAACGAGATTAAGTTTCACAATGCACGAGTCTTTATGTCGGCTAGCGAGGTCTCTGTCGAGGAACTGAGAGCCAAGTTTGGGTCAGCGTACCACGAAGCTGAGTGCCAACCCAGGAGATTCATCCTAGACGTGTCCAATGATATCCTTAATATCCTGACAGACTCACGCACGTATTGGTCCAGCAAGGAGTTTACATCGTACGTCATGTTTACATATGACGGCGTGTATGATGATGATCACGACATCTTTAAAGTGCAGTTCAATTCCCTTCTCTGTACCGACTCTTGTAGAATTCTCAAAGCCATCCCATTCCAGAAACAGACGGTGGAGACAGTAATGGGGTATATCGTCAGCGTTCTACTGGACATGAAAAACGAAGACATTCTTGATATCAAAATGACAAAGGTTAAGACTACATCCCAAGTTGAAGTTATGAACTTGATCATGAATCTCAACGTCTCATCGTTTAGTACAGAGGAAAAAGTCCATTCTAATATTTTATTAGATAAAAAGCAAGACAATAATTTCTCTTACAGGCTGTTCAATATTGCTGAATTCTCCGAAGAAGGTTTATTTTGCGATATTTGTTACACGAATGTAAACCCAGTTCATGAAAGCGCGTCCAGTTTTACCAAACTTGATGCCTGTTCTCATATTTTCTGTGACGACTGTTGGAGGAAACACCTGAGGGGGAGGATGAAGGTCGGGGCTGTCAAGATGGTGTGTCCGGGATATTTATGTGACGCGGAGGTCTCAAGCGTGACGCTGTTGTCGTTCTTGCACGTGACGGAAGTGATGACGTTACAGAGACGTATTTTTTAGATAAATTTAGGAAAATCAAACCAGGCGAAATGGTGCCCGAACCCACAATGTGGCTGTGTTATTCAAGTCGAGGGTCGAGATGGTGTTGATCTAACCCCGATGGATGTGGTCTGTACTTGTGGGTACAGGGTGTGTTTCGTCTGTCTGTCAGACGCCCACTGGCCTGCTAGCTGTAAACAAGCAGCCGAGTACAAGCAGACGATTCAAAAAATTAAAGAAAATGCAAGTGAATCCACCAAAGCTGAAAACGAGGACGATTTATTCATCGAGATTGAAGGTCGGATTTGCCCAGCATGTGACAAATTTATAGAAAAAAATGGCGGGTGCTGTCACATGTCTTGCACGTGCGGGTTCAACTTCTGCTGGGAGTGCATGCAACCGTGGAGCATGCATCGGTTAGACAACTGTAAACCAGACGCGTCCATACTCAGAGAGTCAACCCAGAAGCTGATCATTAAACACATCAGCGCTCAGAAAACAACTTCAGACCTCGCCAAAGTTTCAGGCAGTGGCAGCAAGGCAGAGGTGAATGACCGAGCCACTCGCTCGAGTAAAGCCAAACTACGCCAAAGGAAAAAGTTGATCCAGCGCGCGCAGGAGCAAAACGAGAAATCGAAAGTCAGCTACAAACAGGAGATCAGGAGGTTGTGCAATCAACTGGAGCGTTACGTTCTGCATAACGAACAACTGAAAAGAGAGGTAAAATACTGAGTTTATATTTAACATCTAGCTGTTGTCAGTTAAGCCTTTTAGACGTTTGTAATAATTTTAACAAGGCTGCAGAACGACCAACTGAAAAGAGAGGTAAAATACTGAGTTTATATTTAACATCTAGCTGTTGTCAGTTAAGTCTTTTAGACGTTTGTAATCATTTTAACAAGGCTGAGAAATTTATGAAATTAACAGAAACAGTAAATTTATATTAAATTATCAAAGAAAACACAATTAAAGCACAAACACCATTTGAAATGGAAATGATGTGGGAGTTTAAAACAATATTTGTGCAAGTTAAAGAAACATAAATAAGAAAAATGTAATGCTTGTATAAACACTAAATGGGACGGCGTGGCCTAGCGGTAGAGAGCTAGATTGCTACGCCAAACGTCATAATTTTGAATCCGGGTTCAAGCCACATCTGATGGGTATCTAACTCACGTTAGGGAAAACAAAGGCGGGTGGGCATAGTGCTGACCACAATATCCCTTCATATGCCGAGGTTTCTGAACAAATGAACTCTGCTTCGTCTGCCCCATCTTGGGTACGATCGGAAGCAAATGATGAATAAATTTTAAAGTTCTTTAAACTGTTGGTGTAAACTTACCACTTGAGAAGTTTAAAGTTAGGTTTACATCTAGGTTTATGCTATTGATATGATAGCTTGTGGTATGGTTAATCCAACAGTACCTACACAATAGTTTTTACGTCGCAACACTTAAATGCAAATAATTTTCTTTATTTAAAAACAAATATATTTTCATCAGATTCTCGAGCTGTGTGAAGTGGACCCGAACCAGGTCGACCTGTCCTCGTCGTCCTTGACCCCTCACGTGACTCCCTTCCTCCAGTCGTGCCAGAGCCTGATGCGTTCCCTGCAGCACATCGCCGAGTTCTCCTTCGTGCTGCTCGTGGACGTCCCGCACGCCGTGGAGAAACAACGCTGCCTCAAGCTTGCCAACGACCTCAGCGCCCACAGCAGTTTCATCCGGTCCGTGTTCGAGGCCGACTCACACCAAGACCCGAGGGCCGCTGTGCGAAGGTTGGCGGACATCAAGGCGTGGGCGAGGCGAGCCTTGAGAACGGCGCTGTTCTCGGCGAACAAGCTACGGGGTTAAAGACGCTTCAAGGAGGAAAGAAAAGCAGGGAGGGGCAAGGGAGACGTGGAGGCGCACGGCGGGGAAGCAGCTGGCAGAGGCAGGACTGTCATGGGGGACTGCCAGAAAAATTGCCGGAGACCGACAAAAGTGGAGGGAGCTTCCTGTGGCGGCCCCATGTGTCTTGGGCACACTTAAAAGATTTTTGATTTGTTTAAATTTTGAACCCTATTTGTACACAAGTTCCACTTAATCAAGGGAGATAAATTCACTCTCATATAAAAAAATAAGACAAAAATTAATACTAAAGCAATTATAATGGTAATTATCTTTTACTTTTGCATTGAATATGCAAAATATAATTTAAATTTTGCTTTTACCTTAAACCTTTTTTAGTATCAGAATTTGGAATTATAATTTGACTCTTATTTAAATGAAAACCTGTTAGGTAAATTGCATTTGTAATTATTAAACAATAGAAATATTTGACACGTCACTGATTATTAAAGAAGTCAAGACATTTCTCTATTTCTTTATTTTAATTACCTTCCGTTTGAATGCTTTGATTGACTAATCATTGTTCACCCTTTTGTTATTGTAATGAGAATTTTTGTAAATATTTGAATTAGGTAACACACTAACGCAAACACACATGCATATGTTGATGTTTTTGTTTGAAAATACAAGTATTAAAATCAATAATAATAAAAATAATAATATAAAATATATAGAAAAAGAGAAAAAAAAATATCTAAAAATAACGTGATGTCTTATGTCTTAAGTCTTATGTTGTTAAGTAGTTGGCAACTCTGAATACTGGGTGCGAGTGCGTAAGTCAACTACAAACCGTGTATACAGACATAAATTAATATTGGAATCTTATAATGCAGGTTATTAAGGGGTCCGCGTGGTCGAGTCGGTAAAGCTTATGGTCGCTTAACCGAAAAGTCCCAAGTTCGAATCTTCGGGCAGATGAGGCCTTGTAGTTTGCTCTTGTTTGGACAAAGGCTATGGAAGCTAATATAAAAAAAAGCAATAATTAATTGTGTTGGAGGAAAACTCTTCCAACCACAAAATTAAGAACGCAGATGTATAAGAAAGAAAATGATTCAAAGGTTTTAAAAAATGCTCTCATATTATGTCTTTTTTATTTCATGTTCCGGTTTTTAAGATGACTCCCCTCCCACCTATCCAGAGATCATTGAATATTTAATGAGCTAATAAAATTCAAATTAGTCATTTTGTATATTGTACATGTAAACCGTTTTCAATCGATGAAATTACATGTCAGAAAAAGAAGTATTACTATTGTAAATCTGTATCAGTATTCAGAAGGCGATGATGTAAAAAAAAGTTTCCTTTTTCAAACCTAACGATCCATAGGGCTGATGAAGTAGAGTTCACATGTTCCCTAACATCGGGATGGTGTGGTCAGCGTTATACCTAGTCGCCTTTACCTTCCCTGAGTCAGGTACCCATAAGAACTGGGTGGACTCAGGGGCGTCATGCAGTCACGAACGAGATCCCAACTTTTAGAGTTGCAGTCAAACGCACTACCACTTGGCCATGTCATTCTAGCTTCCACTGTAACTGTACTGGTTATATAATTTTATTTTAGTTAATGCAACTTAGGCTGAAATATGTTTCGCTGTATGGTCCAGAAACATGAAAGGTAACCCGCTAGATGACACCAACATGTATTGCATTAGATGACACCATCATGTGACACAGGATGACACCAGCATGTAGTGTGACATGAGATGAACCATTATGTGTCAGCGGATGACACCAGCATGTAGTGTGACATGAGATGAACCATTATGTGTCAGCGGATGACACCAGCATGTAGTGTGACATGAGATGAACCATTATGTGTCAGCGGATGACACCAGCATGTAGTGTGACATGAGATGACACCATCATGTGACACCGGATGACACCAGCATGTAGTGTGACATGAGATGACACCAGCATGTAGTATGACATGAGATGACACCATCATGTGACACCTGATGACACCAGCATGTAGTGTGGCACGAGATGACACCATCATGTGACACCGGATGACACCATCATGTGACACCGGATGACACCAGCATGTGACACCGGATGACACCATCATGTGATACCGGATGACACCAGCATGTAGTGTGACATGAGATGACACCAGCATGTAGTGTGACATGAGATGACACCATCATGTGACAAGGGATGACACCAGCATGTAGTGTGACATGAGATGACACCATCATGTGACAAGGGATGACACCAGCATGTAGTGTGACATGAGATGACACCATCATGTGACAAGGGATGACACCAGCATGTAGTGTGACATGAGATGACACCTGCAAGTTGTATGTCAATTCAATACAGTACAGCAGCAAACGGGATAGACATTTTTACAAGATTAGCATTTACCACATTCCACACAATCCTCCACAACTGTGTCCTAGAGCTCATCTAGTGATCTTTACTGAATCTCTTCTCTACTCAGTCATCAAACATCAGAAGAAGATCAACGGAAAGTAAAGCGAAATTTATCAAATTTTTTTTTTTAGGTTTGTCGCTTTGTCGTTTTCACAGAAAAACGCAGCTAAGGAGATTGCATCGCTGATTTTTCCAAAACGTTTTGTTTAAGATATCCAGACTTCTGGGGATCAAAATGGGGAATATCGGCATACGCGAAATCTTGACTTACAAATCCTATTGTAGAGTTTTTAAAGATATATGTCTGCTGTATTAGCAGAGTTTCTTACTGGCACCTTACGATAACGCCCCCCCCCTCCCCCTTGCCCACCCTCGAACTAAATAGAAATGTATATTTTAACCGGTGTCCGCTCACACGTAATTTTAAGTTCGAACCTCGCCTCCAAAAATATTGAAGTGCCCTCCACCGGAGTAAAAAAATGTCTGAAAGAAAAAAATGCATCAGTTCCTATTATATGGTGCACCTAGTCTAAACGTAAACCGTTTATTCACAGAGTTTGATTATACCGTGAACCAACTCAGTCCGATTGAGGTTATACATATTTATACTTAGATTTGTGTGGGCCTAATTTAGTTAACTATTGTATAGATAAGTATCAATAATTAGACATATTAATATAAATGTTTAAACTAAAAGTTTAGTCAACCCATACTAACGGGCATCATCATCATTTTTTCCCTTTCGCATCCTAGTCGTATTGGGCAGGTGAAGCAGAGTTAATCTGTTTCATCCGTTTCAGTTATCTCGGGATACATGCGGATGGTGTGGTCAGAACAATGTAACTGACGTAGCTAATGTTTATAATTTAAAGAGCTGAACTACGGTTAGCGTTAGTTAACCAACAAATCAAATACAAAATTAAAAAAGCACTACCAGGACTAATACAGGATGTATTATTCTTCAAAGCTTATCTCGATCTTGGTATGTTTTCTTGGCAGCCGACCGGAATTTTGGTGGCCCACCGGGATTTTTTTCATGATGACCCTGCGACCCAGCCTACCTCTGATTTTAAAGTATCTACAACACATACCCAGACACCAATAGTGTATTATTTTCATCGACAGTGTCGGGATGTTTTTCTATAAATAAAAACATGGCTGCACTTTGAATTATATTTTAACAATAATGAACACGTTATAAAAAAATTGAAAAAAAAAAAAAAAAAACTAATAGCATTGTCAGAATTTGAAATATAATTTCATTTTTTACATTGTGCATTTTTTTTTACATACTTTACAGTAAGTATAATTGTTGCATATAATTTTGAGCCTTGTGTATTATAAAATATATGTTTTATGCAATGTTTAATGCAATATCATTTTTAAAAATAACAAAATCTACATTGGTTATTCGAGGATCAAGTACAATTATTTTCTACCTTCTTTTCTATCATTATTTATTTTGAAAAAAAAAACAACCCACATAAACATTCCAATCAGATATCGTAAAGATGAATGTAGCAAATTTGCTAATACGTATTCTATGTAAACACAAATTTAAAAAAAAATTCATAATCTTATAATCTTCAATATATGTTACATACATGAATGTTAATTTTATGAAACTTAAAAAAACAACAAAAAAACAACCCATTATTACATTCACATTACATCGACAGAATGACAGGCAAATTAAGTAAAATCCATTAAGACAGGTATATTTACTGAAAGCCATTTGTGACAGGTATATTTACTGAAAGCCATTTGTGACAGGTATGTTTACTGAAATCCATTATGACAGGTATATTTACTGAAACCCATAATGACAGGTATATTTCCTGAAACCCATAATGACAGGTATATTTACTGAAACCCATAATGACAGGTATATTTACTGAAAGCCATTTGTGACAGGTATGTTTACTGAAAGCCATAATGACAGGTATATTTACTGAAAGCCATAATGACAGGTATATTTACTGAAACCCATAATGACAGGTATATTTACTGAAACTCATAATGACAGGTATATTTCCTGAAACCCATAACGACAGCTATATTTACTCGTACTGAACCTTTCTAACCGTGGCCAAGAGAACATCTAGTGTCCGGCCGGCCCAGTTCTGAATGTCCGACAACCTCCTGACCGCCGTCCTCAGATCCTGATGGGAGCCGGTCTCTAGCACCGACGTGATGAAGCTACAGAAGCCGCTGATGTCGGAGGCCAGCTTGAGGGCGCGGCGCCTCTCGAGGGTGCTGGGGGAGCCCTGGAGCAGGACGAAGGTGTACTCGGCCACGTGGTGCAGGGCGAGCTTGAGGTCAAGGCAGCCGTAGAGGAACTTGGTGACCTGGCCGGACACGGAGAGGGTCAGCAGGTCCTGGTCAGTGTAGTGGACAGTGTCCTTGTCTGGTGTGTTCAGGGCAAGTATCTGGTAGAAAAAAAAATAACGAAATATATTACATTGCTCCTAAGGTACCAAAGAAATAAAAGGTATTTTTAAAATAGACACAAGAGAATTGCATAACCCCAAGATTAACTGTTAACATAGCAATATCTGGGAGTTTTTGGAGGTTCGAATTAGCTCAAGTAATACAAAGACCTGTTTTTTATGTCATAAGAATAATTATGTGTGCAGTTGAAAATTGACATATTTTCCACCCAGCAACTAACATAACATACTAACATAACAATTTTATTTCTATAGTAGGACAAATAGTTGTCTTTTTTTTTAAAGTGTCTCATTAAAATGAAACAAACTAAAAAGATTGAAGATCAATTTACCTCTCTTTTAAAGCCGAGGTCCTTGTGGGAGAGCGCTAACAGCTTGTGACTCAGCTCTTTGATGCCTTTGCCATGACGCTTGTTGCTGTACTCAATCCTCTGCTGCAAGGCCTTCTGATACATCGTCGTCTTCTGGCCGCGTCTCTTTCGGTTTGCTGAAGCTTCACCAGCAGGGGGTGTGTCGAACCTGGCAGGTTTGGGAAGTTCGACGTGTCGGACCTTGAGTCTGCGGCTGTAGCGGTACAGGATGTCCGGAGTCCCCATGCATTGGATACTGTTATCGTGGCTGGCGAGCGAGCGCATGCAGTTCCAACAGAACTGGTGCCCGCACTTGCACGTCATGTGGTAGCAGCCGCCATCTTTCTCCATGAATCGGGAACAGCTCGGGCACATCCTTCCTTCAATCTCATACAGCGTGGTTTTTTTCGGCACTTCTTTGGGAGCCGTGTCAATCGGGGGCTCGTCTGTGGTTTCATTTGGAGGCTTCAGGGTTTCGATTCTTTGAGCGTAGTCTTCAGCTTGCGCGCAAGACGCAGGCCAATGCGCGGCCCCCAGACACGAGAAACAGACCCGCATGCCACAACCGCAGGAGACATCAAAGGCGACACCGTCGACAGGTTTTTCAGAGCTGACTTGGATGACTCGGCCGCAAGTTGGATTTGGGCACCATTTGACGTTGGGTTTTGTTTCGAGATCACCTTCCAACTGACGCTGTAGCAGTTTGCTGACTTCTGCAACATGCAGCAGACTTATAAGCGTGACGAAGTCTAAATGAACGTCACACTGATACCCGGGGCATGTCAGGTTTAAAGCACCGCCGCTCATCTTGGCCCGGCAGTGAGCCCTCAAGCACTCGTCACAGAAAACATGGCCGCACTTCCCCAGCCGTGTTCCTGGATGTGCATGCTCGTGAGTTGGATTCACGTCATTGTAACAGATTTCACAAAATGCGTCCACGTCATATTCGGCGGAAAGTTTTTCAATTTTCACAGCAAGATTGGTCTTCTCTTGAAACAGGTCAAAACAATTTTTCCACACTTGGTCTGAAACAAGTAAACTCTGAACTTCATATTTCATTCTCTGGCTCAGCAGTTCAAAATCTGTTCGAACCGTGTTGGATACAAACTGTGTGTTTTCCAGGTTGAGTAATTTTTCTTCTTTCATTTCAAAAAGAGTTACAACGACACAATTTATAACTTCATCCAGTGAAGATCTCTGCGCTGGGATAGAATCACAGACCCGCTTTGTGTCTTTACAGATGTTGGAGTTTAGCTGAAGTCGTAAAATGTTCATTTGTTCGTCGTAAAAACTTTCGTAGGTAAAGATCAGGTAAGAGCAATAGTCACCTTTGACGTAGGTTTTGGGAGAAATGCTTAAAGTATCCACTACTTGCTCTGTGATATCTACAATAAACCTCAAAGGTTCACACTCCGACAAAACGACGCAAGGCCCAAATTTTTCTTTCAGTTTTTCTAGTGTGGTTTCTTCAGCAGGAATAATCACCTTGGCGCAGTGTACTGGAGTGTAAGCAGGTTTTGTAGGTTTTGGTTCGACAACCGGCACAGGTTTTGGTTTTTTCTTTCTGATCTCGACCAGCCTGCCACTTCTGGTTTTCCTGTATTTGACTTCCTCTTCCGGTTCTCGTTTGGGGAAATAGTTGACCTCGTCTGTGTAGACGATGTGAGATCGGTCCTCTGTGAAGTCGTCATGGTTCACTGATTGTTTCTTCTTGCGCTGTGGTCTGTGGGCGGAGCATAGGGACCTGGCCTTTTCAGCTTGGGCGATCAAAGCAGTCAGGAGGTATTGGGAGGAGTCAGAAGGAGCTGAGTCATCAGAGGAGTCATTAGGGGAAATAACATCTTCGTCGTCGTAGAAAGACAGAATATTGACGTCACTTAAATTTTCGGAGTCGCGGGTCGATTCAGTATCATTAATGTGGGTGTTGCTTTCTGCAGAAGTGTAAGGATATTTATCATCGTCCTCTTCTTCTTCAGCCCATAGGTCGTCAACATCATTCTGGAATATTTCATCGTCATATTTTCTAAAATCCTCTCCGGTAAGCCGCTTCCTGTGTTTTTGGGTTTTTCTCGAGACCTTGACATTCGACCTCATCTCCATCTTGCCCTCTTCGTTGACCTCCATCCTGACATCGGTGTACTTGGGGTTAAATGCCAAAGAGCAGCTCTTTGGGCAGGGGTAGAACACCTCCAGCCGGTACTCTGTCTTGGAACTCTCCAGGGGCTGAGACGCATTTTCTTTCTTGGAACCGGCAATCGTGAACACGTTCAAACTGCGCATGTCATTTCTCTTATCCGGTTTCTCTTTCTCTTTCTTGCTCAGTTTTAACAAATCGTACTTGGCTCGTCTTATCTTCCTCTGAGACTCCTCGTCTGCTACGTGATTCATATTAAAACTGAAGTACCTTTTCTGTTTGGGGACGACCGACCCAAACCGGCCTTTGTTGCAATGGAAACTCACGCAGTTGGCGCGTCTTTTTAACTTGTGACGCTCCAAGACCGACACCATGGCGTCGTTTTTGTTGAAGCACCCCATCTTGATCAGGTGACTGATGGTGGCCGGAAGTCGCCATCTTTGTTTTTTGTTCATGGAGAGAATCACGTTGGTGGAGCCGAGAGTGTCCGAGATGAGACTGTCGTGGGTTTTGGATTCGAACAGCTCCTTCACCTCAGCTGGTCCTAGGCTGGAGGTCCCTACAAAACAGCCCTGTTTGGCATACCTGTAGGAGAGAGAGGGTGTAAATGGTATACTCATGTAGGCATAGTCAAATAGATACACACACACACACACATATATATTTATATATATATATATATATTTATATATATATATATATATATATATATATATATATATATATCTATATATATAAAGCAAAGTGGTCAAGTGCCCGATAGGGCACTTCCCGGCGCCGCAGGCGCGTCAAATTTGGCACGATGGTGCCTTCGGGCGATAGAACACGAAGGCCGGTGACGGTTGGCCGAAAAGTCGACGGAGAGGGGGTCAAAACTGACCTCGACTGACCGGCGCCTTATATGGGCTATATTACGAAAAAAAATTTCCTCCGACGACCCCCATTGAAATTTTGTGAGGTGGTAGGAGAACGCCTTGGGGTGTCACAAAAAACTCGCCATGTCCGGGAAAAATCGGGAAATGGGTCAAAACTGACCAGTCGTATTTCCCTATATAATCTTTGTATTTTATGGGAAAAACAGAGGGTCATTTCAAAACGGATTTTAGGGCACTTACCCTCTTTACTTCTGGCTACATTTTTGCATGCTCTTAGGTAAATGGCTTGACCTTTAGGGAAAACTGTCGGTTTTACTCAAAGCCCTCGACGAGGGCTAAAAAGTGACCGCGAGTGAAATTCTCTTTATATGAGCTCTATTACGAAAAAATTTTTCCTCCGACGACCCCCCTTGAAATTTTGTGAGGTGGTAGGAGAACGACTTGGGGTGTCACAAAAAACTCGCCATGTCCGGGAAAAATCGGGAAATGGGTCAAAACTGTCCAGTCGTATTTCCCTATATAATCTTTGTATTTTATGGGAAAAACAGAGGGTCATTTCAAAACGGATTTTAGGGCACTTACCCTCTTTACTTCTGGCTACATTTTTTCATGCTCTTAGGTAAATGGCTTGACCTTTAGGGAAAACTGTCGGTTTTACTCAGAGCCCTCGACGAGGGCTAAAAAGTGACCGCGAGTGAAATTCTCTTTATATGAGCTCTATTACGAAAAAAAATTTCCTCCGACGACCCCCCTTGAAATTTTGTGAGGTGGTAGGAGAATGCCTGGGGGTGTCACAAAAAACTTGGCATATCTGGGAAAACTTCGTAAAGGGGTCAAAACTGACCAGTCGTATTTCCCTATATAATCTTTGTATTTTATGGGAAAAACATAGGGTCATTTCAACGCAGACTTTAGGGTACTTAAACTCAGTATATCTGGCTAATTTTTTGCATACTCTTAGGTAAATGGCTTGACCTTTAGGGAAAACTGTCGGTTTTACTCAAAGCCCTCGACGAGGGCTAAAAAGTGACCGCGAGTGAAATTCTCTTTATATGAGCTCTATTACGAAAAAAAATTTCCTCCGACGACCCCCCTTGATATTTTGTGAGGTGGTAGGAGAACGCCTTGGGGTGTCACAAAAAACTCGGCATATCTGGGAAAACTTCGTAAAGGGGTCAAAACTGACCAGTCGTATTTCCCTATATAATCTTTGTATTTTATGGGAAAAACAGGGTAATTTCAACACAATTTTTACGTTACTTAACCTCTGTACATCATGCTAATGTTTTGCATACACTTCTATAGATGACTAGGCCGTATGGAAAAACTGTTGGTCAGACTCAAAGCCCTCGACCAGTGCTAAAAGATGACCGCGAGTGAAATTCTCCTTATATGAGATATATATAAATAAATTGACGATCGATCCCCTTAATATTATTTGAGGTCGTAGACCGACCCTGGAGGGTAACAAAAAAACTTTATTCCCGTCGGAAAAAGCCATTGTAGACGTTAAATATGTTTATATATCGTATTTTCTTATATAAGCATAGTAACTGTTTAAAAAACAAGTTAATTAAAAAGTCTAGTGACAATTTTAGCGCAATTTCCTTATATCGAACCTCAGCTTATTAATAGGGTACAAAAATAACGTTTGATTTAATAAGTAAATTAAATCGAGATAAATCATATATTGAGCAAATAAATAATGCAACACAAGTAGTTTTAATAATTCAAAACAAAATAGAAAAAATATTTATTAACGAGATTTTTAAAAAAATCCTTTCGAACCTCCGCTCATTCGCTATGGTAAAATCCTTTCGAACCTCAGCTTATTAATAGGGTACAAAAATAACGTTTGAATTAATAAGTAAATTAAATCGAGATAAATCATATATTCAGCAAATAAATAATGCAACACAAGTAGTTTTAATAATTCAAAACAAAATAGAAACTAGCCTCCCGTATCAGTCGAAAAAAAAGGGGAGAGTAGCCTCCCGTATCAGTCGAAAAAAAAGAGGAAAAATTTTAAAAATCCTTTCGAACCTCCGCTCATTAAAATCCTTTCGATCCTCGGCTTTTGCGCTAAAAACCTACAAGACGCTCAGTTTAAAAATTCTTAATTAATTTTTTGTGACCGAACGAAAGGATATTTTTGAAAACTTTCTTCGGCAATATTGGTTTAAATTATGGCAGAAATCGATTGGTAAATGTTTCAAGTCGCTAAGTGGTCTGGTTGCCGAGATATGGAGCAAAAACTGAATTTGTTCGAGGTTTTTTGGCTTTTCCGGGAAATCCATGAAAGAAACCCGGAATTTTTATAGCCTATGTTCATCCTCGTAACTTGCTTAACATAATTGCTTTTGGAACTAGTCATCGATATTGCTTCGTTGAGGAGGAGATACGACTTAAAGCTGCGGACACACATCCATCCATCCATCCATTCATTCATACATCCAGAAATGACGGGTTAATAAACGCAATTCTCCAGAATGGAAATTGCGCTAAAAAGTAAACACTGACATACGTCATTCGGTTAATTTTCAAGGGAGGTAACCTTTTTAAATAATTATTTTTCAAATAATTGTATACTATTTTAAACAGAAACAGAAAACGACAAAGTATAGCATTTGTTTAAAAAAAAAAATAAGTTGTTAATTAAGCTACGTATCATAATTAAATAAAAAAATAATTATAAAAGTCAATGTAATATAAATTGTGAGATATACTGTTCACGGAACCTCTGTAGTTCTATTTCCATTTTAGTTATAAATTGCGTATTTTCGAAAGCGGATATTAAACAACATACACCATCTTCTCTAAAATTAGCATTACTGTTTAGATTTAAGAACTCCACGCCTCATCCATCACCAAATAATTAGTATTCAAATTATCAAATGTTTTTGAAAACCTAAGCGAAGCTAGGCAGAATGCCTAGTATATCTATATATATAAAGCAAAGTGGTCAAGTGCCCGATAGGGCACTTCCCGGCGCCGCAGGCGCGTCAAATTTGGCACGATGGTGCCTTCGGGCAATAGAACACGAAGGCCGGTGACGGTTGGCCGAAAAGTCTACGGAGAAGGGGTCAAAACTGACCTCGACTGACCGGCGCCTTATATGGGCTATATTACGAAAAAAAATTTCCTCCGACGACCCCCCTTGAAATTTTGTGAGGTGGTAGGAGAACACCTTGGGGTGTCACAAAAAACTCGCCATGTCCGGGAAAAATCGGGAAATGGGTCAAAACTGACCAGTCGTATTTCCCTATATAATCTTTGTATTTTATGGGAAAAACAGAGGGTCATTTCAAAACGGATTTTAGGGCACTTACCCTGTTTACATCTGGCTAATTTTTGACATGTTTATAGGTAAATGGCTTGACCGTAGGGCAGACCTGTCGGTCTTACTCAAAGCCCTCGACGAGGGCTAAAAAGTGACCGCGAGTGAAATTCTCTTTATATGAGCTCTATTACGAAAAAAAATTTCCTCCGACGACCCCCCTTGATATTTTGTGAGGTGGTAGGAGAACGCTTTGGGGTGTCACAAAAAACTCGCCATGTCCGGGAAAAATCGGGAAATGGGTCAAAACTGACCAGTCGTATTTCCCTATATAATCTTTGTATTTTATGGGGAAAACAGAGGGTCATTTCAAAACGGATTTTAGGGCACTTACCCTATTTACATCTGGCTAAGTTTTGGCATGCTTATAGGTAAATGGCTTGGCCGTAGGGCGGACCTGTCGGTTTGACTCAAAGCACTCGACGAGGGCTAAAAAGTGACCGCGAGTGAAATTCTCTTTATATGAGCTCTATTACGAAAAAAAATTTCCTCCGACGACCCCCCTTGAAATTTTGTGAGGTGGTAGGAGAACGCCTTGGGGTGTCACAAAAAACTCGCCATGTCCGGGAAAAATCGGGAAATGGGTCAAAACTGACCAGTCGTATTTCCCTATATAATCTTTGTATTTTATGGGGAAAACAGAGGGTCATTTCAAAACGGATTTTAGGGCACTTACCCTATTTACATCTGGCTAAGTTTTGGCATGCTTATAGGTAAATGGCTTGGCCGTAGGGCGGACCTGTCGGTTTGACTCAAAGCACTCGACGAGGGCTAAAAAGTGACCGCGAGTGAAATTCTCTTTATATGAGCTCTATTACGAAAAAAAATTTCCTCCGACGACCCCCCTTGAAATTTTGTGAGGTGGTAGGAGAACACCTTGGGGTGTCACAAAAAACTCGCCATGTCCGGGAAAAATCGGGAAATGGGTCAAAACTGACCAGTCGTATTTCCCTATATAATCTTTGTATTTTATGGGAAAAACAGAGGGTCATTTCAAAACGGATTTTAGGGCACTTACCCTGTTTACATCTGGCTAATTTTTGGCATGTTTATAGGTAAATGGCTTGACCGTAGGGCAGACCTGTCGGTCTTACTCAAAGCCCTCGACGAGGGCTAAAAAGTGACCGCGAGTGAAATTCTCTTTATATGAGCTCTATTACGAAAAAAAATTTCCTCCGACGACCCCCCTTGATATTTTGTGAGGTGGTAGGAGAACGCCTTGGGGTGTCACAAAAAACTCGCCATGTCCGGGAAAAATCGGGAAATGGGTCAAAACTGACCAGTCGTATTTCCCTATATAATCTTTGTATTTTATGGGAAAAACGGAGGGTCATTTCAAAATGGATTTTAGGGCACTTACCCTCTTTACATCTGGCTAATTTTTGGCATGTTTATAGGAAAATGGCTTGACCGTAGGGCAGACCTGTCGGTCTCACTCAAAGCCCTCGACGAGGGCTAAAAAGTGACCGCGAGTGAAATTCTCTTTATATGAGCTCTATTACGAAAAAAAATTTCCTCCGACGACCCCCCTTGATATTTTGTGAGGTGGTAGGAGAACGCCTTAGGGTGTCACAAAAAACTCGGCATATCTGGGAAAACTTCGTAAAGGGGTCAAAACTGACCAGTTGTATTTCCCTATATAATCTTTGTATTTTATGGGAAAAACAGAGGGTCATTTCAACGCAGACTTTAGGGTACTTAATCTCAGTATATCTGGCTAATTTTTTGCATGCTCCTAGGTCAATGGCTTGACCTTTAGGGAAAACTGTCGGTTACACTCAAAGCCCTCGAAGAGGGCTAAAAAGTGACCGCGAGTGAAATTCTCTTTATATGAGCTCTATTACGAAAAAATTTTTCCTCCGACGACCCCCCTTGATATTTTGTGAGGTGGTAGAAGAACACCTAGGAGTGTCACAAAAAACTCGGCATATCTGGGAAAACTTCGGAAAGCGGTCAAAACTGACCAGTTGTATTTCCCTATATAATCTTCGTATTTTATGGGAAAAACAGAGGGTCATTTCAACGCAGACTTTAGGGTACTTAAGCTCAGTATATCTGGCTAATTTTTTGCATGCTCCTAGGTCAATGGCTTGACCTTTAGGGAAAACTGTCGGTTACACTCAAAGCCCTCGACGAGGGCTAAAAAGTGACCGCGAGTGAAATTCTCTTTATATGAGCTCTATTACGAAAAAAAATTTCCTCCGACGACCCCCCTTGATATTTTGTGAGGTGGTAGAAGAACACCTAGGGGTTTCATAAAAAACTCGGCAATTCTGGGAAAACTTCGTAAAGCGGTCAAAACTGACCAGTTGTATTTCCCTATATAATCTTTGTATTTTATGGGAAAAACAGGGAAATTTTAACACAATTTTTAGGTTACTTAATGTCTGTACATCATGCTAAGTTTTTGCATACACTACTATAGATGACTAGGCCGTATGGAAAAACTGTTGGTCAGACTCAAAGCCCTCGACGAGGGCTAAAAGATGATCTTGAGTGAAATTCTCCTTATATGAGATATATATATATATATATATATATATAAATAAATTGACGAACGATCCCCTTAATATTATGTGACGTCGTAGACCGACCATGGAGGGTAACAAAAAAACTTTATTCCCGTCGGAAACAGCCATTATAGTCGTTAAATAAGTTCATATAACGTAATTTCTTATATAAGCAAACAATATAAGTAAACAATGACATACGTCATACGTTCAGTTTTCAAGGGAGGTAACGTTTTTAAAATTATTATTTTTCAAATAATTGTATACTATTTTAAACAGAAACAGAAAATGACGAAGTATAGCATTTGTTTTAGTACAAAATTAAGTTGTTAATTTAGTTAAGTATGTTAATTAAATTAATTAATTAATTTCAAAAGGCAATGTAATATAAACTATGAGATATACTGTTCATGAAACCTGTGTAGTTCTAATTCCATTTTAGTTATACATTGCGTAACTTTCCAAAAATTCGCTACGAATCTGCATGTAAATGACTAACAAAAACATTTTTTCTAAAGTTAGCATTACTGTTTAAATTAAACTTATTAAACTTATTAAAGCACTCCACACCCAATCCATCGCTAAATAATTAAGTATTCAAATTCTCGAATGCCTTTTAAAAACCTAAGCGAAGCTAGGCAGTATGCCTAGTATATATATATATATATATATATATATATATATATATATATATATATATATATATATATATATATATATATATATATATATATATATATATATATATATGTATATATGTATGTATATATGTATGTATATATGTATATGTGTATATATATATATGTATATATATATGTGTGTGTGTTAGTGTGTATACACATTATATCCATTATTCCATTATTTCCAATAATAATTCTTCCCGATGTTCATATTTTTATGTATTGTCCTTACTAGTTTTTAAACAGTAATACAGTAATAAAGTTTTTTTTTTTTTTTTTTTTTTTTTTTTTTTTTTTTGAGCCTGCAGTTTTTATGGGAAGTAAAATCTTATTTTAAGCTATATATTCGTGATGTCTACAGAGAAAGAGTGAGATAAGAGAGAGAGAAAGGGAGGAATGGAGAGAGACACACAAGGAGAAAAAACAAGTAAAAAATAGACTACATTACAAATGTTATTCAGTAAATATGAACAAATAGTCAAGAAAAATGATTTATTTACCTTTTAGCTTGGTGGGAGCTTAAACCACGAAGAGTGTTTCCTGACCTTACACCTCCCTTACACACTTTGTAAACCATTTTTTTTCGGCTCTGTTCTAGAAACTTCTGTTCTTGTAGGGTTGTTACTAGTTGTAGATGAAGGAGTTGTTGTGCAACTGATATTACTCGGTGTCCTTATATAGTTCTTATCACGGGTAACTTGCTAACTGTGGTGCAATCGTTTTGTAAACAGACATGCCGTAGTCTCTATTAATAGAAAGTAGGTTCGATTAAAGTGCAGGCAGCGATTGGTGGATATTTTTAAAACTGGGCCAGGCGTGTGTTGCGTAGCGTGGTGTATGTGCGGCAGACCAGCGATTATCGAATTGTTATTTTTAGAATCAGCGACGCCAGCAGATACGAGACATATTAATAAAATGTTTACAATTTTAAATTTTAGTTAAGCTTTTGCTTCTAAAGCATTTTTTCTATTTGTTCTAGTAGATTTAACTGAATTATATTGTTGGGTAATAATCGAATTAATTCTAGGTGTATTTAATATGTATTAAATGTATTTATCAGATCAATACGGGGGATGGGGGGTGGGGGGTGTGTGGTGGAGTGGTGACCATTTACTTGATAACGATAAAAGGGTTCCCCATCTACATCAACAATGAGAATGAGAGGCTGCATATTTTGAAAAACTTTAAACATCTGGGCGTCATAATCAAAGTCAGAGTATCGAAACCAGAACAGCTCGCAGTATTGCGCAGACTATAGCGACACTTACATAGCTTAGGACGTTATGGTAAGGTACAAACGTAATTTATACACACACATCTGACTGGGATATGTTGAACAGTTTTTGCTACAATTCTAAATGCTTGCGAATCTTGGACGCTTACAGTTGCATTGGAAAAGATAATTCAAGTCGCGGGAATGAGATGTTATAGAAGTTTTCAATACGGTACTTGACTTAAAAGGCGATTGGTCACCAAAGTATGTCTGGAGCCACACGACGAAGCCGTCCCAGTCAACTAGTGTAGGGTGAAATATTGCTACCAGGGTGTTTACTTTTAAGCTTGAACAGAACTCGGCCTTGACATTGTACAGCCCAACCAACGAAGATAAACACCAAACACAAATTGAACACTTAAGTTGTGTTTACAGCACATTGTGTGTGGTTTACTTTGCTAACCCGAAAGTCCCGAATTCGAACCCACGAGCTCGTTAGCTGGGGATAGCCACTCTTCTAATTCGAACCCACGAGCTCGTTAGCTGGGGATAGCCACTCTTCTAATTCGAACCCACGAGCTCGTTAGCTGGGGATAACCACTCTTCTAATTCGAACCCACGAGCTCGTTAGCTGGGGATAGCCACTCTTCTAATTCGAACCCACGAGCTCGTTAGCTGGGGATAGCCACTCTTCTAATTCGAACCCACGAGCTCGTTAGCTGGGGACAGCCACTCTTCTAATTCGAACCCACGAGCTCGTTAGCTGGGGATAGCCACTCTTCTAATCCGAACCCACGAGCTCGTTAGCTGGGGATAGCCACTCTTCTAATTCGAACCCACGAGCTCGTTAGCTGGGGATAGCCACTCTTCTAATTCGAACCCACGAGCTCGTTAGCTGGGGATAGCCACTCTTCTAATTCGAACCCACGAGCTCGTTAGCTGGAGATAGCCACTCTTCTAATTCAAACCCACGAGCTCGTTAGCTGGGGATAGCCACTCTTCTAATTCGAACCCACGAGCTCGTTAGCTGGGGATAACCACTCTTCTAATTCGAACCCACGAGCTCGTTAGCTGGGGATAACCACTCTTCTAATTCGAACCCACGAGCTCGTTAGCTGGGGATAACCACTCTTCTAATTCGAACCCACGAGCTCGTTAGCTGGGGATAACCACTCTTCTAATTCGAACCCACGAGCTCGTTAGCTGGGGATAACCACTCTTCTAATTCGAACCCACGAGCTCGTTAGCTGGGGATAACCACTCTTCTAATTCGAACCCACGAGCTCGTTAGCTGGGGATAGCCACTCTTCTAATTCGAACCCACGAGCTCGTTAGCTGGGGATAACCACTCTTCTAGGAGAAACAACAAAATCAAACAACTGCTGCCTTGTAGTTTATTCTTGGATGGATAAAGTGTATGGAAGCAAATCCAAAAAAGAAAAGCAGGCTGAAATCGGAGTCAATGGCCTCAATTGCGAAAACCAGTTGACACGTATACTTAATTGTGTTGGAGGGAATCTCTTCCACACTAAAATTAAGAACGAAGAAGAACCCACGAGCAGATGAAGCCAATCAGCTGGGGACAGCAACTTATCTAGGGGAGAAAACTCCGAAATCAAACTGGAGTGGCGCCCCTTAGGCGATAGCAGAGTTTCTTTCAGGCATCTCTTGAAGAAAGTCTACCGCCCCTCCCCCACCCGAACGAAATGGAATTTATATAGAAAATATATACTTATAACAGTGTCCGCCCCCCCCCCCCCCCCCCCGGGAAGAAAAATTGGGCGATAGATTACCAACTTTCTCCAGCTTCTGCGACACTGATTCCAAGTTGTGTAGGAAAGGACTTGTTCTTTTAGTCCATCAGCAAGGTGGAGAGAGGATGTCTGATGTATTGGCAACATACGGCTCTTTTCATCTAACAGCCCAGGCGTTGTGCTTGGATTTCCAAAGGCAATCATTCAATGGTCTATTAGACTATGGAACCATAGTTTGGTTTTAAACTATTTAAAGAAATGAGAATATTATAATCTCTTAATATAATTATTGAGTCACATGATAACATTATGACTTATGAACTGTTTTGGTACAAATAAGTTGGTGTACAATATTAATAATAAAAAAAAACCGTTATAAATTAGGATTTTAATAACACAATGAGAGGACATGGCCGGGCGGTAGAAGGCTCTACTGAACTAGAATTCCAATCTCGATCTCGAGACTGTTTGGACTTTCTTGAGTCCACCCAGCTCCGATGGAACCTGACTCGAAGTAAAAATAAAGGCGACAAGGCATAGATCTGAGCACACTATCCCTAAGCATAGTTTCCCTTCACATGCCGCGGTCAAAGAAACAGATAAACTCTACTTCATCTGCCCTATCTAGTGTCAAGTCCCATGGAGTAACTACTAACAAATAGTTTGGAGTCACGAGTAATCGACATAAACGTATGGATTAAGAAGGCTTGCTTAACGAGAAGCAAAATGCTTTGCTGATTCTTGATTAAAGAGTTCACGGTTCTGCTAAGTAATTCCTTGTTTTGTAAGTACCAAAAAAAAAAATAGTTTCAGAAGGTAATTAGAGCTATTACATGAGGGCTTAACATGTTCGTTTTTTAGGCTTTTAACTTCAAATCTCTCACCTTGCTCGTACTAAAACACCTTACCCCACCTGTACCCTTTAAAAAAATATAAGTGCTATATTTCAGAGACATTTTCCTTGTTCCAAACCTTCCCTACCCCATTTGTCTGAAGAAAGGTCAGTGTTGACCCTGGTCTCCTATTAAAGGACAAGGTGTCAATCCCTTAATCCGGACATGAATACATGTTAAACACGACGCGCTCGGGGTCGACTGCTCCGTGATTGATCGGCGCATGGAGGTCAGAGGTCAAGGGGGTCAGGGAGCAAAGGTGACGCGCCGGAGATGAGAGGGTTGTTGATTGGTGCCGGCGGTCACGTGTTGTTTCGGTCCGTGTAAATATCCTAATCCTGCGTAGACATGCAATGACAATCAGGGATTATCCATAAACGAGAGAGTGGTGTGTGTGGGGGGGGGGGGGGGGGGGGGGGGAAGGGGAGGCTTGTTCAGAGTTTTTTGACGATCTGTTAGGAGATAGAGTGGAGCGACACAAAGCGTGATGCCAATTTTGCTTTCTACAAAAAGAAAAAAAAATCACGTTTGAAACTGAATTCTAGCCGTTAATTCTCATTTTAAAAAAATAGTTTTGTATATTGAATTAAAAACTGATCCATAAACTCAATGTTGACCAGGTTCATTTGATAATGTAGTAAAGAAATAAATAAAAAACTGCAATTCTGAGGGGGTTGGGGGTGATAGACTGATGTTTGATATAAATTTTAGAATGATGGGGTCTGGCTCTCGGTGACCGATCCTATGTGTCGAGTGACCATAGCGAGGGGGGGAAGGTAAATCATAACGTCGTTTAAATGTCCTAACATTCATTTTATGCTCTGGACTAATAAAATGCTAAAAGTGATGAAAAGTGCTTCAAATCTAACTAAGCACATGTATACTATATATATATATATATATATATATATATATATATATATATATATATATATATATATATATATATATATATATATATATATATATTTATATATATATATAATGACGTAGTAATGAAATCACTTCACTATTTTATCCTAACCCAAACAAGTGGAACGTACTGGCTAACTTCACCCATTCTCCACTTAAATTGAGCGACTCGATAAACACACATTTAAGCAGAGAGAAAAAAAAAACCTCCCTAGTCCAGCGAACATTTTTTTCATTAGTTGCGAGCGCCCCTGTTTAAGAGATCACACAATGCATCAGAGGTTATGTCAATTCGTTATCTTAAGATACGTTCAGAGCGGCCCGTATGTTTGGCGACCCGGCTTGGAATGGGTGTCTGACATTCCCCCAGCAACTTTGAAAAAAAAGGGGAGACGAGCGACGGTCTAACATTTAAGTGTCCTCTAAGCCAAATGGCTGTGTTTGCACTGTTTGAGTCGGGTTAAGGGTGGGGGAGGGTAAGGGTAAGGAGTGGAGTGGATCTCGACACGGCATATTGCTGTGTTAAACACTGAGGACGTTAAGATACATACTAACTGCTAATCGCTATCTAAGAGTTTCTCAATTTTTAAAAATCCAATTTTAGTAAAAATAAATTGTGTACGTAATATCAATGTTTTGTTGAGTCGAGAGTTTCAAGAAGATCTTGCACTTTAGTTGTTCATCATCATCATCCCTTATGTGCCCACGACACATGGAGCCGCTACAGAAAGCTCCCTCCACTTTTGTCGGTCTCCGGCAATTTTTAAGGCAATCGTGTTGTTATAAACATTGATAAATCTTTATAGTAGCAGTGGTTAGACCCAGTGTGGAACATTACAATGACGGAGTAGTGTCTGGTATCTATTGGGTAAACTTGGGACACACAATTTACTCGTGATTTTTTAACCTAGTGAGCGAGGAAACTACAGCACAAATCAATCGTTTTAAAAAAACAAATTATTGTCATTTTTTTTTACTTGCTACATATTGTAATATATAATGAGTTAGCTATTTGTCTTTCTAAATATACTTTAACCTCAATTTTAAATTATTTAATTTAATGATATCTGAATAAAGTTTTTAGTTAAATCATTTTTTGTAAATATTATTTTGAGGATTTTTGTTTCTGAAGATAGATTTAGAACTTATTTTGATTCCATCTTTGTGCGATTTTCTTCTAGGATACATTTCCATTTTGTTTATATTGTCCAGAGACCATTTCTCTGATAAATTAATATTTAAAAAAAATAATGTTCAGGAAAATGAACCTTTTTTTAAAAATCATCTCTTGTACTGAGGTTAATTACTGAGGTTAATTACTGATGTTAATTACTGAGGTTAAATACTGATGTTAATTACTGAGGTTAATTGATGATTCTTATCGTCAAGAAGTAAGAAAGTTTGACCTACAATGTTGTACGCTTGTGTCGACCGAGTTAAGTAGTCATCAACGTTTGTTCCGACCCTCCTATGCCCCCCCCCCGCCCCGAACAAACGCAGACTATGTTAGCATAGGGCCCCTGGTTTAAAAAAAAACAAACAATTCATGGGTCACTATCTACCATGTCGCTATGACATTGTATATTTTGTTATTACTAGATATGCTATGGAAGATAGTTAGCTTCGCCCTAAATCCGCCACTGTGCCGCCAACCCCAAACCCTGACTAATTTTCCCAAATAAACACAAAAATGCAGCATTGGACAATTTACGAGACGTTTAAATGGGTACTTTACTTTATATAGCGAGGACAACTTAAAATTTTGTTATAATTATTATACACCATTTCGTTGACCGTGTCTGAAAGACAGCTTTCCCTTTAACTGCACCCCCCCCCCCAGTAGCGTAGCGGGGGGGGGGGGCGGGGGAGGACATATGTCAAAATGGGTTGGGAAAATAAATTGAAAGGTTGAGGGGGGTGCAAATTGAAAGTTTGAGAGGAGGGGGGGGGGGGGGTAAATCGAAAGTTTGAGGGGGGGGGGTGCAAATCGAAATATCGAGGGGGGGGGGGGGGTGCAAATCGAAAAGTTTGTCCCCGGGCGCCGCCGGAAGGGTCGCTACGCCTCTGACCCCCCCCTCCCCCAGCCCCTGACTACACTTTCTCACATGAACAACATTTCACGATGTACCTTACTACTATATTACGAGGACAATTTTAATTTTGTTATAACAACTATATTGCGGAGACAATTTTAATTTTGTTATAACAACTATATTGCGAAGACAATTTTAATTTTGTTCTAACAACTATATTGCGAAGATAATTTTAATTTTGTTCTTACAACTATATTACGAAGACAATTTTAATTTTGTTCTTACAACTATATTACGAAGACAATTTTAATTTTGTTCTTACAACTATATTGCGGAGACAGTTTTAATTTTGCTATAACTATGGGACACTATTTCGTGGGCCCTGGTCTGGAAGATAATTTACCTCCCTCTAAATCAACCTCTGCGGCTCCCTTGACCCCTGACCCCCACTCTCCCACACGAAGAGTCCCTGCAGCATTTGACGATGTACCTCACGTAGCATCCAACGGACACGGGTCCGGAGTGAGTCGGACAGGTTAATCTCACGGTGATATTTGTGGGCCGGACCAGCCATGAATAACGGCTCAGGCAGACGGAAGCAGAGTCAAAAAAAGTCTTAGCGCCCAAAGCCTGCGCTGTCCTGGTCAAGAGGTCAGTCCTGGGTCACAGGACAGTCCTGGGTCACATGACAGCTGTCCTGGGATGTATGTTTGATTGCTCGTCTGGACATTCACCAAAGTATAAATTATCTCTTAATTAGCAAGGGGAAAAAAGTATACTACAGTATATGTAGGTCTGTATCAGTATTTCTTTGCGGCGACATTTTTCTCCGCGAAAGGAGGGGGGGGGGGGAGAAGGAGGCACTTTAAAGTATAACGTATTGGGGGGGGGGGGAACTAAATTTTCCGGGGGTGCGGACACTGGAAAAAGTATATATTTTTCTATACAAAATTTCTCTTACAAATTAAAACCAAATCCTACGAACAGGATTCGAACATGATACCTTGGATAAAACGTTTCTAGTACATTCAACAGTTTCTTTAAGGAACCTCACTGGAGGGGAAGAGGGCAAGACTCCCTTGGAGCTCGTTCTAGCCGCACCCCCCCCCCTCACTTACACACAGACGAAATGATAGAAAAAAAACTACTTTCAAGTAAATACTTTATATTTTTAATATATACTCTTACTCTTTGTCCGCCCTCCTAGAAGTTATGAGTGCCCCCCCCCCCCCCGATTAATTTTTTGAAAGAAACCCTTAAACAAAAAAAATTAAATTGAATTAAAGCTTAAACAAAATGTATGCGAAATAGGCTTTTAATTGAGACGGCTGATTTTGAGCACAACGGCTAAAAATAGCGTCACGCTTAAATTCGTTTTATATTTTTACCCTCAAAAGTTATTGACAGCGTTTATGCGGGAATCGCAAAAAACAAGAAAGCAAACAAAAACAAAACACAAAAACAATTGGAGGTTAAAGCAGCATGACGTCATTTCATTGAGTTCCGCTCTGTTATACCCGCGCCTTGCTGGCGTCGACGAAATATAAACTATTTCCGGTTTGGCGCGAATTTCGCACCCGACCGGATAACGTTCACTTACCGTAACAATAGTGGTTGCTCCACCCCCGCCCCGTCCATCCGGGTATTGCTGTGTATACAAATAAGTCAGAAAGTAAAATCGCACTGAGATTATTAGTACAGAAAAGGTATTTCCATTAGCCCCACCACATTCTTTGAATTACTGTTATTTAAACGACCTCAGTGGTTAAATTATTGTTGTTAGTAATGTGTGAAAATATCATAAAACAATCAAGTTTAAGGACTAAATCGACCTCTTTTACAGCCCTATTTTGCATCGTGGGTTTCTTTCAGTCATTTGGCTCCCGAGGGCTTTTAAGATTTCAGGTGGGTGGGCAATTACATGAATGATTAAATATAATTTGTTTTTCTATTTGCTCTCGGGGGGGGGGGGGGGGGGGGATCATTGACAATGGAATGTTGTTAGGGGGCAGATTTTTTCGGGAACGGAGGAGGGGGGTGCGGGGGTCAAACGCCCCTCCGAAGAAAAGAGCTCGAGTTGTTTTATTATGTCTAAACGAAGATTCTGACAAAATGGATGATTTTATGAAACGGTTAAAATATAAGCATAAAAGACTTTTACTTTTGACTGGCATTTAAAGTATTTACATTTTGAATTTTAAAAATTACATCTTATAAATGATTAGACGAGGCCTAAGTGGTAGAGCGTTAGACTGCTAACCCAAAAGTCTCGTGTTCACACCCGGGTTCAAGTCAGTAGAACGCTCTGAGTCCACCCATCTCTGATGGGTACCTAACTCATATTAGGTAAAGTGCTGACCACACCTTCCCTTCATTTGCCTAGGTTCTAAAAACATGAATTCTACTTTATCGACACAATGGATCGATAGGTCTAAAGAAGATTCTTTACCTTTTACTTTTCTATAATAGTTTTATAAAAAAAACTAATTACAATTCCAGTATCGATTTCGTGTACATTTTCAGGCAGAAAAAAAAAACTTACTTAAATTTCTTTGTAGGATCTCATTTTTACATGTGAAAAAAAAAGTCAGAAAAAAGTACAATTGTTGATATAAATTAATCCGCGGGATGTCTATATAACCGCCATATGTTCTTCCGCGAAAAGTAAGTAGACTCTAGGACAGGTAGACAAAATATCAGGCGTGTCTATACAAAAACACGGAAACAATTCTGTTTATTTTGGTGTTTACGCTGCCGAGTTGCTTGTGTATTTCCTGTTTCCTGATGTGTGGTGAAACAGAAATGGGGATAGAATGGGGTTATATATATCAGGGTTCAATTCGGTTAGACGTACCCACACAGGCTGCATTATCCATTGATGTAACTTCTAGAAAATACGTAATGGAAGTTTAGTTATTCGCTAGTATAAGGATTTACAGCTAAATTGTTGTAATTTTTGTTGGTAATTATCGATGAGCTAATACTGCCGATTCGTATAGGGGATATTATATATATATATATATACTAGCCGTCCCGGCCAGGCCCTGCTCTGGCTTCTGTGAAAAACCTTTCTGTTAAAGACCATTACCTGTGTGTTTAGTAATCATCATAAACCCGGCATTGCACACCCAAACCACAACCAACCAAAACCAAAACAACAAAACGCAAACATAACGCTAACACAATTACAAATACAAACGAAAACAAAAACTTACAACAAACCAACCACAACCACAAACACCAATACGAACACAAAGAAAAAAGCAAACGAAAACAAACCAAATCCAAACACAAAACCAACCACAAACACAAACCCAAAGAAAAAAACAAACGAAAAAACAAACGAAAACAAACCAAATACAAACGCAAAACCAACCACAAACCCAAAGAAAAAAAAACACAAAAGAAAAAACAAACGAAAACAAACCAAATCCAAACGCAAAACCAACCTCAAACACAAATACAAACACAAACCCAATGAAAATAAAACACAAACGAAAACGAAAAAAGAAAGAACAAAAACGAACCAAATCAAAACGCAACCACTAACGCAAACCCAACCTAAACACAAAGAAAACACTAACGCGAATATAAACGCAAAGTGCTCACGGGGCTGAATCGCCTACTTCAACTTAATAAACGACTATAGTACCCCAACTTATTCATAGTCTTTTGCACTCACTTTAATGAACGTAGGCGCGAAACCGAACACGGGAGGCCCGGGACCCCAAATAGCACCCTGTCTGGGCGCCAGAGGACGCACCATGACGTCACCGCCTGATTGAACTTAGTAAACGACTATAGTACATAAATTATTCATAGTCTTTGGAACTCACGCGAACGTATATACCATAGCGTACACCTGAAGGCCCGGGGCGCCAAATAGCACCCTGTCGGGGTGCCGGAGGACGCCCGGATTTGATTCACTTAAAGACTATAGTAACCTTTCTTACCCATAGTCTATCGCACTGTTAAAAACAAAACTATGCAGCATAGCGCTCACATGATAGCCCAGGGTGCCAAATCGAACCGTGCAAGGGCGCCGGCGGACGCGCCTGTTTCAATTAAGTGAACAAAAATGATAATACTCCAAGCTTATCCGTAAATGGAAAGAAATAAACATATAGGATTTGTAGGACCTGGCTTATTAAATGTTATTGATTTAAAAAAAAAATATTGAACAGTATGTTCAGTGTATAGAATAAATAAAAGGCAGTGTTAAAAATACCTAACGACATTGCACGTAATCAATCCCCGCTAATTGTGTAATTATTTTTTTTTTTCTTAACACCAAAAACAAAGTAATAAAATGTTAATTCTCTCTTCTTAAGGATTTATTTTTCATTAAAGGGAAGTAACTTTGCAGTCAATACATTTCCGACACAATTTTAGAAATTTTATAAACGTCGATACACTTTTTAAAAATTTTATGTCGCGTTCATAATTGAAAATTATTCTTCTAAGTAAATAGAATGAAAATTGTTTTTAAAGACTTTCAATGGTAATTTTTCGACTCGTAAATTTAGACTTTGAGCACGATAAAAAATCTAACACTTAAATCCGTAGAAGTGTCAACGACAAACTTTTGTTTTGCCACACGTTACAGAACTGAGCTTTATATATTAGACTAGCCCAGGGGTCGGCAACCTTTTGAGACGAAAGAGCCAAAAGTTACAATTTACGACATTACCAGGTTTTTAAAGAGCCACTAACATTTTTATGTCAATGTTATATTTGTTTAGTATATATATAATCCTAAACAAATATCATACTATATATATATATATATAAATATATATATATATATATATATATATATATATATATATATATATATATATATATATATATATATATAAATATATATATATATATATATAATCCTAAACAAATATCATAATATATATATAATTTAAAATAAATAGCTTTGAATATATGAGATAATCTCATTTGAATTTGTGTTGAGAGGATCTACTATGTAAGTTAGAGTACTTGCATTTGTTTTGAATAGTTCGAATCTCTCAGTGAAAACACCCTTCATTTTGTTTATATTAATGCTGAAGTGATTGAATCGGTTTCATAACGATATTTTTTTTTCAGATTTTTCGTAATGAAGTAATTCACCGCTCATCATGTATTCAACAAACATATTTTTTTTCGAAACAAACAACCTTTTCAAGCAAGACATAGGCTGGGTTTTCCTTTCAGTTTTACACTTAGCTGGTTTAGTTTCTTTGTGAAGTTGAATATTTCAATTCGGAATGGACAATGTAATAGGAAGTACACTGAGATAGGGGGTAGCTATTAATATTCTAATAGAATGGTGAATGTTTATTGTTTATAACTATTGTTATGTCGTTTATTACAGAGTGTTGCAGACTAATATTTTTATGAGTTTTGGAAATAAAGTAAAATAAGTATTAATATTTGTGCATGGAGCTGAAGAGCCGCAACTTGACATCAAAAGAGCCGCATGCGGCTCGCGAGCCGCAGGTTGCCGACCCCTGGACTAGCCGTCCCGGCCAGGCCCTGCTCTGGCTTCTGTGAAAAACCTTTCTGTTAAAGACCATTACCTGTGTGTTTAGTAATCATCATAAACCCGGCATTGCACACCCAAACCAAAACCAAAACAACAAAACGCAAACATAACGCTCACACAATTACAAATACAAACGAAAACAAAAACCTAACAACTAACCCAACCACAACCACAAACACCAATACGAACACAAAGAAAAAAACAAACTAAAAAACAAACGAAAACAAACCAAATCCAAATGCAAAACCAACCACAAACCCAAAGAAAAAAACACAAACGAAAAAACAAACGAAAACAAACCAAATACAAACGCAAAACCAACCACAAACACAAATACAAACACAAACGCAAAGAAGATAAAACACAAACGAAAACGAAAAAAGAAAGAACAAAAACGAACCAAATCAAAACGCAACCACTAACGAAAACCCAACCTAAACACAAAGAAAACACTAACGCGAACATAAACGCACAGTGCTCAGAGTCTAGCCCGGGGCGGAATCGCCTGTTTCAGCTTAATAAACGACTATAGTACCCCAACTTATTCATAGTCTTTTGCACTCACTTTAATGAACGTAGGCGCGAAACCGAACACGGGAGGCCCGGGACCCCAAATAGCACCCTGTCTGGGCGCCAGAGGACGCACCATGACGTCACCGCCTGATTGAACTTAGTAAACGACTATAGTACATAAATTATTCATAGTCTTTGGAACTCACGCGAACGTATATACCATAGCGTACACCGGAAGGCCCGGGGCGCCAAATAGCACCCTGTCGGGGTGCCGGAGGACGCCCGGATTTGATTCACTTAAAGACTATAGTAACCTTTCTTACCCATAGTCTATCGCACTGTTAAAAACAAAACTATGCAGCATAGCGCTCACATGATAGCCCAGGGTGCCAAATCGAACCGTGCAAGGGCGCCGGCGGACGCGCCTGTTTCAATTAAGTGAACAAAAATGATAATACTCCAAGCTTATCCGTAAATGGAAAGAAATAAACATATAGGATTTGTAGGACCTGGCTTATTAAATGTTATTGATTTAAAAAAAAAATATTGAACAGTATGTTCAGTGTATAGAATAAATAAAAGGCAGTGTTAAAAATACCTAACGACATTGCACGTAATCAATCCCCGCTAATTGTGTAATTATTTTTTTTTTTCTTAACACCAAAAACAAAGTAATAAAATGTTAATTCTCTCTTCTTAAGGATTTATTTTTCATTAAAGGGAAGTAACTTTGCAGTCAATACATTTCCGACACAATTTTAGAAATTTTATAAACGTCGATACACTTTTTAAAAATTTTATGTCGCGTTCATAATTGAAAATTATTCTTCTAAGTAAATAGAATGAAAATTGTTTTTAAAGACTTTCAATGGTAATTTTTCGACTCGTAAATTTAGACTTTGAGCACGATAAAAAATCTAACACTTAAATCCGTAGAAGTGTCAACGACAAACTTTTGTTTTGCCACACGTTACAGAACTGAGCTTTATATATTAGACTAGCCCAGGGGTCGGCAACCTTTTGAGACGAAAGAGCCAAAAGTTACAATTTACGACATTACCAGGTTTTTAAAGAGCCACTAACATTTTTATGTCAATGTTATATTTGTTTAGTATATATATAATCCTAAACAAATATCATACTATATATATATATATATAAATATATATATATATATATATATATATATATATATATATATATATATATATATATATATATATATAAATATATATATATATATATATAATCCTAAACAAATATCATAATATATATATAATTTAAAATAAATAGCTTTGAATATATGAGATAATCTCATTTGAATTTGTGTTGAGAGGATCTACTATGTAAGTTAGAGTACTTGCATTTGTTTTGAATAGTTCAAATCTCTCAGTGAAAACACCCTTCATTTTGTTTATATTAATGCTGAAGTGATTGAATCGGTTTCATAACGATATTTTTTTTTCAGATTTTTCGTAATGAAGTAATTCACCGCTCATCATGTATTCAACAAACATATTTTTTTTCGAAACAAACAACCTTTTCAAGCAAGACATAGGCTGGGTTTTCCTTTCAGTTTTACACTTAGCTGGTTTAGTTTCTTTGTGAAGTTGAATATTTCAATTCGGAATGGACAATGTAATAGGAAGTACACTGAGATAGGGGGTAGCTATTAATATTCTAATAGAATGGTGAATGTTTATTGTTTATAACTATTGTTATGTCGTTTATTACAGAGTGTTGCAGACTAATATTTTTATGAGTTTTGGAAATAAAGTAAAATAAGTATTAATATTTGTGCATGGAGCTGAAGAGCCGCAACTTGACATCAAAAGAGCCGCATGCGGCTCGCGAGCCGCAGGTTGCCGACCCCTGGACTAGCCGTCCCGGCCAGGCCCTGCTCTGGCTTCTGTGAAAAACCTTTCTGTTAAAGACCATTACCTGTGTGTTTAGTAATCATCATAAACCCGGCATTGCACACCCAAACCAAAACCAAAACAACAAAACGCAAACATAACGCTCACACAATTACAAATACAAACGAAAACAAAAACCTAACAACTAACCCAACCACAACCACAAACACCAATACGAACACAAAGAAAAAAACAAACTAAAAAACAAACGAAAACAAACCAAATCCAAATGCAAAACCAACCACAAACCCAAAGAAAAAAACACAAACGAAAAAACAAACGAAAACAAACCAAATACAAACGCAAAACCAACCACAAACACAAATACAAACACAAACGCAAAGAAGATAAAACACAAACGAAAACGAAAAAAGAAAGAACAAAAACGAACCAAATCAAAACGCAACCACTAACGAAAACCCAACCTAAACACAAAGAAAACACTAACGCGAACATAAACGCACAGTGCTCAGAGTCTAGCCCGGGGCGGAATCGCCTGTTTCAGCTTAATAAACGACTATAGTACCCCAACTTATTCATAGTCTTTTGCACTCACTTTAATGAACGTAGGCGCGAAACCGAACACGGGAGGCCCGGGACCCCAAATAGCACCCTGTCTGGGCGCCAGAGGACGCACCATGACGTCACCGCCTGATTGAACTTAGTAAACGACTATAGTACATAAATTATTCATAGTCTTTGGAACTCACGCGAACGTATATACCATAGCGTACACCGGAAGGCCCGGGGCGCCAAATAGCACCCTGTCGGGGTGCCGGAGGACGCCCGGATTTGATTCACTTAAAGACTATAGTAACCTTTCTTACCCATAGTCTATCGCACTGTTAAAAACAAAACTATGCAGCATAGCGCTCACATGATAGCCCAGGGTGCCAAATCGAACCGTGCAAGGGCGCCGGCGGACGCGCCTGTTTCAATTAAGTGAACAAAAATGATAATACTCCAAGCTTATCCGTAAATGGAAAGAAATAAACATATAGGATTTGTAGGACCTGGCTTATTAAATGTTATTGATTTAAAAAAAAATATTGAACAGTATGTTCAGTGTATAGAATAAATAAAAGGCAGTGTTAAAAATACCTAACGACATTGCACGTAATCAATCCCCGCTAATTATGTAATTATTTTTTTTTTCTTAACACCAAAAACAAAGTAATAAAATGTAAAGTCTTTCTTCTTAAGAATTTTTTTTATTAAAGGGAAGTAACTGTGCAGTCAATACATTTCCGACACAATTTTAGAAATTTTATAAACGTCGATACACTTTTTAAAAATTTTATGTCGTGTTCATAATTGAAAATTATTCTTCTAAGTAAATAGAATGAAAATTGTTTTTAAAGACTTTCAATGGTAATTTTTTGACTCGTAAATTTAGACTATGAGTACGATAAAAAATCTAACACTTAAATCCATAGAAGTGTCAACGACAAACTTATTTTTTGCCACACGTTACAGAACTGAGCTTTATATATTAGATATATATATATATATATATATATATATATATATATATATATATATATATATATATATATATATATATATATATATATATATATATAGCATGTTTAGGTTTTTACAGAAATCTGATCTTGCTATAAAACGACGTCACAGAGTCCCGCTAAAATGCCGCAAAAATTAATCTGTTTGGTTTTTCGTTATTAAAACTTCCTTATCCCCCCCCCCCCCCCCCAACCAAACCCAACTTCGAGAGGCACATCCCTTCAAGTGCATGAAGTCACTCAAACACCATCTTTGATAGCGAGCTTTACTAAAACACCTCAGTGCCAAACCTATCCCAAACACTAACCAAAGCAATACTTTTGAATCCTTACACTAACCCATACCGGAAGTCATACCCTAAAGCTTATAGTATCTTATCCTCGACTTACAGTGTTGATGGCCAATCAATATCAACCGTTTTATTTCACCACCATCTCTAACTACAACAAAACTAATGTTCCACAATTTACCAAGATGTAAGCCCCTTTTGATGCTCGCACAGACGATAATCTTCAAACCACATTTTCACACCTGCGTTATCGCACTATCCAGCACCCAAACACGCTACAGCACCGCGGTTACAGGTGCGTCCGGGTTTTCCCGAACCAGGATGCCGATATGTTCCTACGACTTTATCACCCCCGCAGTCATGAAACGGAGCAGCCGGGAGATTGCGCCATTGTCTTGCTACTAAATATACGACCCGCGAAAATTATTGGGTACTTGTTCGTTTCGCGGTTCTACACTGGGACTATCTCGCACAGTATAAAAATATCTATTTAAAAAAAAAAAAGAAACAGGATATTTTTAGAGATTGTTTTTTCTATTAGTAAATGCATTATTTATAGGATCGACTCCCCCCCCCCCCAACCTATCCCCCCCCCCCCCACAACACAATACGCGCTCGAAAAATTGTAATATCTAGCAAATAAAGTAAGACCATCACATACCTAGCTACATCTTCATCAACCGCTTTAACACTATAGAATATCGTGGTGACAAATGCATTATAATGTCAGCTATTTTATGAGTCAATTTGTTAAAACACATTAAAAAATAGCTGACGTTTTGCTAAATTAAAAAAAAAAACAAAAAACAAAAAAAAACCTCAACCCCAATGTTGTACCTTATAAAGCTACGGCATTCCCTATGCGCTATAGCATTATATTACAAAATGATTCACCAATCAGAGGCGTAGCGACCCTCCCCGGCAACCGGGGACAAACTTTCAATTTGGCGCCCCCCCCCCATATATTTTTAATATTTATATTGCAAAACTGCAGCTGAAATGAGCTTTTAATGTTTTTTCAACCTATTTTGGCGCCCCCTCCTAGGGTTGGCGCCCGGGGACATATGTACCATCACCCTCGCTACGCCTCTGCTGGGGTTATACAGTATGAGCAAGACCCCCCCCCCCCTCCAACATCCAACTTACTTAAATAGCCAGTCTATTTTTCACTAAGGATCGAATCACACTCAACCAATCACAAGCCTTCAAGTACAAGAGGGAGATAACCACGAAACTATTTGTTTGTTTCTACAGGAAAAACTAAAAAAGCGCAGCAATTAAAAATAACTTAGTATGCGGGCGAGTGTGGGAAAACTACATAGATAAAATCTTCCCGGATGGAGTGGTTGGGGGGGGGGGGTTGGTTGAGGTTGTACCAGCTATTGACAGCCCGGTGGTGAGGCTTAGGTGCAGAGCCATTACTAAAAAGTTACCGCTGTTTGAGTTGTAGGCACGGCTGTGGTTGTTTACTGGCTGCAAGTGTTGTGTGAGGGTTAGCTAAGTTAAACGGTTGACAAAGTTAAACATTCGGCAAAGTTAAATGGTTAGCAAAATTAACGGTTCACAAAATTAAACGGTTAGCAAAGTTAAATGGTTTGCAAAATTAAATGATAGCAAAGTCAAATGTTAGCAAAGTAAAAAGGTTAGCAAAGTCGAGCTGTTTATAAAGTTAAACGGTTAGAAAAATAAAACTGCGAACTATCACACACTCAGACTCGACCTGGATAGTGCCACATGACACGCCACGTGACAACCTTTTATTCCATAACACAACACACACACACACACACACACATCTATGGCAGGTTGGAGTGTGTGTGTGTGGGGGGGTGTAGACGTCCAGGATCCGAACTCCAGACTATCGGAACAACAAACTAATGCTACCACTCGACTTAGCAATCAAAGCAAAAGAAAATAAACCGGGAGTGATCTCCCCTAAATTTTCACGAATATTCTGACATAAAACAACAGGGGATGGGAACTCGGGCTATAGAAATGATTTTAAATCAATTTTAAATACTTAAAGTTTTAAAAATAGAATAAAATCTCGTAGACAAAAGAAGTGCACACCAAGTGAACGCCAAATAAAAAGTGCACAATAGTGCGCAATATTATTAGTACTCTAAAAATTTACATCAGTTTTTTTAGAAATGGAAGTTGCGTAAATTACTACTTCCGGTCAACGGAAATTACTCAAAATTTAACAGAAGGTAGAGAATTAGATCTTTGACTTACATGTGAAATTTCATTTATCTATCTGAAATAGTACTCAAGTTATAGGGTTTTGAAAAATTCAAAGTAGAAAAAATACCACTTCCGTTTATCGGAAATTGCTCAAAAGTTGATACGGATCTACGATTTTGATAAAATACTTATATATAAAATTTCATCAACCTAGCTGTAACGTTACTCAAGTTATCGTGTTTACACACGGACAGACAGACACACAGACATACGGACAGAATTGTAAAGCCAAGTTTTTCAGACTGGATTATGCATAAAACCTCTTAATTTTGATAAATCTGGATTGATAATTTTTGCCCGATTAAAATAAGTCCTCTATACTCCGGATGTGATGAAGGACTGAGGAGTAAAACGGTGAAAACTGTCAAAATTTCATGTTATTTTTGTGCACGATTACAATACTTTCTCTATACTTCGTATATACGAGAAAGTAAAAATAGCATTTCACACCACGAAACATTTCACACAGTGACATATTTCACATAGTGAAACATTTTAAAAAGTTAAACATTAACAAAGTGAAAGACTCAACAAAGTAAAACACTTCACAAAAAGAAACTCTCACTAAAGTGAAACATTTATAACTGAAACGTTTAAAAAGTGAAACAGTTTAAAAAGTGAAACACTTAACAACGTGAAATATTTTAAAAAGTGAAACAGTTTAAAAAGTGAAACACTTAACAACGTGAAATATTTAAAAAAGTGAAACATTTTAAGACAACAAACACTCTACAACGTGAAACACTTCACAAAGACACAAAACTTCTCGCCTTCTGCCCTCTCCTGTTCGAGATACGATACAAACAAATCCTCTTGTCTTAACATTAGACCAACCCCCCCCCCCCCCAACACCCCCACCTCTTGTTTTTACCACCCACAGTAAACAAACACACCCAAACACACATCCATTTTTCCAACTAATTTTATTTACCTCTAAGACGAAACGCCGCATAAAATGACCTTCTAGCCACGGCATCGCAGACAGGACTTCAGAATTCTGTATACGGATTCCGTGAGAACAACATTACGGATTTACCTCGCTAGATCTTTCCGGAATGTTATAGAAGATTGGAGTATTCCGAACCCGGTATAAGATTCGTTCATGTTTGGGTGTGATTTCTAACAAAAGTGAAATAGGGATGATGTAAAGAGGGGGGGGGGGGGGGGGGGCTTTCAAATAATGATGAGTAGAACTCAGATGACGTATTTCGTTTCCTGGGTAAAATCACGTGACTGTATAAAAATTACCGGAATAATTTTAAATGATGCATGAGTTTTTACATTGTTCACACTGTGGCGAATCTTTTTTTTTTTTTTTTTTTTTTTTTTTTAAAATCATTTTGACTCACTTCTAATGCTGAGATTTTCAGGTTGATTAGTTTCCGATAACAACATAAGAATTTCTTCTTTCTTCTTCTTCTTCGTTCTTAATTTTAATGTTGAAAGGGATTCCCTCCATCACAAATTAAGTATTACGTTGACTCCGATTTAAGCCTGATTTTCTTTTTGGATTTGCTTCCATAGCCTTTGTCCAACCAAGAACAAACTACAAGGCAGCAGCTGTTTCATTTTGGAGTTTTCTCTCCTAGAAGAACCCGGGGGTTCGAACTCGAGACTTTTTAGAAGCAACCGACTCGACCACACCGATCCCTATAAGAATATCTGATTTTCAATCAAAGTTAGATATTAAATTATTTATTGAAAGATTTCTATATCTAATAGCATAATAATAACGTACCAGCACACACACACACACGAACGATCAGCTAGTCCTAGATGAAACAGGCGAGCTGTTGTTCGCGAATATTCAACGCCTGACAGCCCAACCCAGACGATAATTAGGGGCAGAGAATTGTCTTTTAGAGTTATTACCCCTACTGATCGGTATATAAAGCAAATATTTTGAGTCGCATGGGGAGTCGTCTTCCTAATTAAAAACAAACGGAATTCTACTTTGACATTTGTGTATAACAATTAATTATCTCCCTTATGTCTTTTTTAAAACTACCAAGGGAGGTAGTCTAGAAATAAATTCCCAAAGTACATTCTTAAATAAAACATTTAAGCAATAAAATATAGTTTTATTTATTTACTTGTTTCAATAAATTTTATTTATTGTTATGTTTTTAACATAAAATTAAATTGTTTTCTTTTTTGACAAAATTGATTTTAACAATAGATACAAACAAAAACATACTAGCTATATTTTATACTTTTTAAAACAAGATCCTATTTTTAAATTATTTAATTACTGTGATTTCATCTATATCTTTTGCTTCTTTGGTGTTCAAAATAATGTTAAAAAATTTGATACTTGTTTTAATTTCAAATAAAAGTATTAAAAAAAAATAAAAAAAAAATAAAAATAAAAACAAACAAAAACAAACGCAGTACATACAATAAAATTGGAACGATACAGAGGAGATTAGCATGGCCCTCGCGCAGAGATGACACGCAGAATCGTGAAGCGTTTCCAAATTAAAAAAAAAGAATAAGAAAATAAACACAGGACTAGAATTATTTGGCCTATTCTTTTTTAATATCATGTTTATGGCTTAATACGAAAGCAACAAAAAAAAAAAAAAAAAAAAAAAAACGGGAAGATAAAACAATTTTTGATTTCAGGCTCTCATCGAATAGGAAAAACAAGTTAGATTAAAAAGATTGTTGAAGCCTTAAAGACAAAACAAATACGATGTTCAGGATTTTTACTGAATAAATTCGCTCTGGTGGACATAGAATAGGATTTGATGCTGTAACTAATGTAACCTTTATAACAAGCGCTCAGCATTGCCTCGCAATAGCAATGGCGCTGACAGTCAGTGGCGTAGCGAAGTCGGGTGTCACCCGGTGCGGCACTTAATGGTGTCACCCCCCAGAGGCGTAGCGACCCTTCCCGGGGACAAACTTTCAAACTTTCGATTTGCACCCCCCTCAAGTTTTCGATTTGCACCCCCCCCCCCTCAAGTTTTCGATTTGCAGCCCCCCCCCCTCAAACGTTCGATTTGCACCCCAACCCCTCAAGTTTTTTTTCTCTATATATTTTGCTATTGTTTGCCTTGGTGTCACCCCCTAAATGGTGCCACACGGTGCGGTCCGCACCCCCCCCCCTCTACGCCTCTGCTGACAGTACAACTGGTCGCACACGAGAATACAAAGTTGGCCTGTACACAGCAAACTTGCCCTCATTTGAACAAACAGCTTTGATAACTCTGCAACCTACAGCCAAAGATCAACACAGTACGTTTCTTTACATTGTTGATGAAGTTGACAAGATGGAGTTGTTCAGCCAGAGATGTGTGCAGGCTGTTCAAAAACTGATGTCAGTACCTAATGTAATAGGGCTGGTAAGTAGGTCACTAAACTGTTCTACGGCTCAATAAAGACTGCATGAGCCATAGAACTGGTTGGTGACCTACTTACCAGCCCTATTATGATAGCAACAGTTCCCGTTGCTCGGGGTAAAACAATTGCTTTAGTTGAAGAATTAAAAAAGAAACCCGATTCTCAGTTATTTGAGGTAACTCACAAAAATAGAGATGGGATATTAACTGAAGTTATGACTGCAATAGAGGTTTCTTTGTCACCATTAAACAATTGAAAATTAAAAAAAAAGATTAAAACCAAAACACACGAGCTTAATTTTCTATTTTTCAAAACGAAATACATTTTTACAACATACAATGTTATTTAACGATTTTAATACAACTTTTTTTTAATACAAATTGCTTATTCTTTCTTTTTAAGTACTTGGAAAAAAGCATAAAAAACGGTTTAGTAACAAGCTTTTATTAATAATGTATTAAAAAGGAGAAAATAAATAATTTTCTATAAATATATAATAATGAAGTAGAATTTAAATAACTAAAACTAAGAGCGTGTATCACTTCTTAAATTCTAATTACACGCTCAAGTAATAAGACTTATTTTATTCCCATGAGATACCATCATTCAACATTGATTTTCATGTTTTTAGACCAGTGCATTGCATTTTAAATATAAAATAGATACAAATGTGATGATTGTATTGTTACACAGCTTCTAATGGCAATGGTCAGACGTTAACCAAATTTAAATTCCATGTATACACTTAACAAAAAACAAGCAGTGCCTTCACTCTGTTTATCCTTTAAGTAGTCTGGAGGCAGTTGGTTGAAACTGAGATCAAATCCATACATAGATTATTGAGAAATTTCGATAACTTCTGATTTTTCATTCTCATTCAGTGTTCCTTCAAGACTTTTTTTCTCCGGGGGTGCAGTTGAAATTTTCAAGGGGGAGGGGGGGGGGGGGGAGAAAGGGGAGGGGGCAGACTGTCAAAAGTATATATTTCCTATATAAATTCCATTTCATTCAGGGGATGCCTGGAAGAAACTCTGATCTCATTTGATGTTAAATCAAGGCTCGAGTTCGAATCCAGGAGTAAGTTAGAGAACGTCCCAGAGTCCACCCAACTCTGATGGGTACCTCACACTTTAAGGAAAGTAAAGGCGGCTGTGCTGACCACACTATTCCTTCATGTGTTGAAAACACAGAAACAGATTAACTCTACCTCACTTGGCCCATGGACCGTCTGGTTTGAAAAGGGAACTTTTAAAGATAAATTTAAGGACGACCTTAACTAGCTTGGGACGAGGGAGAGACGTGTTTAAAGATCTGATGAGCGAATGATTCAATTTCTTTTTACACTAGTTTACAATGTGGCTATTAGATGTTACACATTGGCTCAGTGTTACAGTATTTTTTTTACTTTACTTTAGCTTTAAACTGGGCCTTAATTTGCTTTACTTAATACTTTTGCTCTAGTTTATAGCTTGAATTAACTTTATACGATGTCTAGTCTTTGGGCTTATCTTTACTTAAAACTTTCCTTAGCTTCAAACTGTTCTTCATATTTATAGGTTTTTAATAATTATATATATATATATATATATATATATATATATATATATATATATATATATATATATATATATATATATATATATATATATATATATATAGGCCTATATATATATAATTGTTAACTGTGTTTCTACTTTTGGTTCTTATTTATATTTTTGTTTTTGTCTAAATTAAATACACAAACCTCTACTAGATCTATGTATTTTGGCCCTGTTTTAACTAGACTTTAAAATTAATTTTTTTCCCCATCGACTTCAATCTAAGTACCTTGCGGTTTTACCTCACTTTTAACACTTCAGCAGTAACCTCCCAACCGCTTAAACCTTCAAACTGACCAGCTAATGACTGGGGTGGGAAATCCGAACTGACCTCGACCAACTAACGGCTAGAATCAACATTGTCCCCCCTCCCCCACCCACACCCCCGTGGTCCAGCCAAGCCTTCCCCCCACTTGAAGGATGATACCAAACCAACAAACGACCACTCCCCCTTGGCCTTATGGCATTATTAGCATTTACGAAGACAAAACGCCTGGCTTTTCTTTGCCATTCACCATCTTCAGGTTTCGGGGATGTCTTCGGCGTTGGTTTTTTTTTTTGACTAATCAAATACCCGCGTTAGGCTCGGAGAGTGTTTTACAAGACTTTGTGCGCATAGCTCGTGCGAGACCTTGATGTTTGGCGAATTCCGAGGGGTGAGGGAGGGGTGGGGGGGGGAGTGGGAGAGTTATAAAATTAAATATGGGTCAACTTCAGTGTTGGTGAAATTTGGTAAAAACAATTTGGCAGAATTACACGGATATGACGGTGTAGGGAGTGGGGGGGGGGGGGGGGGGGGAGGGGGGGGGGGGAGTGAACGGAAAAAAGTCACAGGAAAAAAAACACACAGAAAAAGTCAGTTTTCGCTAGGAAAAAAAGTCACAGAAAAAAGTCACAATGGAACAATTTTATCGGAAAAAAGTCACAGAAATAAACTGACAGAAAAAGAGTCAAAATTTTTTTTCCAGAAATATTTTGATTAATTTGTTGAAAATAATAACATTTTGTATGTTCATTGTTGTGGGGGGGGGGGGGGGGGGGAGGAGGAGGGGATGGCAATAAAAGTAGTATTACTAGTAACAACACATTTTAAAAATCCTTTCGCAGATTTGTGTTTAAACATTTTAAACATAAAGCTTATAGGTCACTACAATTCAAGAGTTGTATACGCGAGTTTAGTAAAATCCTCAATCGTGTTCCAGGTGTTTTCAGGTTTTTTTTATTTCAAAAGCAGTAAAAATGAAATACCTGATGGTCAATAAGCCAGGTGAAGTAGAGTTCACCACTTTCCGCGACCTCGACATATAAATTGACAGTGTGGTCAGTTCTATACAAAGTCGTCATAATTTTCCTAAACGTAAATTAGGTACCAATCAAAGCTGGATGGACTCAGTGACGAACAACAGAATCGAGCTTAGATTCGGGCTACGTTGTTTCATTTCCGTATATTATTTTTCTGCTGGAGAGGCAAGAACTTAATCATTAAACAATAATTAAAGAGACACTCATAAACGCTAATGTAATTTTTTTTTCACCATTGCATTTTAATAAATATAAAGCTATTGATCACTTGGCTGTTTAAAATTTAGAAAGAAGTTAGAAACGACAGAAGTTTCAAAGAAGGCATTTTAAAACATTTTTTCAAGATAGAGTATTTAGTTTTTTTTTTTGGGGGGGGGGGGGGTGGGTATAGGAATGGGGGGGGGGGGTCTGGTAAGACATGAGAGCTAAACAACCTGTGAAGTCTCGTCAAGCGTGAAAAGGTCGCGAGGGTCACCAAGGACGTGTGTGTCCAGCCGGACACTCGTGGACACACCAAATGGATAAGGTGTCTTAGCAAAACGCTTCACGTACATGGGTGTGATCCCCGGGACAGGTACAGGCCCGGGGGATGAGGGATTGGAAATCTGCAGGTGTTAAAGGTTGTTTGAGGGATCACGTGCGGGCAGTGTTTCATCCAGACCCCTGGGATTTGGAAAGGGGGGGGGGAATTAGCGGCTAAGGAAGGGGGTGGAGGTAAAGCATCGACTGCATTAGCGATGTCGTTGGTCACTTTAAGAAGGCCTCTCAAAATGTGCTGCCTCAGCGCCCTTAGACTTCCACCTCCCTCCCTTTCTCTCTCTCTCTCTCTCTCTCTCCCTCTCTCTCTCTCTCTCTCTCTATATATATATATATATGTATATATATATATATATGTACATATATGTACATATAATATATATATATATATATATATATATATATATATATATATATATATATATATATATATATATATATATATACATAAACAACACACACATATATAAATAAATAAAAATTATATATATATATATATATATATATATATATATATATATATATATATATATATATATATATATATATATATATATATATATATATATATATATATATATATATATATATATTAATGTCTGTCTGTCTGTTTCTCTAAAAAGCAATGAAACACAAGAAAGTGAGTGATCTACCAACAGTTGTATCTACCCATAACCCGACTCCACTCAATAGTACTTAGTATCTTGTCCCTCCCCCGCCCCCACATCACCTATCTCTGTAAAATATCTGCCAGTAACGGAACCGTGCCAGGGGCCGACGGTCTCAGATGAGAAAAACACAATTAGCCTGATGCGATGGTTTGTCTTGATAAGACCGTCTTGTTTCTTATTTATACGTGTCGCTACAGCACTTTGTGTGTGAGTGTGTGTGTTATTTTACTTTTGTGGGAGGCGTGGAGGGACGGGGGGATGAAAGGTGAGCACTGTTTGACCTGACGTTTGTTGGGTGTTTAAAAAAAATTACACTTAAAAAAAAAACTCGACTGAGTTTGGAAAACCGTGAAGTGGTTTTACATTTGTCGGAATTCCTTGTTGTTTCCTATTGTTCCCTTTTCGTAATGACAAGTAGTTTGTGTTGTTCCTTTTAAAAAAATACCCGTAGTGAAGTAAGCCGAAAAATAATTAATTATTAACCGATAATATTTTTAAAAAAAAGTAAGTTAAAATACTTGAACTTACGAAATAAACAAACTGAAGAGTCGGGCTACAACTGGTTAGGAGGATCTGTATTCTACCATTAAGCTCTAAGCGGAACAAGTTCACAAAGGTTTTGTTGAATGGCTCCAAAGTCTAACAGACCTAAGTTGAGAAGAGCCAGATATTTTAGTATAGAGTGCAACAAATCCGAAACCAACATCAACATTCACATGCCCAACGAGCTATCCCTTGATAACTAAACACTGACCACCTGTCTACTAAGTAGTGAGTTCGAATCCAGTTGTTTCCGAAGTATTTATCATGTGATCTCATCAGTTTGAAATATTTTAAAACAAAATCTCTTAAGTGTTTAAAGTATTCAAGTCACATCTTTGTGAAAATCAAACACGCAATTATGACTTTGTCTTGTATACAAATATTAATGCTGAAGTATTTATTTAAGTGCCTCTTCCAAACAAGATAATATAATGAAAACGAATAATTTTTATAGCCAAGTTGAATTTCTTAAGTAATTTATCTCAAAATGTTTATTTTGGGACTTAAATACTTTTAGACCTAGGTTTTTTTAATTAAAACTAAATAAACTTACAAAATTATCTAATTAGATTTTCTTTTCGCTATTTTCCCCACATCAGCAGGTGTAGAAAAAGTATGGATAAACGCTACAAAAAAAAAAGGCCGTAGACACCAGGCTTAAGTCAGCCCCGTGAAATTCTTCCATCCGTTTTGACAAGTGACCCCCAAATGGTCACCGCCAGTTGACAGGTGTAGACAAATGCTGCCGTCACTCTGTGGGGAGGAGATGAATTGGTCTGACCCTCGGCTGGTCCCCGGCCCATGAGGGATCGGACAATGTGCCGGCCGGACAGTGAAAAATGGCCAGAGTACGAGATAGTTTGGGGACAGTAGCCAAATATTAGATGATCTGTTTTTAGAGATTGTACTAGTTTAGGGATAGTAGCCAAATATTAGATGATCTGCTTTTAGAGATTGTACTAGTTTAGGGATGGTATTCAAATATTAGATGCTGTTTTTAGAGATCGTACTAGTTTAGGGATGGTATTCAAATATTAGATGCTGTTTTTAGAGATCGTACTAGTTTAGGGATAGTATCCAAATATTAGATCATCTGTTTTTAGAGATCGTACTAGTTTAGGGATAGTATCCAAATATTAGGTTATCTGTTTTTAGATATCGTACTAGTTTAGGGATAGTATCCAAATATTAGATTATCTGTTTTTAGAGATTGTACTAGTTTAGGGATAGTATCCAATTATTAGATGATCTGCTTTTACAGATTGAACTAGTTTAGGGATAGTATCCGATTATTAGATTATCTGTTTTTAGAGATCGTTAGTTTAGGGATAGTATCCAAATATTAGATTATCTGTTTTTAGATATCGTACTAGTTTAGGGATAGTATCCAAATATTAGATGATCTGTTTTTAGATATCGTACTAGTTTAGGGATAGTATCCAAAATATTAGATGCTGTTTTTAGATATCGTACTAGTTTAGGGATAGTATCCAAATATTAGATTATCTGTTTTTAGAGATTTTTTATTTTTTTTAATTTTTTTTAAAAATTTTTTTTTGATTTTTTTTTTTTTTTTTTTTGATTTATTTATTTTTTTGATTTTTTATTTTTTTATTTATTTTTGTTTTTGTTTGTTTTTAGAGATTGTACTAGTTTAGTGATAGTATCCAAATAGTAGATGATCTGATTTTAGATATCGTACTAGTTAAGGGATAGTATTCCAAATATTAGATGGTCTGTTTTTAGAGATCTTATTATTATACAGATGGTTATTTCTACAAAATATTTTTTTCTTCCTTTTCCCCAGGTTTTCAGTTTCTCCAACATTTATTAATATTCAAAATTTAAATAGAGTAAATAATTACCTCCCTTACCACAAATCACAGTAAAGAATTAATTTACAGAATGAAGTCCCTTGCTACCAATTAATACTACTAGCAATAACCACCATCAAGCCCCCACCCCCCACCCTAAGCTTTAGGCAAAACTAAACATGACCGCTAAACATTCCCATATCTTGTAAACAAAGTTGTCTATCAGCACGTAAACATGACGGCTTCTAGGTGTGTGACTAAATACACGGTTTAGGCGATACTGCGATAATTTTTTTTTCTTTCGGCAAGATCGGTAGAGGTTTTTTTGTTTTTGATTGCATCGGATCAAATGCACCTATTGACTATCATATGTTTACACACAAATCGAAATGAAAGACTTGTATGGAACTTATATATGGAATCTGTATAGAACACACTTATTCTGCATTAGATAATATTTTTTTTTACATTTTAGATTATGTTTAACCTAAACATAAAGATTTAATTGATCTGGCAACCATCCATAAAATGACTGTTCTCTACTTTTCTAACTCTTAATAAAATGACCTTACTCAACTTTTCTAACTCTCAATAAAATGACCTCACTCTAATTTTAAGGGAACGAAGTGGTCTAGCGGTTGAGAACTAGACTGCTAACCCGTAGGTCTCGAGTTCGAATCCGGTTAAAGTCATTAGACCGTCCCTGCAGCTCTGATGACCACACTATCTCTTTATATGTCGAGGTCACACAAACAAGTAAATTCAACTTCACTTTCCATAAAGACCACCAGGTTTGAAAGGGAACTTTACTTACTCTAATTTTAAAATGACCTTACTCTACTTTTCCAACCTTCAATAAAATGTCCTCACTCTACTATTAAAATGACATTACTCTACTGTTACTCTTTCTTTTCCAACCTTCACAAGTGACCAACCTAACCATTTTGCACCTGTCACTTACATGACCTAACTACCTGTCATTAAAATGACCTAACCCCATGTCCTTAAAATAACCTAACTAACTTTTCCAAGTGTCCACACATGACCTAACTCTTGTGTCAAACATTGTCCACACTGTCACCCAACTCTAACACCCAACTGTCCGCACAATGACCTCTCTCTACCCCCCCCCCCCACCTGCCCGACCACCCTGCACATATCTCCCTGCTCTATTTACCTGCCAATCCACAGGCACGTTAAGTAGTTCTACCACATCTACTTTTTTTCTTCCTAAAACTAAAATCTACTAACCAAACCACCATTAAACCACTGATTGTTTTAAATCTCCACGACACGAACCGCAGATGTCACCCACTCCCACTCTTTATACACCCCCCCCCCCTTTTTCTAATCACAAACGTCAAACCAGTTCATGACTTCAACTTAAAAAAAAAATCGTGACTTTTTTTTTAAAATACGAAAACAAAAGTGTCCGCTCTGTACCAGTATGTAAATCAAGCACTTCCTCCTCAGGTTTCGTATCTTGACCTCGTGTCGCCGACCTCTCGAGGTACCGTCCCTATTGAGTTGAGCTCGTTCCTTTTCCCGTTCCAGTATTTGCACGATTCTTGACCCATCCCCCCGCGGCATCGACTGCTGCTTTATTTTGTCTAGTACCTACAGGTGAGGCAGACCTCAGGTGAGGTAGAACTCAGGTGAGACAGATCTGTCCCTCTTAAACTGGTTCTACGGTTCTCACTTTATTAATCTCTCATAATCCCTCATAATTCAATGATCTATCAATAATGTTATCTAAGCCCGCTTCTGTTTTCTTTTCCATTTCAATATATATATATATATATATATATATATATATATATATATATATATATATATATATATATATATGTGTGTGTGTGTGTATAAAATGTCTATATGCGTATATGTATTATACATATACATTCAAAATTCATATGCATATACACCAGTGGCGTAGCGGGGTCGGGTTTCACCCGGTGCGGCACTTAATGGTGTCACCCCCCCCCCCCCGAGGCGTAGCAACCCTTCCCGGGGACAAACTTTCAAATTTTCGATTTGCACCACCCCCTCAAGTTTTTCTCTATATATTTTTACTATTTTTTGCCTTGGTGTCACCCGGTGCGGTCCGCAACCCCCCCCCCCCACCCCCTCGCTACGCCTCTGATATACACACAAGTATATAACATATAAACAGATGTATGTATATATATATACAAAACTAAATTAATATATATACATATATATTATAAATTATATATACCCCCTGCTCGTGTATCTTGACTATAATAGTCGATGAATCATTTTTACAACTCAAATTCCTTCAACATAAGCGCCTTTAATCCAACCCTCAAATCCAAATCCGAACAACTTAACCCCTCCCCATTGTCACCTTCTGGATCCCATTCCAGGCCTCCTCCGTCTAAAGAAGACAGCTCTTGGCTACCATTGAGCACACCACTGTCAATACAGCTGAAACAATCCCAACCTTTTTGTATGCTATTCATCATTGAATTCCAATGTAAATTGATAGGTAAAAAATGTGACAGCCGAAGCTATTTTCGTTGATGAACTTTATTTTTGGACAACTGCTGGAGAGCGCAGTGAAGTTAAAATAGGTTTGGTACTGAGGGGGGGGGGGGGGTGTCTAAGTCTAACACTTACAATTCTTCGATTTTCAAGGTCTAATGCTAAATATTTTGTTCGTTTAATTAAGAAGGTCTAATCTTAAACTTAAAATCATTCAACTTTTTAGGGCCTAAATCTAAAACTTAAAATCATTCAACTTTTTAGGGCCTAAATCTAAAACTTAAAATCATTCAACTTTTTAGGGCCTAAATCTAAAACTTAAAATCATTCAACTTTTTAGGGCCTAAATCTAAAACTTAAAATCATTCAACTTTTTAGGGCCTAAATCTAAAACTTAAAATCATTCAACTTTTTAGGGCCTAAATCTAAAACTTAAAATCATTCAACTTTTTAGGGCCTAAATCTAAAACTTAAAATCATTCAACTTTTAGGGCCCAAGTCTAACACTTTAAATCCTTCAAATTTTAGGGCCCAAGTCTAACACTTTAAATCATTCAACTTTTAGGGCCCAAGTCTAACACTTTAAATCCTTCAACTTTTAGGGCCCAAGTCTAACACTTTAAATCATTCAACTTTTAGGGCCCAAGTCTAACACTTTAAATCCTTCAACTTTCAGGGCCCAAGTCTAACACTTTAAATCATTCAACTTTTAGGGCCCAAGTCTAACACTTTAAATCCTTCAACTTTTAGGGCCCAAGTATAACACTTATAATCCTTCAACTTTTATGGCCCAAGTCTAACACTTATAATCCTTCAAATTTTAGGGCCCAAGTCTAACACTTATAATCCTTCAACTTTTAGGGCCCAAGTCTAACACTTATGATCCTTCAACTTTTAGGGCCCAAGTCTAACACTTATAATCCTTCAACTTTTAGGGCTCAAGTCTAACACTTATAATCCTTCAAATTTTAGGGCCCAAGTCTAACACTTATAATCCTTCAAATTTTAGGGCCCAAGTCTAACACTTATAATCCTTCAACTTTTAGGGCCCAAGTCTAACACTTATAATCCTTCAACTTTTAGGGCCCAAGTCTAACACTTATAATCCTTCAACTTTTAGGGCCCAAGTCTAACACTTATAATCCTTCAACTTTTAGGGCCCAAGTCTAACACTTATAATCCTTCAACTTTTAGGGCCCAAGTCTAACACTTATGATCCTTCAAATTTTAGGGCCCAAGTCTAACACTTATAATCCTTCAACTTTTAGGGCTCAAGTCTAACACTTATAATCCTTCAACTTTTAGGGCCCAAGTCTAACACTTATAATCCTTCAAATTTTAGGGCCCAAGTCTAACACTTATAATCCTTCAACTTTTAGGGCTCAAGTCTAACACTTATAATCCTTCAACTTTTAGGGCTCAAGTCTAACACTTATAATCCTTCAACTTTTAGGGCCCAAGTCTAACACTTATAATCCTTCAACTTTTAGGGCCCAAGTCTAACACTTATAATCCTTCAACTTTTAGGGCCCAAGTCTAACACTTATAATCCTTTATAATCCTTCAACTTTCGACATGAGTACTCTTGTAATCTGACATTTGAATAATGTAATCTACACCTTCTCAGGGTAAATACTTTTCTTAACTTGTTTAACAGTAAAGTGTTTTTAAATCCCTTAAAGTAAACTAAGCCATAATAATAGTTTTTGCACTGGTGCTCATGAAAGACATCGATTTATTTTAGCGAATTTTTGAACCCATCCCTCGTTGTCACACATCACAACAAAATAATCACTACAGATTATTGTATTCTTGCATGTACATCTTCTTTATACCCAATCAGATAATTGTATTCTTACATTTACAGTTGAACATTCTCTTTTACATTTATAGCCGACCATTCTCTTCCAGAAACTTCTTTATTACTAATCAGATAATTATATTCTTACATTTACATCTTCTTTATACCCAATCACATAATTGTATTCTTACATTTACAGTCGAACATTCTCTTTTTCATTTATAGCCGACCATTCTCTTCCAGAAACTTCTTTATTACTAATCAGATAATTGTATTCATACGTTTATAGCCGAGCATTCTCTTCTGAAACTTCTTATTTTTCAATCAGATAATTGTATTCTTGCATTTACAAACGACCATTTTTTCTAGAAGATTCTTTCTTTCCAGCCACCAAACGGCTGAGATCCGGTCCCACTGCTGTGACAGATGTCATGCCAAATGTCAGCTGACATGTCCCCATCTGGACCGACCGGTCTTATCTCATCTGAGGCTTCTCATCCTACAAGAACATCCCTCGTACTGCAAGGCGCAACCACCGAATCGTTTTAGTGCGCATGTTTAGTGCGCATGTTTAGTGCGCACGATTAGGTGCTCGCGGCGTGCTGATTAGAGGTTGGAGAGTATGATAGAGCTTCCTAACACCCCCCCCCCCCACCGTATTTAGTCACGTGCTAGCTCGTGGTCATTAATGTCTTAGACATCCCCAACGTTCTAGAGTGTTCTTTTTCATGTTGTAATCAGGCGCTGTATAACCCCAAGATTAGGATATCAAGATACCTTGAAGTCGTAAAGGCTGTTTTGATTAATGATATATAGTATGAAGAAAAAACAATAAAATTTTTATAATCTTTATTAAAAAAAAAACTTTTAGCATGCCACTGTCACACTACAAATCGCCGATAGCATCCGTTATCATGTTGCAACCTCCATTTAGTATGCCACTAACACTTTGTAGTATGCCACTAACACTTTGTAGTATGCCACTAACACTTTGTAGTATGCCACTAACACGTTGTAGTATGCCACTAACACTTTGTAGTATGCCACTAACACTTTGTAGTATGCCACTAACACTTTGTAGTATGCCACTAACACTTTGTAGTATGCCACTAACACTTTGTAGTATGCCACTAACAATTTGTAGTATGGCGCTAACACTTTGTAGTATGGCGCTAACAATCGTCAGTATGCCTCTAACATCCATTAACGAGCTGCTGATGTCGTTTAGCTTGCCGCTACTACTCAGAAGCATCTGTCCTGTAATGTAAGTGACAAACTGTCAGCTATCAAGTCTAGCATGGCGGGACTGACACCTGACTTAGCCTGGGCTGTTGGACAAGGTTCTCGGTACCAACAGTAGAGGCTACATTGTTGACCAGCTACCTACTGGACCAGCTACCTACTGAACCAGCTACCTACTGGACACTCTACCTACTGGACCAGCTAGACCAGCTACCTACTGGACCAGCTACCTACTGGACCAGCTACCTACTGGACCAGCTACCTACTGGACCAGCTACCTACTGGACACTCTACCTACTGGACCAGCTACCTACTGAACCAGCTACCTACTGGACACTCTACCTACTGGACCAGCTAGACCAGCTACCTACTGGACCAGCTACCTACTGGACCAGCTACCTACTGGACCAGCTACCTACTGGACACTCTACCTACTGGACCAGCTAGACCAGCTACCTAATGGACCAGCTACCTACTGGACCAGCTACCTACTGGACCAGCTACCTACTGGACCAGCTACCTACTGGACCAGCTAGACCAGCTGCCTACTGGACCAGCTACCTACTGGACACTCTACCTACTGGACCAGCTAGACCAGCTACCTACTGGACCAGCTACCTACTGGATCAGCTAGACCAGCTACCTACTGGACCAGCTACCTACTGGACCAGCTACCTACTGGACCAGCTAGACCAGCTACCTACTGGACCAGCTAGACCAGCTACCTACTGGACCAGCTACCTACTGGACCAGCTAGACCAGCTACCTACTGGACCAGCTAGACCAGCTACCTACTGGACCAGCTACCTACTGGACCAGCTACCTACTGGACCAGCTAGACCAGCTACCTACTGGACCAGCTAGACCAGCTACCTACTGGACCAGCTAGACCAGCTACCTACTGGACCAGCTACCTACTGGACCAGCTAGACCAGCTACCTACTGGACCAGCTACCTACTGGACCAGCTAGACCAGCTACCTACTGGACCAGCTACCTACTGGACCGGCTTGTGTAAATATATTGGATTAAAGCCATTTTTCTTGAAAATGTACTGGACATTTTTCTTTATATATCTACTCGATTAAAGCCATTTTTCTTGAATCTTTTTACTTTCTCGTATATACGAAGTATAGAGAAAGTATTGTAATCGTGCACAAAAATCACTTGAAATTTTAACAATTTTCACCGTATTACACCTCAGTCCTTCATCACATCCGAAGTATAGAGGACTTATTTTAATCGGGCAAAAATTATCAATCCAGATTTATCAAAATTAAGAGGTTTTATGTGTAATCCAGTCTGAAAAACTGGGCTTTGCAATTCTGTCCGTATGTCTGTGTGTCTGTGTGTGTGTCCGTGTGTAAACACGATTACTTGAGTACCGTTATAGCTAGGTTGATGAAATTTCATATATAAGTATTTTATCAAAATCGTAGATCCGTATCAACTTTTGAGCGATTTCCGATAACCGGAAGTGGTACTTTTCCTACTTTGAATTTTTCAAAAGCCTATAACTTGAGTACTATTTCAGATAGATAAATGAAATTTCACATGTAAGTAAAAGATCTAATTCTCTACCTTCTGTTAAATTTTGAGTAATTTCCGTTGACCGGAAGTAGTAATTTACGCTACTTCCGATTTCTCAAAAAACTAATGTAAATTTTTAAAGTACTAATAATATTGCGCGCTATTGTGCACTTTTTTATTTGGCGTTCACTAGTTCACTTGGCGTGCAATTATTTTGTCTACGAGATTTTATTCTATTTTTAAAACTATAAGTATTTAAAATGGATTAAAAATCATGTCAATAGCCCGAGTTCCCATCCCCTGTTGTTTTATATAAGAATATTCGAGAAAGTTTAGGGGAGATCACTCCCGGTTTATTCCTTATAGATCTTTTTGATTAAAGACGTTTTTCTTCTTTTTCATGTTGAAAATATTCTTGATTGAAGACAATTTTCTTGTAAATATTAAGGATTGAAGACGTTTCTCTTGTTGTAAATATTCAGGATTAAAGACATTTTTCCAGTTGTAAATATTTCGGATTAAAGACATTGTTCTTCTAGTAAATATTCAGGATCAAATACATTTCTCTTGTTGTAAATATTTAGGATTAAAGACATTTTTTTCTTGTTGTTAATACGAGATAAAAGACATTTTTCTTGTTGTAAATATTTCGGATTAAAGACATTTTTCTTGTTGTAAATACCAGATAAAAGACATTTCTAGAACCTGTAGAATTTCCTGCAATGATTGAGTATATAATTAGGGGAGTTGATCGTTTTGCCGGCTTTAACAAGGTGTTGAAAAAATGGCTCGGGAGTAGCGTCAAGAAACGATGTAGTGGAAACAGGGGGAGCTACTCTGGTGGCGACGGGCGATACTTTAGAAGGTTATCGTTCTTAGTGTTTTGTAACGCTATGTTTTTTTTTTTTTTGGGTACGCGTAAAGTAGTTTAGGTAAGGAATGGGAATATAACTGTTTCACAAATTTTAAGCTTGAGTATTTGTTGGCCGGTAAGTGTGAGGGCGGGGGTGAGTTGGGGGCGAGACAAGGGAGGGTTAAAATTAAGATGGGAGTAGGTGGGTGAGATATAATACAGGTTTTTTTTTTACTATTGTTGAGTAAGTAGGCCTGCATATTGTGATTCAAATTCCCTTTTATTTTCTTAAACACAACAACGTCATTTATGGATCAACCCCCGAATTCTTTTTTACTTTCTCGTATATACGTAGTATAGAGAAAGTATTGTAATCGTGCAAAAAAAAAATCGAGATTTTTACAAATCTCGACGTTTTACACCTCACTGATACGGAAAAACATAATTTTGCAATCTTGTCCGTATGTCTGTGTGTGTGTGTGTCTGTGTGTGTGTCTGTCCGTGTGTAAACACGATAACTTGAGTACCGTTACAGCTAGGTTGATGAAATTTCATATATAAGTATTTTATCAAAATCGTAGATCCGTATCAGCTTTTGAGCGATTTCCGATAACCGGAAGTGGTACTTTTCCTACTTTGAATTTTTTAAAAGCCTATAACTTGAGTACTATTTCAGATAGATAAATGAAATTTCACATGTAAGTAAAAGATCTAATTCTCTACCTTCTGTTAAATTTTGAGTAATTTCCGTTGACTGGGAGTAGTAATTTACGCTACTTCCGATTTCTCAAAAAACTAATGTAAATTTTAAAAGTACTAATAATATTGCGCACTATTATGCGCTTTTTTTTATTTGCGTTCACTTGGTGTGCAATTAATTTGTCTACGAGATTTTAAACTTTAAGTATTTAAAATGGATTAAAAATCATGTCTATAGCCCGAGTTTCCATCCCCTGTTATTTTATATAAGAATATTCGAGAAAGTTTAGGGGAGATCACTCCCGGTTTATTTTAAATATCGTCATTAATCAGTTACTTAGGGGTAGGCGTGGTCGAGTCGGTAAAGCTCATGGTTGCTAAATTGTAAATCCTCCAGTTCGAATCCTCGGTCGGATGAGGCTCGTTAGCTGGGGACAGTAACTCTTCTAGGAGAGACAACTCCAAAATCAAACAACTGCTGCCTCGTACTTTTTTTTTATTGGACAAAGGATATGGAAGCAAATCAAAAAAAGAAAAGCAGGCTGAAATCGGAGTCAATGGCCTCAATGGCGCATAACCACTTGACACTTAATTTGTGTTGGAGGGGAGCCCTTCTAACACTAAAATTAAGAACGAAGAAGAAGAAGAGAAGAATCAGTTACAGATTAAAATTAATAAAACAATCATGTGGTTTTCTATCATATTTGCACACTAAAGTCTAATGCCGAAATAACATTAATTAATTAACTAATTTAAGAGTAATTATCCGAAAGGATTTCCCGAATATCGTAAAGAAAAGTATTCATTTACCTTTTCTAATCATCAATTTTTTTTCTCCGAAATCGGATGTGACGTAGCTGATTCGCGGGATTCGCGGGATTCGATAGTGAAACATAAAGTGGCAGACAGCAGACGATACAGGGTCAGGAGCAGACTTGAGATTTGGTGGGAACTTGATATTCCCGTCTCACGGACAGGTGAGGGAGAATGGCCTCCCATGTCAAGGTGAATTTGGAGGGAAAATATCTCTTCATTGAATTTGGTTTTAAAGAAATTTGAAAAAAAATAGTTCCAGGTAAAAAAAAAATTCTTCTGAAATTTTCTTTTCAATATTTACAACGCCTAGTCATACAGTAAAATGACTTTTTAAATAAAGGATGATATTTACCTTTTAACAATACAATTCCTGATCTCAAGGACACATAACGGTACTGAGTCAACTCAGCCCTATTTAGAACCTGGCTTGATTTGGGGAAAGCCAAAAAACCACTGATCAAATAATTTTTTTCAAATGTTGAGCTAAAGTAAACAGAATTCTACCTTATGGCTCGTTATGTATTGATAGCCGATTAACCAAAGCTGTTATATACAAACTTAAATAATTTGAAATTTATAACTAAAAGCTAAAAAAATATTTATAATCGTAGAACTCAATTCAGATAAATGCTACTTGCTGTTTGTTTCGCGATTTGTTTTTTTACGAAATCCACAGCATCAAGTGTTTTTTGTATGAGTTAACATATATACTCTACCGATGTAAGGGTGGGCTTGGGTGTGGTATAACTTACGGGTACATTGGTTATTTGTGGGGAATCGGTGTGAGTGTGTCGGGGGGGGGGGGGGGGACGTCAGCAGGAGGGGTTGGAAATGGAGTATGTTGGGAATGTTAGGAAAATGGGGTAGAAGAGGGGTAGGGGGCGCAGACCTACTCCTTTTCAAAATCCTGTCGTCCAACACAATCGGCCGGGGCCGCCATCGGCATGAGCCGGGGCCGTGCCAGAAAGCAGGTGGGGGTGGGGGTAGGGGGGCCGGAGATTGGTGCCAGGTCAGCTCGTGCGTCTCATTTGTTTCCCATTGAGGGCCTGAATGTCGCCCCACCCGCCCTGTCGTACCCTACTTAACGTCCCCCCCACCCCACCCAAACAATCCCCACTCACCTATCAGGGGGGGGAGAAGAAAAGAGAAATATGGACGCGTGTTTATATTTATTATTAGTAATTTCTCGTCTTTTCATGACGTTATGAGCTTTGAGAGGCTTGGAGTCAAAGCAATCGGATTGTGGGAGAGGGGGGTTGGCTGAGGTCATACGTCACTGCTGAGCTGACGTCGGGGTGGGGGTTTTGGTATTCAGGGAGGGTGGGTGTTTATGTAGAGGGGGAGTGGTGCTAAATAGGTTGGGTTAGTTTACTGGAGGGGGGGGGGGTGATAAATTGGTGGGGTTACTAATACCGGAGGGAGGGTGGGGCAAACATGTAGGGTTGATATACAGGTAGGAGAGGTGTTGATATTGAGCAGCGGTTCTTAACCTTGGTTCGATCGAACCCCAGGGGTTCGGCGGAGGTCGACACACATCCGACTGACATGATTCTAGATGGGATTTTATCATTGCGGACGATAAAACTATTAAGAAGGGTTCGGGTATGCGCGTATGAAAGTGGTGGGGTTCAGTACCTCCAAAATTGTTAAGAATCACTGATATAGAGGGGGAGATTGATAAGTAAGTAGAACCAAATTAATTATTAAGAAGGGAGACGCTAGAATAGGTTGATAAATTTTTGCGGGCTTAGGTTCGATTAACATTAGGAAAATTGTCAGTTAATGTACACATAACATGTTAATTTAAAGTTAGGTTTAATGTGAGTTTTGAGTAAGCGGTTGTGCTTATGGAGTTACCAAGCGTGATGTGGTGACTGGGTACTGCTAAGTCAACAAAGTCAGAAAATTACCCCCCCCCCCAACCCCCATGTAACTGCTTATCTAATATTGACCGAAGGAAGATGATATCATGTACTGGAGTTCCACGCATGCGCACAACGAGACCATACGTCATTCAGCAATCCATCACAGGTCATAGACTGGTTTGTTTGCATATTGATGTATATTCTGCGACAACACCCCGACTAGGTCATTCTACAATCCCCCCCCCCCACCCTCCCTTCAATTCCCCATTGCAGATTTCAAGTTTGAGATCCAAGGAGTTGGTTATGTGTTGTCGAAATTGTTTGAAGTTTTCTAAAAAAAACATTATACTTTTACCCGCCCCCTTTACCCTTATATAACTCAGATATAAAGAAATAAATAATTAATCATAATGTATTTAATTATACAATTCCATGCTTACTATCCTATAGTTTATCGACAGAAAAGGTTTGTAAAATGTAGGCCTGTGTTTTTAAGTCTCTATACCAACTTTCTGTGATACCCCCCCCCCCCCTCTCCCCCGTGGAGCAAAGGGGTACAACCACACCTCTCCACTGGAATCTGTTTTGGGCAACTCTCATAGTGTTTAGTGTCTGCTGTAGTATACAATTTGGCACAAAAATTCAATATTAGCTTTGTCTTGCTATTTTCTAAGTCCTTAAAGTTGGCAAATTGTACGTCTCATGTAATGTGTATTTTTTTTCTCACGAATATTTGTCAGTGATTGGTAATTCTGTTAAAGTGGGAGTAGTCAGTTGGGGAATGGGCGGAAGGAATGAGAGATCAAGCGATACCCTTCCCCATCTAACGCCCTCCCTATATACGTGTATGGTGTCGACACATATGTGTTAATTTATTTAAAAAAATTCACATTCAGAGAACACCTTCTAAAAAGCAATTAAGTTATTCTTATGAAATCGTCACTATGGTTTGCTTGAAACTACAGTATTAATTAATTAATTAAGCCTTTATTGCTACACACAGAAACATAGACGATACTTCAACTATTTTTTAATGTCAGACTAGGGACTGTAAATTGCATACAAATCAACATTTTTTAAACGTTACGTACAGCGACTAAAATCTATATTTGACAAACACGTTTCACACTGCAGCTTTTATTTTATTTTGTTTACACGTTTTATTAAAATAAAATTCTACCTCTGCCATTTAAATAAACACGTAACGTTAAGGACTCGCTAAAATTTATATTTTTTCTCTCCCCTCCTTCCAAATTTCTCGCATTAAAAAAAGGGACAGCACCGCTTCTGACAACTGTTCACGGTTGGCGGTAAATTTCGGGGGCCGCTGCGAGACGAAACGGTTTCCACCTTGCGCCTCGCACACCGCTAAAGGTGTTCATTGCCTCTTAACCCGCGCGCTGAGAAAACCACGTCAATTTCTCATCGCCTACTAGACGTAGTAAATATCGAAAATAAAAATAAAAATAGAAAACGGTAAATTCCGATTTTTAAAAATACTTATGTAAAAAAAAATATTTGTTAGCGTACTGAGTTTGCAGTTTGTGAACGTTTTGTGCGCGCGACTGACGTAGCGATAGCCTGGTATCAGAAATCGCTGTAGCGTCTAGCCGTGCGGCCTACCACAGCGAAACTCTGCCGTGTTATCGTGGACGGTGTAGGATTTTTTCTCTCTCTCTCTTCGCGTCTACACCTGAGGTTGTTGTTCTATTTAACCCAGCTCCCTAACCACCCCCCTCTCGCAATTAGAGACGGAACAGATTTGCTGTGGCGACTCTTCGTTTTGGATCAATTACAATTTGTCAAAAAAAATTTTTATCTGACTCCCGTGGATTGTGTTTTCTTTTATCATCCTGTTGAGGAGCCGACTAAGGTGAATGCGTGCCCATGTTTTCGGTGCGGGATTCTCAATACGGATGTGAGGATTATATTTCATTTAAGGATTATCTACCGCGACATGGATTAGTTTATTTAAAAATTCTGTGTTTACATAGTGCTGAGTTTTATTTTTGTTTGGTTATAAATAGAATCGTCTAGTTTAAAAATTATACATTGAAACAGTGACAACAGTTTAATGATTATTTATATGTGTCTTCTACTAAATAAAATTTGTGTTATATAATATATAGATCTAGATCTATTAAAAATAAACGTTCTCGAGAAAGTTTAAAATAAGCCATGTTAATGTTAGAAAGCTACGCTGCTAACCCGAAAGTCTCGAGTTCGAATCCGGGTTCACCCAGCTCTGAGGCTGCTGGGCATTGTGCTGACCACACTATTCCTTCATATGCCGAGGTCTATGAAACAGATGAACTCTACTCCGTCTGCCCCATGTGTCTTGGGCACGAACGGGAAAAGATAATCTTAATTTACCATTTCGAACTTGGCGGTTCATAATATAGATGAAGTAGAGTTCATAGAGTTTCTGTGCTCTCGGCTTATAAAAGGAGTATGTGGTCATCACTACGCCCAGCCACCTTAACTAACCTTAATGTGAGTCAGGTACCGATCTGAGCTGGGTGAACTCAGGGACGTCCTGTGAAGTCAAACCCGGGATCCGAACTCAAGCCTCTCAGTAGCACTATCGCCCGACCACACCGACCCACGTTTAAACAAACTATGTTTCTCTAATAATCACCGTGTAGTTGTGATAATATTAATTTTCGACACATCTGGCTTTTATCTTCTTTTTAATAAATTAAAATTGTTATATTGTTTATTCTGTGCTGCTTAGATTTAGTCTCTTTCCATGGTCATTTTTTTAGCTGCCAGTTCTGTAGTTTTGGTATTACTATCATTATAAAAATAATTATTAAATGTTTGCATACTTTGTCCGGACTTTTATGTTGCTGTTATGGCCTTGCTAAGTAGATCTAGATCTAGTACATTAGCAACACATTAAGTATCTAGACACCGCAGTGAACCATTGTTTTTTATGAATACGTTTTTACTTTTAAAATAGAATAATTAATAAACAGTAATTTATTTTTTAAAGGTTTCGATCTCAATACCAGAGGCGTAGCGACCCTTCCCGGCGCCCGGGGACAAACTTTTCGATGTGCACCCCCCCCCCCTCAAGAATGCGATATGCACCCCCCCCCCTCAAAGTTTCGATTTACACCCCCTCAACCTTTCAATTTATTTTTCCAACCCATTTTGGCGCCCCCTAAAGTCGGCGCCCGGGAACATGTGTCCCCCCCCCCCCGCCCTGGCCCCCCCCCACCCCACCTCGCTACGCTACTGCTCAATACATTTCTAAATTATCAGAAATCCGCAGTAACTATGGGTGGATGGGACAGAAGCCAACATTATAATTATATTTTAAAAAAGATTAAACCTGGGATTATAACAAAGACACACCCCCCCCCCCCTTTCTCCCTCCCTCCCGCACCCACTCACACACAAATCCAAACCTCACAACAGAACGACTGCATTGATCGCACAACGGCTTAGTCCGACTCTAATCTTTTTATTTTCTTAATATAGATCTCGATCTAGATCTAGAATAATTTCCAACAGGGTAATTATAACTTTCAACCGTACTCCACAGAACAGTTAAGTCAATTTTACTTACACATTAAAAATATATATCACTTTGAATTGAACACATCTACATAATTACCAACAATTTAAAACAAAATTAAAACCACAATCATCTAAAATTCGGTGTAATTAGTAAAGCGGATTTGGAAAATTTGACGTTGGAGTGCTTGAGTTTCTATATTTGACTCACAGGTGTTGTAATTATTATTAAATTCTTTTATTTTTAAAATTTCTATTAGTAAAAAGGGTTCTCACATACACAATTGACGTGTAAAGTAGCCAGTTCGTGTGACTAGGGTAGCCATCTGACGAAGGTAGCCTTCCCGTATGACTATGGTAGCCTTCTCATTGAGGCAGCATTCGTAACACAACAGCGGCTACCTACTGCTACAGTTATGATCCACCAATCATGGACGTACATCATCAAATGATAAGTTGATATCTTGCTTTGAAATGTAGCAACGTCTAGCAGTTACAACATACGATTTTCTAATTTGGATATTGTTCTTATTTATTCTTCTACGGGTTTACTTATCAAAGTGGTTAATTTTTTATTTTTTATTTAACGTGTCATTAACCCTACAACTACCATCATGCTCGCGACGTGGTTTTTTATTCTGGCGTCACTGTGCCTACTGCGTCATCCGACTGACGCCGATTTCGCGTCGTACCTGAAACAGATTTGTGACCGGATTCCCATCCACACAACATCGGAGCAGTCCAAGGGAGACAACGGATTTCGGATTATTATTGACGGATTACCTGCCCGTGACGTTTACAGACCCGGCGAGACTTACACAGGTAGGAAGATTTCCATCGTCTCATTTACATGGCTTTCTCTGTATGACGCGTCGTCTGTATCGTTTCTTTTCTTGTAGGGAGTATTTTTTTTCCATCTCATTTGCATGTGTTTTTTGTTGATGACATCTAGTTTACATGTTTTTTTTTCTTGTATGACATGGTCGTTTGTCTATTTACATGGCTTTTCTTTGTTTACATGGCCTTTTTCTTGTACGATTTTTTTTTGTTTGTCGATTTTTTTTGTTTGTCTAATGTACATGGCTTTACATCGTTTACATGGCTTTTCTTTCTTACACGGCATTTTTCGTCTGTGAAATTAAAATGGTTTTTCTTCGTTTACGTGGCTTTTTCTTGCAGGGCACTCCCATCTCAATTCATTTACTTGCGTTTCCATAAGCCACTTCTTTTACATATTTAATCACATAGCGCAGGGGTCGGCATCCTGCGGCTCGTGAGCCGCATGCAGCTCTTTTGATGTCAAGATGCGGCTCTCCAGTTCCTTAATAATTATATTATTTTATTTTCCAAACTCAAAAAATATGATACTGTAAAAACAGAAACAACTTTAAACAAAACAAAACAAAAATCCAATGAGAATAGGTGGAGTAGAGCGTATAGGGACAGCTGTGGTCAGCCCCACAACTGTGATGTGGTCAGCCCCGGGGCTATGGCTCCATGCTTTCAACTACCGAAGTACACATACAAATGTTTGTGGCTCTTTAAAATTTGTGAAATTTTGTAAATTGTAACTTTTGGCTCTTCCGTCTGAAAAGGTTTCCGACCCCTGACATAACGGAAGGATATCGGGTTCTCTCATAGCCTACATCAGGGGTCGGCAACCTTTTGAAGCGGAAGAGCCAAAAGTTACAATTTTCAAAAATTCCCTGGTTTCAAAGAGCCACTAACATTTTTTTTTATTTCAAATATTTTATTTTTTTATTAAGATTATTAGTATTTGTTCAAGGAGCTGGAGAGCCGCATCTTGATGTCAAAAGAGCCGCATGCGGCTCGCGAGCCGCAGGTTGCCGACCCCTGGCCTACATTGTTTACAAAAAATATTTAGAAACGACCATGATTTTAGCCATAGTAAGACACTTATAGTATGAAAACTATTCATTTTAAAAGCTTCAGTTGATTTTTAAAACCCTGGGTTATATTTTGAGCATACAGGTAAAAAGCTTATCAGTCTGAGGGTACTATAAATATATGTGATTATTTGCACATACTCTCTTTTCTACCTTCATCAATAAAAGATGTTCTATATCTGTCTTGTTTATATTAATAAAGAGTTAAGTTAAAACTTAATAGTATAAACATCGGAAGTGGATTATCTCCCCTACATTAACAGCGACCATCTACAACCCCGTAACATTGGCAAGAATGTATTTTTTTTAAGAAGGTGCAGCCAGCTCAACGTATAATTACTATCACGGATATTTATAGCCATAAACCCCAAAATTAACAAGATCGTTTTTGCTCCGAAATGGCTTAACATGCCTTCCCCACTACCCATACCCCCCTCCCCTCACCCACAATCCCGGCTTCACTGTAGGGGTAATTCGATATGCTGAATTACGTTTAATCAGCTGGTGTGGGCGTTTTGAATGTTTGTGCTGAACTCCAGCTGTTTGCATGTGTTTGTGTGTGTGTTTGTGTGTGTGTGTGTGTGTGTGAGTGTGTGTGTGTGTTTTACGGGCGGTCGTGACTCCTGACGTGTGTATCGCTAACTGATATGTGTAATGATAATCGATGGGGAAAAAAAAAAACACAACACACACTTTTAACCTCTTCAAATCGCCCTAATTCCTCACGGCGCCCTCTCGCTGCGCCCTAATCTTTGCGGCGCCCTAACCCCTCTTGGTGCCCTATGTCACAGCGCCCTAACTCTCCACGCCTCTCATAGATTAAATCCTCACTGTTTGTTACCCCCCCCCCCCATCTCTACCCGCGGCGTTGTACACTCTTACCTAATCATCCACTGCCCTAACGCCCCCTCCTCCCTCCCCCACCCCATTGTCACAGCCCTTTTTTATGACTGGGTTCATGGCACAAACTAAAGGCAAATACAAACCACATTATTGGTGATTTTACAGGCTTTTATTGATATCAGATAATATAGCAGCTACTAGAACCACGATTTCAGTTTCGTCATCTCCTCGCGCTCTATCTACCTCTCTCTGCTTCCTTTCCTTAGCGCATGCGCACACCCTTCCTATATTTTATATTCATATCGCCTTTTTAAGATACACACTCGAAACATACATTCATCTACATTTAACTGTTACATCCATCAACATCATATAAAAACATTCTTCTTAGTTACATATTCAATATGAAACAGTACAACCCATCCAGTATATAGTACATGGTCTACATTAATCCTTTAATAATCATTTAATAACCTTTGCTTGAAAACGAAAAATGGCATTCTTAAGAAAAGAAAAATTAGCAGTTTAAAAAACAAAACTGCAATGAACACCACGTATCGCTTACACCAGCAGAAGTTTCATTCACACTGCGCGCGACAGCAGCATGTTATATATTTTGTTTTTTAGCAGCCCGAGGCAACTAGTTTCGATCAATATGTAAATGTATGTGTATCGGTTCATTAACATTTAAACCAGCCGCTACTGGGAGCCCAGCTTGTATTGAAGTTCAAAGCCCAAAACACCAGACGAATGGGAATTGGGCCAGTCAAATTCATGGAATGCGAGTGGGGTTTTTTTTTTTTTAATATAAAAAATGTTGATTGTTTCTTTGAATTAAATTTTTAGAAAGAGATTTAAACATTAACATGAGTTATACTATGATATTACCCTAACCATAAACGCTTTCCTAAATATGTGGGGAAGGCGTGGTCGAATGGTGGAGCTTTCGACTGCTGATCCGAGTTCGGATCTCGGACTGGAGTCCGTAGAACGCCCATGAGTTCACCCAGCTCTGATGGGTACCTGACTCACGTTAGGGTAAGTAAAGGCGGCTGGGCATAGTGCTGACCACACTATCTCTTCATAGGCCGAGGTCACAGAAACAAGTGAACTCTACTTCACTTGCCCCTTATTACGTCAGGTTTGAAAGGGAAATTTAAAGTCTTATCAACACGTTATAATTATACTCTGAACACAGAAAACTGGTCATTTTGAAATGTTAGTTCCAATCTAGCCAATGCCCCCCCCCCCCCCCCCACACACACACACGCACAATAAATAAATAATAACAAATCTTGAATTTTTAAAACAAATCCAAAAAAAAAAAAAACGAACAACAACTAAAAATACATAAGCCATACTTAAACGAAAATGAAAGCCTTGTCGACTATGTCGCATTCATTCAGTACAACCATTTGTTTTGTTTACCCAAGAAACTATTTATAAAACACCCGGGGAAAAAAACATACACACAGACATACAGACACACAATAGTATTTCGATAACAATGTCACAAATGCATTTAATCTGATCCATTTCCTCGAAACTATGACGTCAGCTGTCTTGCTGGTGTTCAGATATTAAAGTTTAGATCGTTTTAAAATCTCCATTTTTTTTTATTGTTGTGGGGTGGGGATGTAGTATTCTTTACTGGTGTCGTACATCTATGCCTTAACACTCTTGAAGTGGGGGGGGGGGGGGGAGAGGAGAGTGTGACGTCACGCTTTTGCAAAGAAAATAATTTACAAATTGAATTTTTTTCTATTATATTAGCATTTTTAATCGTTATTTTTTCCGAGTTAAATAAGCATTGATCGGTGCAACCATTGTCGATTAAGTTAGTTGATATTTGTGGAAAAACAAAACAAAAATTACAATAGGGAGGAGGGGTAACAGATGGAGGAATTTCGTACATTTAGAGTGGGGGATGTTCCACTTTTTCAAGATGTGTCACGATGGGGAGTAAGGGGGACGTTAAAAAATCCTCCCCCCCCCCCGTGACGTCATACATGGACGCCCTTTCATTACAATATACTCACCCTGACATAGACATACATTACAATATACTCACCCTGACATCAGAAAACTATAGCCACGGCGTTTTTCTGTTTTGTTTATGTGGGAGTAGCTTGAACAAACGTTCTTGATTTAATAAAGGCTGCCTTAAACAATGGGCGTAAAAGGTTTTGCGATTGTTCTGGATATTTCACGTAGAGAAGTTGATTTTTAAAAAAAAGGGCTATCTCGTTTCCCCCCCCCCCCCCCCAAATTTGCTTCACCGGCTAGTAAATTTTGCTTGTAAATGTATCAACACATTTTAAATTAAAACATTTATTTCGTAAGACCTTGTTTAACTTTTTTACTGTTTTAATTTATATTTATGACTTAACGGCGTAGGGACGCATTTTCAAAACATGATATCATACGTTATCAATTGGTGTGCAAGTTGGGGAATGGGGGGTGGGTTGGGGGGTAGCAGTTGCTGACCTTGTAGCTCCAATCGACGTTATTGATACAGACGAATACATAAATAAATGTCTGGCTATAAACGTCATTTCCTGAGTTTGCTTACCTGCCCTTAGTTTGCTGGTTTAACAAACAAAAAAATAATAATTGTCTTGCATGTTTCCCACGCTGCGAATTGTTATGTCTAAAACTTGCATTTCCGCCGATAACGATTTCGCGTTAGCAGTTTAGCAAATTTCGAATTTAGAAAGTGATGTGTGCGAAAAATTAAAAGGTGCGAGCTGTTGAATTTTCAGACACACACGCACTCACATTCAACACAAAAGTAGTAAAACCGAAGCATAACTTATGTCAGCTATCATCAGGATATAACTCCCCCCCCCCCCCCCCCAGCGAATAAGACAAATTCGTTTTTCGATTATCTTCCCCCTGTCCCACGTGACTTCACAACATGACACGAAATATCGCTCTCCAATCTTCGCGCGTGTCAAAAAATTTCGTCCTCGTGTCTGCGTGGTTGCTCAGATGGGGGTGGGGGGTGAGCAGCTTAAGGCGTAAACGTGTGCGTGTGCGATTATGTGTGAGTGAGTACTACTCTACCAGGATATAAATTGACGGTGGGAAAAAGTGGCAGTGTGGTGATGAGGTGGGGATGAGGTGTTCATTGCGTGGTTTTTGTTGCTGTAAGATGGTGTGGATAGGGTTGACGGGTTGATGGGTTGCCAGCTTGAGGTTGTCAACCCTGTCATTTATTTCCTGAGGGGATGTGGAGGGGGTGGGGTGGGATGCTTTTATAACATTAATACCTGCCGTTTTTATAAAACTTTAAAAGGGTTTTTTTTTTTTTTTTTTTTTTGCTAAATGTTTATTTTAAACGTAACAAAGCTGCGATGGGTGTGGTAGTTTGAGATGGTGTTGTGTAAGAAGTGGGGTTGAGAAGTGGTGTCAGATGGTGTTGTTATGTGTATGAGTTGGAGAGGAAGAGGAAGATGGTTTTTATAGCCCTCTACCCCTTTTAGCTTCTATTGCCTGATTTCAAACACGACTCCAAATGTCTGTATTTAGAAACGAAACAAACTTTTTAAAAAAAAATGAAAAAAAAAAAAAAACCTTTTCCGTATTACTTCGTCTCACCTATAAAACGAAAAGCTTAGCACCTGTATTCACACAAGCAGCAATATATCGCATGGCTAGTTCCCATGCTAGAAGAACACTAATTGTTTAATGCACTGGGGAAGGTTACAAAAAAATCCAATCAGGTTTTTTTTTCATCCCGTCTATGCTAAATCTTGTAATGAAACCAGTAAATGGAACTCTTTGTTTGCCTAATGAATTGTGAAGTTACATCCGGTACATTATGCGTGTATGTTATATATGTATATATGTATATATGTATATATGTATATATATATATATATATATATATATATATATATATATATATATATATATATATATATATATATATATATATATATAATACATAACACAAAAAGTTTGCACTAATTGATGCAATCTCACTCTCACACCTGTGTGGGGACGAGCCCCCCCCCCCCCCCCCCCCTTACCCGTCAAACTCCGCTTGTGAACATCTGCTGGTCTACTATTGAAATCCATACAATCCCGAATACCGCGTTGAAGTGAAACCATGCAATCGGTTGATCGAGGAATGTTGCTTTCAAGAAATCAACCAAGGGTGATTTCTTTTTTATTGAACTTAGGTGTAGGCTAAATTGACTTTAGAATGCTGTATAAAAAATCAACCCCGGAACAGAAAAAACGATTCAATTACAGTTTAAAAGTAGATTTTATGGTTCCTACCCCTACTAGACAAATTGTTGGTTAAAATTACTTCAGAATTTTTAAAATAAATAAAACAAACCCAAACACACAGATATGGTTCAATGGCGGCTTTAAATAGATTTAGTGACCTTTGTTTAGTGCAGGTATTCGTCTTGATGTATGAATACTTCAATGAATGAAATAAAATAGCATTGGTTCTGTAACAAGTCAATCTGTGCATGAAATCGCACCTGTTAATCTATGGGCTTATAGTAAATTCTTAACGATTGACGTTAATAAAGCAAGGAGCTATAGTCTGTTGAGGCTGCCCAGCTCTTACGGGTACCTGGCAACGTGCGGAACGTCAAAAACAATAGTGTATGGTGCTGGTTACGCTACCTCGTGGTGTCAACAGATGAGCGCTACTTCACCTTAAAGTTCTGAAAGAGAAATCGACTTTTACTTTACAGAAGATTTGAACCAGGAGTATTCAAATGGAAAAATAAAAAAAAATGTCAGTCTTTCGAACATATCGGTGCGCGAGGCAGGTGAAATAGAGTTCGCCTGTATCTGTGACTTAGCGCGTAAGAAGGGATATTGTGGTCAGCACTTTGCCCAGGTTACTTTGAATCTTCTTATACGTTGGATCTAATGAAATGCATTAACATTGTGATCAGTTGAAATAATTTAGCAAACACACCCTGAGCCCCATGTCTTTCTAGCATGGCGTGTGTGCTCGAGTCCATATGTCCGTGTGTCCGTTTGTAGTGTGTCTATGTGTCCGACATATTGGCCATTGCTTCGTCAGCTTTTATTAAAGACAGCCTCGGATTTAACGGTCACTGACCCCGTGGGTGCCAGAACCAATCGCTCACGCCATCCCTATTTATAAAGCTATACATACAGATATATGTCTATATATATATATATATATATATATATATATACATATATATATATATATATATATATATATATATATATATATATATATATATATATATATATATATATATATATATATATATATATATATATATATATCCCTATTTTTATATCTATAAACACGTACATACATACACACACCCGTATATATATATATATATATATATATATATATATATATATATATATATATATATATATATATATATATATATATATATATATATATATATATTCGTACGTGTGTGTGTGTGTTGGTCTTTACACAGTGGGTTTCTTATGTTTTTTTTCTTTTACATTTTCTTTAAAATTAGGAACATGGACATCCAACTCTACACGCCCAGGCCTATACCCAGGTAAAAATAAACGAAAACGAACTCGTTTTTAAAACCATAAACATCAAAGCCTCCTGTTGATTCTTTTCGTCTCCATGGCCGTTCGGAAACTTTTCAAATCGCCGAGACGGTGATAACCTTCTATCTGTAGCACATTGTCCTACATTGGAGCTTTAGCACATTGTCTTCTACATAAGGCCTGTCGCCGTTATCTTTAAACTATTAGCTGAATACGATCGCGCACAATCCCCCCTTCCCTCTACAATCCCCACCCCTCACGGGAAAAAAATACCACCCCAGCCCTCGGCTCTTCCTCGGTATTTAAAAGCCGAGGCCGTGACTTCCAGTGAGCGGGGGCCTGAATCAGACAGACAAACACGAAAGTCTGTCTGTGGTTTGTCTGACAAACTGCGACAAACAAGGACGAATGACGGAGTGGATTTTTTTTTTTTTTTTTTTGCTTCTCTTGTGATTATCAGATTGGAACGCTGGGAAAATTGTTCCCGTGAGATGGTTCCCGTGTCTCGTGTGTTCCCTGTGTCATTTTTCCGCACCTTGTGTCGTGTTTCTTGTGTCATCATGTTGTTTAATTAATGTGACCGGGTTCCCTGTGTCACGTTCCTTATATCATGTTCCCTGTATTGTTCCCAGCGTTATGTTACTCATATAATTTTTTCCCTCTCAAGTTCTCTGTGTCACCAATTTAATGCTCTCTCTCTCTCTCTCTCTCTCTCTCTCTCTCTCTCTCTCATGTTCCCAGCGCCATGTTATTCATATAATTTTTCTGCTTACTTCCATGCATCACATCATGTTCCCTATCTAGCTATTGGTGTCTAGCTCAGTGCATTATGTTCCCTGTCTATTTCCTCGTGTCATGTTCTTTATATCATGTTCCCTGTCTCTCTCACTCGCTCTCTTGGTGTCTAGTTCACTGCATCATGTTCCCTGTCTATTTCCACGTGTCACGTTCCTTATATCATGTTACTGTTCCTCATATAGCTTCCCTGTATCGTGTTTTTTTTTTAAATATAAAAATATGTCTGCTCTATTTGTCATGTTCCTAGTGTAACATTCCATTTTTCTTCAAACCTTTGTCCAGTTCCATGGTTTTGTGTGTGTGTGTTGTGTCTTCACTACTCATTGTGAGGTTCTGTGTGTCGGGACACACGTTTCATATTACCGTGTGTCTTAGGTCAGAATGTATAGGCCACGTCCCATGTACCATGTCTTGTATCACACTCCATATGGTTATATCATGCTCCGTGTATCACATACCATGTATGATATTCGAGGTATGCCATATATCATCCTGCATCATACATCATATATCACACAGCGGTGACAATCCAAATCTCTTCGCACTTAGTCTGTCATGCGTCATATTCCTTATGCCCTGTCTGTCTTGCCATGTTGCACTAGCGATGGTGTTAGTATTCCTACATTATTAAAAAAAAATATCTACGGCAGGTGAAGCAGAGTTCGACTGTTTTAAAATATTTTTGTGCCCATGACAGTTTTGTTATGCCAGCACCTCGAATAATGCCAGGTACCGGTTAGGGCCGGTTGGAAGAATCCATCGATCATACACTCTGACACGTATTACTTTTTATCTTCTTCAACCATTAACCTACACAACTACAGATCTACATTTTTATAGTTTTCTAGAACCGGTATTTCCATGTTTTCGAACCACAATTAAAATTCCTACTTTTAAAAAAAAATACAACAAATAAAAATATTCATTATTTTTTTTATGACTACCAGTCTACTATTGTTACACAACTAGCCATAAATAATAACACTCTCCCCCCCCCCCCCCCTCTCTCAAACAAGAAATCCGTGTTTACACTCTACCAACGCGGATCGCCGACCTACATGAGACAATTGATACGATTGGCTGATAACCGTGAACTCCCGTGTTGTAAGCCAACCAGTGTAGCCGTGTCAAACACAGTGTCTCGCGACGATCACATCCAGTGACACACGGACGAGATAAGGGAAGGCCAACAGTAACACACATCATCAAAGTTCAAGCTACAGATTAAAAAAAAATTAGAGTTACCGAATAATTTTCGGTAATAGATCTAGATAACAGAGACGTAACGCTTGTCTGTTAGTTTACACACGTCAATGAACTGTTTCACAGACGGTTTGTTGATAAACATAATTTGACCCAATTAGCGTGACACTGACCTATTTGAATAGTACCACAATACACCACATTTTTCCCCCCTACCATTTAGAAATTAAAGTTTGAGACAGATTTTATAGCTATATTTCATGCACTAGTGTTGATGTATTTATCGTCGATATATATTTGTAGAACACACTAAATAATGTTTTTTTTTTCTATTAGTCTGGGCCTTTTTAAAAAGAAGTATCAAGGTAATAGTGTGTTGGTGTGTTGTCGTATCTATTACGTCATAGTGTGTTGTGTCCAGGATTGTATGGTGTGTTGTGTGTTTCACCTCATGGTGTCTTGTGTCTAGGATGTCAGCCGCCACCCAGCAGCTGCTAGCGTTCTCTTGTCCATTGTACTCGCTTCCCTTGAGTGGTCATCTATCGAAATGGACGTCGGGTCCTTCTAATGCTGGACCGAGTACCGCTTGCCCTAAACACAGGTGAGTCCAGAGTCCACTTGAGTACCTCTGTAGTCCCTGGCGGTCACCACAATGGCGGCCTATCGCGACGTACTCGATAACTAGAAATGGACGGTCAAGCAGGTTATGGACACATTTCACAACCATTATCTATGGATACTATGGGCGTTAGAGTATAAACACGATGGACGGCCATTTAGAGATATAGACATAATGGACGGTCATGTAGAGATATAGACATGATGGACGGCAATGTCAAGTATAGACACTATGGACAGTCAAGTAGACAGAGACACAATTCACTGACATGTAGGATATGTACACAGTGGACGGCCACGTTCAGAAGGTTCACAACGGACGGAATCGAGCAGAATGGACGCCACGGCCGGACATGAATGAACCCGATGTCTGACCATAAACAGATGAACGAGTGTCCGTGTCGAGTGTTACAGATACACACTTGACACACACTCGTCTCTCTTTGGAGTCGCCGCTTGACCAGGGGGTAGCACTCGGTGCGGGGTACTCGTCATATCATAAACGACGGTTACAAAGAGATAGGGGTCGGGGGTCGGGGTGGGGATAGATAGGTGACTGTATGCGGATATTGATATGGGACTTGACTTATATGCGGGGGGTCCTTGTTGATAAAAGCCGTCTCGTTAATTTTTCTGGTTCATGATGATAAAAGCCATCTAGTGAACTTTTCTAGTTCATGTTTATAAAAGCCGCCTCGGAAATTTTTGTGGTTCATGGTGATATAAACCGTTTAGTTGACTTTTCTGGTTCATATTGATAAAAGCCATCGACTTCAGTGTTGATGTCCTTGTTGATAAAAAGACGTTAACTTTTGTGTGCCGTGCTGAGAAACGATGTTGAGGTCTATGTTATCTATAGCCGCTACAGTTGTAATCAACGTCAACAGCGACGAATCATTAACAAAATTTACATAAACATGAATTAAAAAACCAAATACATTGAGATTTAATAATGTTTGACAGTGAATATAATTAGATCACATCGCTATAAATGGTTGAATTGATGTCACGTGACCATGTGTGAACCCAACCACTGGGCATTTAACACACGGGTTGGAAACGAACGCGAGAAAAATAGTTGGTTATGGCGTGTTCTACCCCTCGACCATTCTGTCCTGCTACGGGTTGTGTCGATTTTTCGTGTTAACAATGATTTTTAAATTTCAATCCAAAAACAATTTTAAAAAGAAATGTAAAATAGGCTACACGAAAGCTGCTGTTAGCTGTTCTAAGTTATCGATATGAACCGTCATTGTAATTTTCAAATATAAATTTTTGATTGTAAAATAAGTGTGGATGATTTCACGCGCTATTGTCTTACTAGATATGTAAATTGTTGACCACATCCTAGTTGAGATGTTAATTAATTGCCATTGGTCACATGGTCTCTAGGTCGCCGTTAAGGCCGTAGGTTTGGGTCAATTGTATCTTTGACTGGACCATCTCACCTGTGAACAAAGATATGTCATGGTCAATTGCATCTTTGAACAAAGACAGGTCACTGTCAATTTTATCTTTAAACAAAGACGGGCCACTGCCAATTGTATCTTTGAAATGGTATTATGGAGCATTTTAGGCAGCCTTTTACAATTGGTTTAAAGACCAATATTAACTGGGGTAGAATACGTATAAGTCTATATTCGTTATGCTATGCTATTAGGAGTTGTTTTTATGTTATATGAATATCATAGGTGATAGGGCTAAGGTTCGCGTAAGGGTGATGTTTAGACTTAGGTAAACACAAGATTTGAAAAGCTTTTTAAAATAGTTTCTTCTCCCACGGACCTAGTTTGTTAAACAGTGCCCTAGGGTCGACGTGTCTTTAATATCTTGAACTGTTTTTATCAAGAACGTTAAGTGATACTTGGTCACAAGCAGGGAGATAACCAACGGCTTTTTAGTTTAGTGTGGAAATGGACGGTGGTGGAGTTCCCACAGTTGTTGGTTCTGTAGCGTTAGTCACCACTAGAGACACGACAAATTGTCACATTATAGACACGACATATTGTCACATTAGAGACACGACTAATTGTCACATTATAGACACGACATATTGTCACATCAGAGACAGGACAAATTGTCACATTAGAGACAAGACAAATTGTCACATCAGAGACAATACAAATTGTCACATTATAGACAAGACAAATTGTCACATTAGAGACAAGACAAATTGTCACACCAGAGACACGACTAATTGTCACATCAGAGACAAGACAAGTTGTCACATTAGAGACAAGACATATTGTCACTGTTGCACTTTAATTATAGGACACACTTCAATTAATTAAACAACACGGAACTAAAGAACACTTTACGCATAACTCACCATTAGCTTTTAGTACCTTGTTTTTACCAGTACAGTCGGCTATGATAGATCGGAACCTCGTTTCATGCCGGCAAAAAGAGGCAAGGAACAATCCGGACAGTTACATTTTAAAATCTGCATTTATTAGAAAAAGGCGCTTAAGTCAGCTAATGGCCTCTGTTAAAAAATGTGTAAAGGAATAGCTAGTAATTACAACTTTATCAATATTATGTACAGTTTAGTAAAGATTTACCATTTTATCTTTATCTTAACCGACAAACGTTAATTTTAAATAACAGTGTACAAGTGCAGTCTATAGCTAAAAGTATATTAGTACTTTTGTTGTCTCTGTTTATAAGCCTATTTAAAAATTACGTATAATTTATGCAAGCCATAATTTGAGATTCACTCTAGTCGCTTAGCCGGGTTAGCCCTGTTTCAAAAGACGCACCGAAAATAATAATAAAAAAAAAACCAACAACAAACATTGCGCTAAACAGTGTCACAAACACACCAGCTGTCCGCACAAAGCCATTTAGTCTGTCCCCCTAACACCCAACCCCAATGGCCCAGGGTAGATCCGTATACCATTCATACTAATCTACTCGAATGGAGCCCCAAGGTATATAGTTTGGAAACTGTGGAGCGGTTGGCATCAACAAACTGGGAATTGTATGGCGGCGCCGTCCGTCCGTTCTTCAAACACCGAGAGGTACTTCTGCTCGCAGACTTATGGGGGCTTTTTAGGGGCTTTGGTGGAGCTTTTAGGTGGGCTGTTGAATGTACTGTTAGCCCTATTAAAGCCCGTTCGTTGTTTAGGTTGTTTGGGTTGTTTGTGTAATGTTTCATGTATTAGTGGGGTTGTGTAATGTTTCATGTATTAGTGGGGTTGTGTAATGTTTCATGCATTAAATGGATAGTGTGATGTTTCAAGTATTATATGGGTTGTGATATGTTTCATGATTTATAGGGGTTGTGTAATGTTTCATGTATTATATGATTTGTGTAATGTTACATGTATTATAGGATTTGTGTGATGTTACTTGTGTTATAGGGTTTGTGTAATGTTACATGTATTAGGGTATGGGTTAGATTTAATAAAAAAACGGGTCTTACGAAAACTAAAAGTCACTATACTTTTCAGACCAAACGGACCATAATTCAGATGAAGCAGAGTACGACTATTTAAAAAAAATATCGGTAGATGAGAGGTTTGTGTGGTCATTACTAAGTCCAGTTGCTTTAACATTCAGTGACGTGCTACGGCCTCAAACAAAGTACCCATCAGAGCTAAGGGGCGTCCTACAGACTAGCAGGGAACCTTATTGATGAATATATGGTTATAATTCTACCGACTCACAACTTCATTGGTCTGAAATACGGAGTTATATGCCTTAAATCGGCTTTTGTAATATTTATATATGTCGAAAGGAGACGGCGTGGCCCAGTGGTAGAGCGCTAGACTACTAACCCGAATGTCTCGAGTTCGAATCCGGGTTCAAGTCAGTAGAGCGTCCAAGCCGAGGACACAGAAACAGGCGAACTCTACTTTACTTGCACCGTCAGGATAAATGAGGAAACTACTTTTTTTTACTAATAATATTATGTTGTGAACAACAGATGGGCTCTACTTTATCTTCCCAAGACCAGTTCGAAAATACTTTCAAATCATGTAGTTAGTACATCTGTGAATGACTCACATTTTACGCTAACCCTAAACCCCAGTTAACCCGTGTATCCTACGTCAGTCACATTTATAAAAAGTAATTATATTATCCAACACCTGGTATCTCTAAGCACTGCCCCCCCCCCACCTTCCCAATCCCACCCCCAACCAGCTGTACATTGTTTTCTATACTTACACCACGCTTCGTCGTCACTCAAGAAACGAACACTTCTCGCACTGCACTGGTCGATTGCTTTCTGATCAAACACGTCAATATTTCGCCATCAAACACGTCAATATTTTCGGAAAATATTTTTCGTCATGTTTTCGTCAAACATTCGCTTAAGCGGCGCGGGGTGAACTGAAGAAAAAAAAAAGATTCTGCTTGTAATGTAGCAAACAACGACGAAACATCTAAACCAATATTAGCCAGACCCGTTTAGCCCCTGATACTTCATGTTTGATTTTAAGCCTCGATGTTTTAATTTCGATTTTCTTCTTTTTTTTTTTAAAGAGCATGATCTTAAGACCTTTATGTACCGAAATTCATTAAAGTGCACGCGTATTGAAATTTTATTTCGAGTATTCTTAAAATTAATTTCAACGCCTTCAGAAAAGTTGAGCTCTAAAAATAGATCTTAAATGAACTAATTAGCATGTTTAAATTCCCAATGTCTTTGAAACGGCAGTGCATATGCATATGCGGGCGTGTATGTATAGAGGTTGAAGTGGGGTACGGTTGGGACCAGCCGGTGCAGGGGTGGTGTGACGTCATGCGGCAGAGGTGGCTTTGATACACACGAGCGGGCGCCAGACGCAGAAAGCATCAAATCATTCCTGAGTGTTGTTCTAGATCGGCCTCAGTCCTAGTCTAGATCGGCCTTAGCCCTAGTTTAGATCGGCCTCAGTCCTAGTTTAGATCGGCCTCGGCCCTAGTTTAGATCGGCCTCGGCCCTAGTTTAGATCGGCCTCAGTCCTAGTTTAGATCGGCTTCAGTCCTAGTTTAGATCGGCCTGTCCTAGTTTAGATCGGCCTCAGTCCTAGTTTAGATCGGCTTCAGTCCTAGTTTAGATCGGCCTCAGTCCTAGTTTAGATCGGCCTCAGTCCTAGTTTAGATCGGCTTCAGTCCTAGTTTAGATCGGCTTCAGTCCTAGTTTAGATCGGCTTCAGTCCTAGTTTAGATCGGCCTCAGTCCTAGTTTAGATCGGCCTCAGCCCTATATTTAATTTGATCTGCTTTTGTTCTACAATCTCTAGTCCGAATCCCGGTCCGGTCTTGAGACTGAGTCCACCCAGCTCTGATGAGTACTTGACTGATGTTAGCGAAAAATAAAGGCGGCTGGGCATAGCGTAGACAACACAATCACTTAATGTAGTCTTAGATCTGAAAGGGGAATTTTACTTTTGTTCTATTTTGATCTATTTTTGCTTTAATCTACTTTGATTTTTTATTTATTTTTCATTATTAAATTTTGTGTTTATAATTTTTTACTTTCTCGTATAAACGAAGTATAGAGAAAGTCTTGTTTATTGTTCTTTTTCTACATGCATTTCAAGAATGTATTTGGTCGTTTGGCCATTAATTTAGAGTTAGACATGACACTGGCGATTATTTTGCCACTAAATGATTTCCTTCTATACTATAACGTTTGAAACTAATCATGTTTAATTTTTCATGTCTGCTTGAATGGCTGTTCAATTTTTTTTTATTTTCACGCACCAGCAAGCAAAGAAAAGAATGCGATTCGCTTTTTTTTTCATTTTACGTTGCACTGAAGTTTTAATTGATTCGAAAAGTTCAAATAGTTTGGGAGACAATCCAACCATCCTAGCAGGAACAAAACATGCAACGACCCTTTAAAGGCTTTCTATGTTGTGTGTTGTGGTGCAGATTTAGGGAAGTTTAACTGTATTTCTGACCTCGGCCTATGAAAGGGATCGTGAGGTCAGCATTTAAATAAACCTAAAGATAACTCTAGACCTAGCGATCCATTGGGTATATTAAGTAGAGATGATAAGTTTCTTGACCTTGCATATAAACGAATAATGTGGTCAGCACTATGCCCATCCGCCTTTATTTAAAGTAAACCTCACATAAAACTAAAATTTAATTTATTTTAACATTCGCCCACATCTGACAAACTAATTTATCGTCATTTTGTCAACCTCCTGTCAAAATCTTAATCCACCGAGTGTGCTAAAAACACCACTTACCAGAAAACCTCCACCCACACAATAGACATTTCAAACCCCAGCTATTAAACAAACTCCTTTAGTGTTACTCCAGTCCGCCTTTTAAGATCTCTATCTCAAATGTGCAGTCATAAAAAAAAAAACGTAGCACGCACCGGAATCAGGATCGTATCTGTTATTTAGCGGGTCTTTCCAAAACTGTATTTCTTAATTGCGCACCTTACGTCACGGGAACACGGTGCGCAATAGAGACGTGAGAGACACGATACGCTTGATAATTTGACCGTGACGCTACGCCCGATCGTAATTTAGTGATTAATAATTGATGAGGGTCGAGCGACGGATTTGGGGAGGGGGGGGGGGGGGAGATATTGTTTGTTGCTTTGAAGGAGATAGTATAAAAATTTAGTTTACTTAATCGACTGCAGGTTGTGAAATAAAAGAGGAAGATGATTGAGTAGTTTTGTGTTTACTGGTAGGTTTTTGCGAAAGCTTTTGATGGGTATTGTTACTCTAACCCTGGTCTAAGCCCCTAAAAGTAACTGTAGCAGCGATACCGCAAGTGGAACAGTTCGATACGATACTCTGCTAGTGTGGGACTAGCAGCAGAGCGCTAGCATGCTAACCCTAAAGTCTCGGGTTCGAATACGTAGATTCAGTTAAACGTCCCAGAGTCTACACGGCTCTTATGGGTGCCAAACTCACGTTAGAGAAAGTAAAGGCGGCTGGGCATAGTGCTGACTACACTATCCCTTCATATGCCGAACTCAGAGTAGTTATTGACTTGAACCCGGATTCGAACTCGAGACTTTCTGGTTAACAGTATAGCGCTCCAATTTTAGCTCTAGTCGTAGAGTTACATTTAAGCGGATAATACTCCAAGACGAAATGCTAAAAAAACACAACCTAAACCCTAAACATAAATTCACTACTGATTGAAATCTAACCCCAAACCATACGTCAAAAAAATCAATACTATAACCATGTCTAGGCCTAGCACTAAATCTAACCCTTTCCTTAGCCCTAACTCTCACCCGACCCCACGTCCATTAATCCAACAGCACCAACAAATCTTTAAGTCAACAATCTTCAAATCACCCCGCCCCCCTTTTCTCTAAACCCTTCCCATCGTTCCTCACAAACCCCACCCTATTTCGTCGTCTGTAAACCCTCTTGAAAACCCCCCAGAAGATAAGCATAAGTGAACCGGCCCCTAGGCCCCCACTCTAACGGAAGTGAATTAGAACCTACTATCTTGAAGGTGCCTCCACATAATTCGACTTAACCACTCGGTTGTTAGCGTAAAGATAAAGAGGCCTTATAGGGGCCATAGGTTGCGTCACACGACCATAAAAACACGCGGCTTAAAATAAACCAAAGGTGAACTATACCGAAAGCTGTTGTAATTGTGATTGGCGTGTTTAGCGTATCAAAGCGACGAACGTAAATAAATACAGGGGGCTGGGGATTAAAATGTGGTGCTAGGTATGAATAGGCCTACCTTTCCAATGGGATTTTATATTACAGCTGATTAATACAGTTATAATCTACCGTGTTTGGCCATGTGCTTGAAGAAATTCTTACTGCATACATTGTTATTGTTATTGCTATTGGAAAAAATGTGGTTCAAATAAGACGATTTTTATTGGATTTCTAATATTCTGGGGCTGAAATATTTGATACCAGCTAGTCTGTCGTACACATAGAACATATGCATCCGATAAGACAACCCTAAACAAGTTCTCCAAATTTTCCCAGTGGTATGACCCATCTTTCTTGTGCTAGTTTCTCCAACTGTCCCCAGTGGTAACCCATCTTTCTTGTGCTAGTTTCTCCAACTGTCCCCAGTGGTAACCCATCTTTCTTGTGCTAGTTTCTCCAACTGTCCCCAGTAGTAATCCATCATTATTGTGATAGTTTATCCAACTGTCCCCAGTGGTAACCCATCTTTCTTGTGCTAGTTTCTCCAACTGACCCCAGTGGTAACCCATATTTCTTGTTCTAGTTTCTCCAACTGTCCCCAGTGGTAACCAATCTTTCTTGTGCTAGTTTCTTCAACCGTCCCCAGTGGTAACCCATCTTTCTTGTGCTAGTTTCTCCAACTGTCCCCAGTGGTAACCCATCTTTCTTGTGCTAGTTTCTCAAACAGTCTTCAGTGGTAGCCCATCTTTCTTGTGCTAGTTTCTTCAACTGTCCCCAGTGGTAACATATCTTTCTTGTGTCGCTCTTCATGCCACGCCTTAAAGTCTAGAACTTTCCTTTCCCAGAACCGTCCCAGGCTGCTGTATGAGCATCTGAAATTCCCACACCCAGCTCCGTGCTGGGAACGGCCCCACCCCCTACTTGACCCCCGTGCCCAGCGCCACTCGACACCGGCTCAACACTGAACCCAACCATCCACACCTCGTCACCACGTTCTAAAACTTACAAAAAACCCCAAGGCTAACCACACACAAAAAAAAAAACAACCGTAACACAATGTCTTAAAAATACATAGAATACATTCTTTCGATAGCTTATAACGTGACATATTTTTTGTCATACCCTTGCATTTGATTTTTAACCGTCAGAGTAATTGCCTCTTGGCCCTTGTATTCTCCGTATTCATCCCGTCTCTGCCCTCTTCTGACCTGCTCTGCCCGCCATTCAATGCCCGTACAAAGGTTATGGGCGAGACGTTATGCCGCGCGTTAAACCCAACGATATTGAAACAAATCACCCGGAGCCGAACGCAGTGGATCTCAAATTTAAAAAAAATAAACACCCCTTCTATTTTTAACGACGCCGGTAGTACAAGTTTTAATACCAGTTTTAAAACGTTTAAGCTGAATAAATAACCATGAACTAGTTATAAAAACCATCTATACACGTATTAGATAATCCAATAAAAGTGTATTACAGTTAGTGGCTAGCCACGTCAATTTTAGAACCGCTGACATGTCTCTAATTCCACACATAAATAAAAGAACTTGTGTATGCAACAGGGCCTGAACAGACTAACACGACAGGGAATGTTTCCCTTTGGGCGTTTTTTTTTTACAACCTTCCAATTTTAACACCCGCTGCAACCCCCCCCCCCCCCCTCCCACACCTTATTGTTGGCCTATTTATAGAAAAGCCTCTACAAATAGAACTGTGAAAGCAGTATATATATATATATATATATATATATATATATATATATATATATATATATATATATATATATATATATATATATGTGCCCGTAATCGCTCGAAATGCATAATTGGCTGCATGAATTAGCACTTGTTAATTAGATGTGACAAGATATTTTCCCACTAAGTTTTCTCTTACAAACTCTGTCAGGGACACTTATAAATGTCTAATACACCGCCATTATATACCAGAGTATAATGTTATCTCTCTACGATATATGCATCCGTTTTTATATCATTATGTGTCCCCTCTTATGTGTCTGCTACTAATTAAATGTTGTACATCGTTATGTAAAAGATGTTTATTACTGCCTTGAAGCTAATGTATTTTCTAACGGAATTTTCATTTTTTTTTACAAACTGAATGTCTGCATATCACAGCATAAGCGACTATTGTTCTATTGTCGTATTTACCCTTTGTAAGTATTTATGTATCACTTCCAATGTTTTCCCACATTTGTATCACCACCTGTGTGTTACCACATAAACATCACCTCCAAAATATCACCACCTGTGTGTTACCACATACACAACACCACCAAAATATCAGCATCTGTGCGTTACCACATATACATCACCAATGTTCCCTCTACAAGGGGAAAAAGATCGTGTGCAATGTGTATTTTGTGTACGCAATGTTCTAAAAGTCTTATATAAGGATAGTTGTATTTTACAACATGACTGCGCGGCAGTTGAAAACTACTGCGCGGCCGCGCAACCTCACAGCTTAGAGGGAACATAGTACATCGCCACCAAACTATCACCACCTGTGTACATCACCACCAAACTATCACCACCTGTGTACATCACCACCAAAATATTACCACCTGTGTACATCACCACCAAACTATCACCACCTGCGTACATCACCACCAAACTATCACCACCTGTGTACATCACCACCAAACTATCCCCACCTGTGTACATCACCACCAAACTATCACCACCTGTGTACATCACCACCAAACTATCACCACCTGTGTACATCACCACCAAACTATCACCACCTGTGTACATCACCACCAAATTATCACCACCTGTGTATTACTTTTAATGCATTTTCCCTACTTATGCATTACACAACTCAAACTTCCCTTTTTTTTCTCGATGCAAAAATATCTGTATCTGCTAGTCAGATAGGAATTCCAAAATAACAGCCAATAAAACCGCTGGCCTCTGCTAAACGCGAAAAACCACGACAGACACGCTGTCTAGTCTATGCGTGTGATCCCTGTTTATAGTAGAACTATCGATCGTTCAATTTCAAACAATGAAACTGGTTGTCAAATTCACAATCAATACTTAACTTTAAAAAAAAAAAAAGAATTGTTTGGCCATAAGTGTTTTTTAAAAAAAAGGACAAAAAAATGTGTGCATAATCTTAAAATATTTTTTTTCAAAAATATAATCCTGTACATAGGTAGAAGCCCCAGACCTACAAACCTCAGCAGTCCCGCCCCCATGCACGTACAACAACAACAACATGACATGCAGGCCATTCATTTGTGCAACACACTGCAGGCCCCGTAACTCCGTGTTACACGATCCTAAAGGGGGACCACTCTAACTAGACGGGATACCGTTTCCTAAACGCCACTCCGTAACCACCACGATACCCCTGTGTTCTCGTGCCATGACGTATTGTATGACAGCATAATCCCGTCTAGATCTCGCTTGGAAGTCTCATGTTCGAGATTTTATGCCTGGAGTGAAAGTTTTTGACTTGAATGTGCAGAGTGGAGCTACTTGTTAGTAAAATGTGTATATGTCTACACTGGCCTCTGTGAAAACCTATATGTAAAGGACCATGACATGTGTGTTTAGTAATCAGCATATAACCGGTATTGCCCACACTAACCACAACCAACCAAAACCAAAACGCACACAAAAACGCAAACGTAACGCAAACGCAAACACAAATACAAATACAAACGCAAACACAAACCCAACCACAAACGCAAACACAAACACAAAAAAAACGCAAACAAAAAAGCAAACGAAAACAAACCAAATGCATACACAAAACCCAACCTCAAACGCAAACCCAACCCAAACACAAAGAAAACACAAAAGCAAACATAAACGCAAAGTGTTCACAGTCTAGCCCAGGGCGTCAAATTGCACCATGCTGGGGCGCCGGCTGAGCTGCCTGTTTCAGCTTAGTAAACGACTATAGTACCCCAATTTATTCATAGTCTTTTGCACTCACTTAATATAACGAATAAAGATGTCTTTTGTTACTTCAACTGTCTTTGATTAAAAATAATTATAAGAAAACAGTACGTTCAGTGTATAAAATAAATAAAAGACAGCATTTAAAATACCTACACATGTCACTTGATCAATCCACGCTAATTATGTAAAAAAAAAATTCCCAACACCAAAACAAAGTAATAAAAGGTACATTTTTTTCCCTCCCATTGTAATGTTTTTTAATAAAGGGAAGTAATAATTGTGTTTTCCTACTTTAACAAGGTACGTAAGGAATGCTAAATGTAAATATTCGAATTTTTGTGAAAGGTGATATATTTTTAAAAATTGTGTTTGATGGACATGTCAACAATTAATTGCCATAAGTTTGAAAAATGAGGAGTTTTACAACACCTTCAATATTAATTTTTTAAATCATGAATTTAGACGATGAGCACTTTAGACTTTGGAATCCTCTGTTTGCACGCCGCATACAGAATTGAACTATATATATATATATATATATATATATATATATATATATATATATATATATATATATATATATATATATATATAATCTACGTGTGTGTGTGTGTATGTGAGCGTAAAAAGTAAAGCTCGCTTATCGAACCTGACGGTCCATGGGACAAGTGAAGTACCTGTTTCTGTGACCTCAGTATATGAAGGGATAGTGTGGTCAGCATTATGTCCAGCCGCAACTTACGTATACACGTATTTTAAAAAAAAATCAACTTTAGTTTACACAAGATTTGGTCAGTCTAAATACACCAAAAATTATTATTCCTCAGTTAAACGTCATAATGTAAAGAATACTCGCGATGCAAATGCCAGTTGTGAATCCTCCTTGTAGGCACGAACTAGACTGCCTAACATTATTTACCTAGACTGTAAATTGAGACCTGCGACCTTTACACCCGAAGATGTAAAAAAAAAATAGTTACTTATGCAAAATGTGACAGGAAATAGTATCCCACACCATTAGACGTTCCTTTTCACCTATGTTAAATTTGCATTGCATCGTATTTAATACATCGGAACCAGTCGCACTAGGTCGCGCTTTATACTGCTGCGCATCTTTGAGGTGTGTAAAAGTTGTGCTTTGTTAGAAGAAGAGATGACTGGAAATTCCCGATGTCTATTTTCCCCCATAATCTTTTATTGATATTTTAAACTTAGCAAAAAAAAAAATAGATTACATACTTTTAAACTTCTAATAAGATTATGCATATTTTAAATATTGAATGCATGGATAAAATAGCTTGATAGGTTACTCGTAACAATGATGAATTTGAATTTTTTTTTAAATATGAGAAATCCTAGTTTAAACGGACCCCTCCCCTACCTCTTTACCTTCCATATAGGCAGCTTCTACACTATTTTAATAGAGTGTTCGATATGAACAATTTTAAACTGATAGCCTTATCTCACCTACCTCATTCTACTTATCGCTTGGACACAATATCCCATTTTCTGTTGATATGGAGCTTGGGATAAAGGGATATAATACATTTCACCGTAGACAGAAAGTCCGGGTTTTGGGAATGTGTACCCATTATTTTCTTTATAAGGAGTTTGCGATACGAAATACAATACATTTCATCGTGGTCCATGAATATAATATTTTTGTTGTTTTAAGTTACTGTTTTTTTAGTTCACCTGTCAACTAATGTAAAGATAATCAGTACCGACTATTGTAAAGATAATCAGTAATGACTATTGTAAAGATAATCAGTAATGACTATTGTAAAGATAATCAGTAATGACTATTGTAAAGATAATCAGTACCGACTAATGTTAAGATAATCTGTACCGACATTGTACAGATAATCAGTACCGACTAATGTTAAGATAATCAGTACCGACTATTGTAAAGGTAATCAGTACCGACTATTGTAAAGATAATCAGTAATGACTATTGTAAAGATAATCAGTAATGACTATTGTAAAGATAATCAGTACCGACTAATGTAAAGATAATCAGTACCGACATTGTAAAGATAATCAGTAATGACTATTGTAAAGGTAATCAGTATCGACTAATGTAAAGATAATAAGTACCGACTATGTTTATTGTACGCAATAATGATTAGTAAAACTATGTCTTTTTATTGCTCCATTCATACTGCAGGTACACATTTTTATCGATGATTCATACAACTAATGTTCCCTCTAAGTTGCGCGGTAGTTTTGAACAGCCGCGCAATCATTTTATAAAATAAATATATCCTTGAATAAGGCTGTAAGAAAACCGTGCACACAAAATAATCTTTGCACGCTGGTTTTTTTCCCCCTTAGAAGGAACGTTGCATACAACCGCACTGGCTTATGTTGTATTATCTTAATCTTCCATCGTTGGAATGTGACAATTGTTATTTGATCAAGCTCTACTTTAGTAATTTCTAGTGATCAACTTACATGCTTTATCAGCATCAACTTCCTCATACAGAACTTCAGTTCTCTAGCGAACAAACACTCATAGATCTTCTCTACCTTTCTCTAACCTGGTGTCGTGATCCACTTCAAAATTCAACACCGACAAAATAAAAAAAATTCATGGACTTGGAGCCGACGGGATTTGATCCCGTGTCGGGGGAGCTAGGCCTGATTTAGCCTCAGACAAGCCCGGCTTATGACCTGCAATACGTTTTTTATACACTCCCTCCCCCCCCCCCCCTCCCCTTGGGGCTGCACAACAATTGATTGTCTCGAGCTGTCAACTTAATCCATGCTTTGTTTAACATGACAGATTTACGGTTCAATCCACACGGGGATAATACCGCGGAGACACGGGTAAACACGAGAGATTACCTATATATATATATATATATATATATATATATATATATATATATATATATATATATATATATATATATATATATATATATATATATATGTGTGTTGTGTGTGTGTAGGCTATCTATATATGTGTTCATGATTTATATACTGAAACAACCTTTCGTACTAACAATATGTAAACGAAAGTATTCACACACGTCTCTATTAAAATATCGCAGCTATGACAAGAAGATGTAATATCGATGGTATTTTCTACCTGAATTGCTTTTAAGGGTTTATGTTAAAAGTTAGCGTCACAGCTAGGTTGCTGACTTCGATCAGGGTTAGGTTTATGGACAAGGACAAGTGTACTGGTTCGGATTACACCGGAGGAGTTATACAAAAGCTAGCAATGCTCGGAAACGACTTGCGGAAATCGCACTAGACGAACCTAAATATTTCAACCCTGGCCGTATCATCGTGTTACGTCACTAGCGCGTGACGGCCTGTTGACCGCTGGTTAAGAGCTTACCTGATACGTCACAGAGGCCGGGATCAAAGCTTCACTGAGTGGCCGTATCTTAACGTCCGAGATATTAATACCTTAATGAGTGTAATTAATTAGTCTCAAATAAGGCGCAGTGTAACGGATGAGGTTTTGAACATACTTAGCGAACCCGCGGACAGTGGTCAGCTATGTCGCTCTTGTGTTCACAAAGTTCAACCAGTGTAAGTTCAACATCAATACTCAACAAGAGATGTTACAGTAGAGTTAAGCTGTCTCATGAGCTTGGTAAATTCTTCAATTTGGGTGCTAGCATGTTGGTTAATGGCCCAGCTTCAATTCAATGGCTTCAGGCTAAAGCGATATAAATGCATTATTTCCTAGTTACACATATCCACATCTTTGGCCTACTTAAAGATACATTATAACCAGTTACGCCTTCATCTTCTAAAAAAAAACCCGATATAAATGACCGACTTGTATCTGTGAAGATAGGAAAATTGAAGATTCTATTCTATCGTACATAATAATTAATATGTTCAAACAGCATGGAATGCTCAACGATTTTAAGTCCCACCAGCCTTCAAAGTATTCGGCTTAACCGAAATCCATGTGTTCACTCTAATTAGTCTATTTAATTTAGTTGATTATCATAATTCTATTCTGGTGACGAAAAAAAAGTCAAGTCCAGGTATTTTAAAACTATTTGGCCTTGAACTTGCAAATCTGGCCAAACGAAACAAGTTCTTTTAGTTCAAATTAGTGTACGTTCCTACAAGCCCGCAGCAACCCCCAACAACCCCCAACACAACCCCCACTACAATCTCCAGCATCTAATAAATCTCCCTCTGAACGTCTCCCACCATCTAACGCCGAGACTTCTTGTACCTACTCTCCCAGCATTAGACAAAACGATGTTACAATTATCTCCGCTTTGATTCGTGGCTTTCACCGGTAATCCTTCCTTCTTTTAAACAAAATTCAGTTCAAAGCTCGAAGCATCTCGTGAAAAAAGAGGGGGAGGAGGGGGGGGGGGATGGAGGAGTAGGGGGGGGGGGGAGGTGCAGCCGGGCCTAACTTAGCTTTGTGTGACTTCAATCAGGGACCCGCAGCACGAGTTTCGCACCTCCGGGCAGTCAAATAACAGAGCGCACGAACGCTACACTTTCAGTACAAGGTGCAAGAGTTTTGTCCCCTCTTTAAACCATCAAAACCTTTTATCGCGTAGGAATGGTGTCCCTTTACGCAGCCTCATTTGTCGCACCTACGGTGCATTGTTGAATAACGGCAGCGATTCAAGTTTGCACGTCTGGTGCGTAAAACATGCGATTCTCGAAGTTTCTAAGAATTTCGATATGTGCCGACAGGAGGGTAATTGAGTGCGACGTAACGTCGAGGTATTTTTCAAATGATTTTATTTAAACAAGATTGCGTTTGAATTTCCTTACCAACGGGTTAATTTTTTTTTTTTTTGACAAAAAAAAAGTTTAAAACTGCTTACGAAAATTTAATTAGAATTTTTTTAAAGCTTGTTTTAAATAGAACGAATCTACATAGTAATCTTTTGACACCCAGAAAAATGTATAGGTATTCGAAATTCTTATAGTCAGATTAAAGACGGATTAAGGGGGAGGCTAGTCGGATTACAACCGTGAGCTAGGTGTCTCTGAAATTGAATGACGCTAAAGTATTTTATACTGCTATAACAGAAGGTAATAGTCCGTGAGATATGAAGTTACGGGGCAACGGATAATTTTAATAAGAACCATTTTTTAAACTTAATCTACGCTTGAATATAAAAGAAAAAAAAAGTAAAGATTCATCTTTAGACCTAGCCTCCATTCGGTAAAGTAAAGTTCATGTTTCTTAATATCGGCTGATGAAACGAAGGTATGGTCAGCATTATACACAGCCGCCTTTACTTTCCCATCAGAGGTGGGCGGACGTAAGGGACGTCATACAAGTGCGAACCGAGAACCGATCTCGAGACCTTTGGGCTAGTAACCAAACGCTCTACCTTTCGACCACGCCGTACCACACCCCTGAACATAAGATATTGTAACATCTACACAAAATAGAGTACCTTGTATATCTATTTTGTTAGCATGTTGTATGAAGAGGTTGGGTTGTTCGGCTGTTTTAAAGTCCAGATGATCAAACCTACGCCTGATACCAGTTAAGGCTGATTTTACTCAGTGTCACGCTATATACTCGATACAATAATTACACCAACACCGACATTCAAACCTCAAATTTATTTTGTTTACAACAGCATATATTTCCTTTGTAGCACCTACCCCCAGAGCTATCAAATAATTGTTTTTCTTTTATTATATTTACAAACACGTTTACCAACTATGCGAGAAATATAACAAAAGAACCTCAATTATTTATAAATTATACAATAATATTTACCAACTACACAACATAAAAATGTAAACAACAGATGTGATATTTAGAAAACAAAGTTTTTAAAATTTACAAACAACACCTATCAACATCGCTCACTATACATGTAAAACAATCTATCATATTTACACACCAAACTCTCAAAGCCCACCCACTACACCTTTACAATACCAAAACAAACTCTCTAAACACGGGTATCTGTGACTAACACGTGCGGTAACTCCTGCTAAATTGTTGCTAATTAATTAGCGCCCAACTATGCTTTTATACCAGGCAATTACGTTAATAACTTTTTTTTTTCACCACACTGCTTCTTTCTGAACTTGAGCGCAACCAAGGTGTGAACATTGTCTGCTGTTTTAGATGCCTCCCACCTGCGTGCACTCACCTGCCGACTGGGAGATGGGGATAGCAGACGTCGGGATCTGACCCTGTAACGGTTTTTGTGGGGGTTAGAGTAGGATAGGTTTAAGTTAGGGTCGTGTGAAAGTGGTGGTTAATACAACAAGTGATGTGGGGTTTTGTGGGGGTTAGAGCAGGGTAGGTTTAAGTTAGGGTCGTGTGAAAGTGGTGGTTAACACAACAAGTGATGTGGGGTTTTGTGGGGGTTAGAGCAGGGTAGGTTTAAGTTAGGGTCGTGTGAAAATGGTGGTTGATACAACAAATGATGTGGGGTTTTGTGATGTTGTTGTCTGCATTGTGTACCTGCACGTTATGACGTAGGCTTGCTGTCCATTTTAAACTTGAGGGTTGAGTCTCAAGGTTAGACGAGTCTTCGTTTAATAGTTACAGGGGCTTTTATTTTATGTCAGAAATAATTATAGAATACACGGCTCTCAATCACTTTATATTTGAAACGTAAATTATTTACAACTCGCTAGGCTTGGCTTAGGTTTATCAGAACAACTATGTTTGGGCTAGATTCGTTAACCGATACTGCGTTTAACATCATCGTTTAGTACAAGTTATCTTTAAAAAAAATAAGCCCTAACTCGAGAGTACTACACAGTGATACACCTATCCGTGTAAACCCTTTTTAATGTGTCAATATTCGCGACTCCCCAAGAAACTTCATAACCCTCCCCCTCGCCCTCCGTACTTTCCCAACACTTGTAGACCACCACCAAACACTAACCGATGTATCACATATCACATTTAATTACCGTATTTATTCTAATTCTGACCACGCCATGCCGCGGCATGACTCCCCTCCCCCTCACCACCACACAAACCGCGCCCCACCGTCTTCTACAATTTCCCTACTCCGTTCAGCTGATCTTCAATTCAAACCGAGGCCAGAGCTGAGCCGCCATCTTCCCCATTGTGTTACCCACAATGCCTTGTTTGGACAAAACCGGAGGACCACCGAGCCTCGATCGTGTCCAGTAACCCCCCGCCCAGGTAACCAATCAAATTTGTACATCACATCGCCCAAGTCGTGATCCGCACAACGGAAATTCCCGTATGTAAAAATAAACACGATCGCAACACGATACCCACTGCATGCAAGACCAGCCGTGTTTATATACGTTAATATATTATTTTTACCATCCCGATCCCCGGGTCGTTTATTTGAAGGTTTTCACATTCCCATCCCGACGACGGGACTTGAGAGTTTAGACTCTAAACACTGGGATGGCGAATACGCATGCGCGGTCGATGAATAGATCTATACTTAAAAAAATGGTTTTGAATTTATTTTTTTGTGTGTTTGTGTGGTTTTGCTTTTCATTTCGCACAAAGTGTTTAAATAACATGCTTTAAAATGTGTGTAGATGGCGGGGGGAAGTTGGTTTAAAATAGCACTTAGTACGTACTTGTCTGTCATGGATCCAGGCGACGTATTTAAAAAAAAAATGATTTAAGTTCTTAGAAAGTCCCTGACTCAACTCAGCTCTGATGGGTACCTGACATGTTAGGAAAAGTATAGGCGGCTGGGCATAATGTTTACCACACTATCCCTTCATATGCAGAGGTCTTTATTTTACTTGCCCCATGGATCGATAGGTTCGCAAAGTAAATTATTACACAATTAAAGAAATTATGCGTTAGCTGTCTTAAGTTTGAAATCGACATTCAAATGACTTTTACACATATTCTTCATGATAATCGATAATTTAGATTAATTAGATTAAGCTAATAACAATGTAAACAAAAAAAACAGAACAAAAAACAAAACAAAAACTGTATGGAAAAAGAATAGCCTCGAATGACTCGAACATCCTACTAAAGTTTTCAATATTTAAACAATCACCATTTCTTAAACATTAAAGCCAATACGCCCATTTAAATAATAACGAACCCAATAAAGACTTCACCATCAACCCTAACCCTCTCAGACACCGTACAATTTCAAGATTAACTAAAGCGTTTACCAGAAATCTCGCCAAGTGCTAACACCTGATTCCAACCTTCAGATGTTTCTGTGTTCTAAAACTCAGGTCTACGTCTTGAACTATTTTGGAAAACCCTTCAACACCCCAGAAAACTTAAAGACCCCAGAAAACGCCAACACCCCCAAAAAATAATCATCAAGCACCATGTAGTACAGTTAAAGGTTGGGGGTTAAGATGCTAAAATCACGTGCATGACCTCACGCTTCAATACATCGTCAGCATGTACTACCAGTGAGCCAGATATATACCGGCACCTGCATACATGCATCTTGTACAGGTTTTAATGTTCACTTAATTTTAAAAAAATTACCATTAGATGTATCCGTTTTTATGTTGTATAGACAAGTGCCGCGCTGTTTTCTGATTTAGGCATTGGCTGTACGAGCATTTGCAGACTTCCGGTTTTCTATTTTTTTTTGTGAGGTTAATTTCCAAACCAGGGTCTGAGCATGTACTCTTTAGAAGTGTTAGAACTACCACTCATAGCAACAAGAGTTCACCGTACGATTATGCTTAAGGTTATGGTTAGATTTAGGTTTTGGTGGGAATCTGTTTCAACAGATATATCAAACATTGTGCCTACAATACTAAGACACGGATGTACGACGCAAGGTGTTCGTGATACTATTAAAAAGGTATTAGTGAATGTTAATTTAGGTAACTTTTCACCGTATCTAAAACACACTCGCATCGTATAAAAGTAAAATGAAATCGTGCATTTTAATGATTGACGATACGAAATTCGAGACAACCGACGTAAACCGAGACAATTTTTTTTTCAAAAGAATAATCATCAAAAATCGAAACGTTTTAAAATAGAAGTAATCGAAAATGGAATATCCACTGTCTATATGTATATCGATCACTACTTCATTAAACTTATGTAAAACTATAGTTTTTTTACTCGAGTAAAAAATAATAGTTTTACCACGGTCCTATTATCACAAGAGCCTCTTTAACATTAATCACCTACGTTATTTGGATGCCACCCCTTCCCCTTAACCTTCATCTTAAAAGAAGCATACTAGCCTAATCTAAAAATTACATTTTCTTAAAAAAAAAAATGACGTATGTTATGACATTCAATGCATTGTTATGTCGCTTCACGTAAATTCCAGACACGAAACTATATATAAAAAAAATCCCGTTCATGAACGGGTGTCTCAGCTAGTATTGCTCGGCGCTGGAACGGGTGTCTCAGCTAGTATTGCTCAGCCGCGTACACTCCATTGTTGAGATTGTTGTGTTGCCAGAGAGGAAATAAAAGGTGAACCGAGGTAGGAGCAACACACAAGACGTATAGGTTTCACTTATCGCGGCTATACGCAACTGGTGTAAGTGATCGGGTTACAGAAATACAGACCGGAGGCTCGTATCGCCGGGATCGACGAGGGTACCGGGGGTGGGGGAGGGGGGGGGGGGTGGGGGTGGGGGTGGGGGGTGACACCGACCGGGAATTCTTTGTATCGCTACACGCTCTTCATCCAACCAGTGATCAGATGTACTCGAGTTTTGGTTCTCTCGAGACTGGGGCGAAGTTTTAAAGGTGTGAATTCCAGGATTAGCAAATTATATTCATAAATGTCTGTAAAAAAAAATCCAACTAAAATAGTCGATGAAAAATGGAAGGTGGAGAATTCGAGGGGGGCGAAAATAGTTCACAACAGGCAACACGTTTACAGTCTGAAGCCAAATATGCAACCATCATGCAACATAAGCCAAGAAGCAAAACACCATACTGATCACTTCCAAAGGAAGGCCAAATTCAGAACCAGACATCATACAGGCAAAATACAGAGACGGATATTACATAGACAAAATCCAAAGGCATGCATCATGCAGACACACATTTCACTGCTTACTGTAGCTGTTAAAAGATTTCTGAATGTCTTTTAAACTGCTTTATAAGCAAATGATAATTTACCTGTATTCGGTACCTGGCATTATTCAAAGACATACATATACTTGGACCTCACTTGTTAGAAATTTTTTGTTTCTTCCCATGATTTATTTAAACTACGTAATCATTTAACTTAAGTCCCTTTAGGCCTCTGTAATCTACCCTGGTAATTGAAATAAACCGATTTCTATTCCAAACTTTATCGGCTTGCGATACCAGTGTTTCAAGTACGCGAGTACGACATACTCATATTCAGCATTTTCGTTGAATCGATACCCGGTGGCACAATTTTCTTCCGATATTTCATCGCGTTAGGTAAGATCATTTAGCTAATTAGTTTTTTTAAAGAAAAAAAAATGTCTACACGAATATAATATCCCCACTAACCCTTCTCCCCCCTCCCCCTGTCTGAGGACCGCAGGTGTGCTCCCACATAGCTCACCCTAAAGAACCCTGTCGGTTTTATAGACTCCCCCCGGCACGTGGCGCCTGCCTGAGACGTCCCCCGACACTTCTCACTTGTCTTCAGAGACGAAATCATTACAGAAACCCTGTTTCGAGAAACTGAAGAGTCAGCAGAATTAACACGCAACGCTGCTATAACTCAAAAACTTTTTTTTTTAATTCGAATTCAGTTCTGGATTTATAATTGCAACAAAGTTTTAATTGGGTGAATAGAATAGGTTTCGAGTTCGAATATTTTGGATCATCTGGTCATTTGTTAAAGTATGCAGTCACTGCTCATCCCACTTCACAAGATGTAGTGAAATAAATTGGATAGAGAAGCCTGACGTACTGCGCTTGGTATTCGGTAACTGTCTTGTGGTTTCCGGCAACTGTTTTGTGGTTTCCGTCAATGTCTTGTGGTTTCCGGCAATGTCTTGTGGTTTCCGGCAATGTCTTGTGGTTTCCGGCAATGTCTTGTGGTTTCCGGCAATCTCTTGAGGTTTCCGGCAATGTCTTGTGGTTCCCGGAGATTCGGATTATGAGGTCATCTGTCCATCTGTCCACCTGTCGTTTTGTTCCATAAAATTTGGTTATGATTAAAATGGTTACCTTAGGTTAATAAGTGGTTGGAATGTTTGTAAAAAGGCAAGTGGTTGGAGTTAAGGTGGTTGTGATAGAGGTAGTGGTTGGGATGATGGTAGAAGGACAAGTTATAGGAATGATGGTAGATGGGCAAGGTAGATGTGGTATGAAAGTAGTTGAAATGAGAGTTCTATGACAAACGAAATAAAACGATTGTTGTAGACATACACAATGATCTTGCTTTTCGAACGTTTTTCTGTGTGTGCTAATTATCCTGTCGTGTGGGTGCGCGGCGTACATTAACGAAAGTTATTACAGATTAGCACTGTATTGACCACACACTCGATTTTAAAATCATAGCAACAGGAACAGATAAACTCTACTCTAACTGTTTTAATGACCATTTCACTCTAGCAGCTATGCACTAAAATACATTTAGATAAACAAGATTGGCGTTGTTGGTGCAAGGAAGGTTCAATCGTTTTATCTTAATCTGTGGGCATAACTCGTGAAAGGAGTTAAGTTATTTCCCTTTGAAAACCCATCTCCTGATCTAGAGTTATGGTTCTTGTTTGCCCCTGTCTCACCAGTTGTACTAATCTGTTCACAACTTTATTGCTAAGAGAAAGGGAAGTAATAAGAGAAAGGGAAGTAATAAGTCTTAAACTGTTTTGAAAATAAAATAAAGAAAAAAAAACAACAACACACCAGTGAGTGTTTAGATATGAAGAAGAAGAGGGTAATTAAAAGGATCGGAAAATAAACAAAATGAGGTATGGTCACGTGCACAGTTTTATGGTGAGAAAAATTATGTAGAGAATTTTGAAAGTACACCAATCACTCCAAGCAATTGGAGGGTGTTAGTGGGGACATATGGTGGGGGTGGGGCAGGGGTGTGAGGTGGAAAAATATGGTGGGGGTGGGGCAGAGGTGTGAGGTGGGAAAATATGGTGGGGGTGGGGCAGAGGTGTGAGGTGGGCAAATATGGTGGGGGTGGGGCAGAGGTGTGAGGTGGGAAAATATGGTGGGGGTGGGGCAGAGGTGTGAGGTGGGCAAATATGGTGGGGGTGGGGCAGAGGTGTGAGGTGGGAAAATATGGTGGGGGTGGGGCAGAGGTGTAAGCTGGGCAAATATGATGGGGGTGGGGCAGAGGTGTGAGGTGGGCAAATATGGTGGGGGTGGGGCAGAGGTGTGAGGTGGGCAAATATGGTGGGGGTGGGGCAGAGGTGTGAGGTGGGCAAATATGGTGGGGGTGGGGCAGAGGTGTGAGGTGGGAAAATATGGTGGGGGTGGGGCAGAGGTGTGAGGTGGGCAAATATGGTGGGGGTGGGGCAGAGGTGTGAGGTGGGCAAATATGGTGGGGAGGGGGGGGGGGGGCGTGAGAGTTTAAACTGTAACCCTTAGACTTAGACCCTCTAGTTTTAACTATAAACCTTCGATCTTCTCTAGTTTAAACTTTAACCCTTCGATCTTCGCTAGTTAAAAATCTAACCCTTATACTAGAAAGTCTTTAGTTAAAACTCTAACCCTTACACCTTTTCTAGTTTAAGCTCTTCAAGGCGACCCTGATTAAATGCATATGTTTAAAGTATACACGTTTAAACCCCGTGCTAGGCTAATGTAAAGGTCATACGTCTAAAGTCGCATGGCTTCTATTTTTTAGTTAGTTCTGTAGTCTGCAACGCGTTAAATTATTTTATTACTAAACGCCTTTTGGTGAGTAACTTGGAACACTAACACTGAAGAGAGAACGGTTTATGAAAACCTTTTCTACAGTGCTGTAATATTTTACAAACTTATACTTTTGAATAAGATCGCTTACTAACACTATGATTATTAGTACCCCGACCATATCTTAATTTAAAAAAAAAATGTTAAGTAAAGATTCAATTAAGACCTAGCGATCCATTGGGCAGATGAAGTTGAGTTCATATGCTTCTTGGCCTCGGCATTAAAGGGATAGTGTTGTCAGCGCTATGCCGAGCAGCCTTTACTGTCCCTAATATGTCTGATACTCATTAGAGCTGGGTGGACTCAGGGACGTCCTACTGTCATAAGTAAAATCAATTCATCTCCGACAAATTCGTCAAGCCAAAGGCACTATTTCGTATGTCAGTGTTATCAGACGAAACACTACAGTACGATTCTTTGTTGTCACTGTTAATGGTGAAATCAATTATCCCACACCTAACTAAAAACCCAAGCCTGTTATGTTTAGGGCCTCAAAAAACGTCTTGGTTAAGATTAAGTAATAATTACATCTTGATCATGGGTTAGGCTAGATGTAAGATCAGAGGCAGGATAGGAAAACCAACACTAATAACATCAACACCACACCTCTAGATAACAATCTTGTTTTTTAAATACCGCGGTAAATTTAAAATGCTACTAAAAAAACACACCCGTCCTCACACTGACTCAAACTGCACCCAAAATCTTCTAACACCTGTGAATTGGAATCACGTGTTTGTTCTTATATTCTTGAATTTTAATCTTTAAAATTAAACTAATCAAATCTTCAGTTCTTAAAAGAGGAGTTTCCGGTAATCTTAAGGTCAGTTCACGCATTTAAGACACCTGAATTTAATCCACCTCCTTCTCTTTAACGCAATGAATGAGCGCAAGGAAGTGTTCATATTTCATTCTTCGAGTGGCTGCAAGTCGGCGAACTACCAAGAGCACCGCGCTTCCTTTCAAATACTAGCAAAGAAACCCGTAAATAAGGACGGGGACAAAAAAAAATATAAAAATAAAAAGAGGCAGCTAACTTTAAGAGCGACCCAGTTAAAAAAAAAAGAAGAACTGGAAGTGCCAAACATACTCTAGAGTTCTTTGATGCTGAGACATCATAATGATCCTATCTCTAAAGGTGTAATCTTCACGTGGGTTTATTTATAGAACGTTCCGACTCATTAAAGCTGGGCTGTCGCCTTTCTCGCTTGTTGTAACCCCCCCCTCCACCCTTCTTCCTTCCACCGTAGTCTGATGGAAGGGTCAAGGGCGACGCGTGATTTATGCAGGGTGCGGCGGTGCAGGGTGCGAATTTGGAGAAAAATTGTCAAATGGCGGTAATAAAAATAAAGAAGGGCTGCTGAGATGTATTGTAGGAAACGGCAGTCGAAGGGTTAACGCCTAGGGACTGGGTAATTTTAATGGGGGAAATATCTGGCTCTGTTCTCTCGTGGTGGGTGGGGGGGGGGGGGGTGTAGGAGGAGGTAAATGGGTTTTGAGTGGGGAAACTGTTTTTTGTTTTGTTTTGATGCTAGCAAACATTTTCCGGATTAATTTCAGCCCCGAGATATTTATATAACTAAAATAAATGAGTTTCATGTAGCATAAATATTGTTAACTCCAACTGATATTCTTTCCACGTCAATGAAATAGAAATCCCGTGTATCGTCAAATAGGGTTTAGTGTCTGGGTAATGATTTAAGAATTAATTGATAATAATCTGCCGAACTAGGTATTCAATAATAGATGTACAAATAAGAAAAGTGTTAAAAATGAATTGCAACAAACTATGGGTTAAATAGAAGGGAGTGGACCAAGTAGGGGGAAGGCCAAGGAGAAGAGAAGAAGCGGATTGCTGATTAATGCTACATAATGCTACATAATTACAACGATTACGTGAATATCTAAAATCATTGAGATTCTATCAATACCAACAGAAGAGACTGGGCGTACCACCATTTGAAGAAAAAGGACATATAACTCGTACAAATGATTAAAGGTGTTTATTTTATTATGTTTACTCACCCCTTACATAACAAATTATGTACACTAACTCTTTATGACGTATTTCTCCTCTTTTGGACTAGCGAAACATATGTATAAATTTTATTTGTAAAAAAATTTACACACATTTTATTTCCAGTCTCAAAGCCTGACATTTAAAGACGTATCTTCATATCACCATCCTATCTCCCCATCCTAAGCGCGCAACGCTTTAACCGCTATCACAACGTAACCTGTAACGAGCACTTAAACACCTCGCAATTTTTTTTTACTGCTGGGTATTCGGCAAAGTGCAATAGGTCTTGACTGCACATGCATGTAGTTGAGTGTACCTGACACCCCTTTTTTTTTACTCTCTCGTCAAATGCAGAGGTGAATACTTGGCATGCTGCATGTAAAAAGACAGAAGTCAAATGCGAGGAACGGTTCCGGTGGTGCTTTGGTTATCTGAATGGAACCGACAAAGTCAACTTAAATTTACATATCCATCTGTAATAATTATACGAACCCAGGGGAAAAAAAGATGGAAAATAAAATAACATATTGCACCATTGGTATTAGTCTTCATACTAAAGATAATAGTGGTAATTATATCAATTATTGTTTTTGTTTTGTTTATAAATTGTGTTCTGTTAGCCGCGTAGCAAGATTTGAGATGGCGCCTCCACTGATCCACCGCACGCTGTGTGTAATCCACCGCCTGTTCATAATAACCCACTTTTGCTCACACTGCCGGCTAAGTTCTAAATTGGAAGCTACTCACACTATTGTCCCAGTCCTGCTCGAGTGTAAGGTTTAAGCTGGATGATTGAGTACTTTTTTGGATAATCAGCGGGTGGGGTTGAGAGGTTTGGGCTAGGGGGAGCTGGGTAGGGGATGGAAATTAGAAATGACGTCATTGTCGTTAAGGTTGTGAGAAAGATCGTTCAATAATGAATAATCATGCTAGGATTTTAGTTAATTATGCAATATAATTTAGCAGGGGCATATCAATATCATATGATGAAATTAAATATCTTTGAAATAAAATATGTTACGTTATTGTTATGTTTTATTAAATAAAGTAATAAATGTGAGATTTTGTAGAGTAAAAATTGTTTGAAAATAGTTTTGAAAAAATGTCTTTAGAGCGAAAAAATTATTAGGGTTTTTGTTCTTGTAATAGAGTAGATATTATGAACAGTTGGATTTTTCTTTGCCGGGATCGCTGTTTGCAGTTGTTGTTCTGAAACTGGTAGCGATACTGGTAAAAAAACTCTTTCATTTAATAAGCCGGCAATTTAAGGTAAATTTGCAAGTTCTTTATTTTTAATCTTTAAAAAAAATAGTAATTTCAGAAAACAAACTATAAGGAAAAATTATTTTAAAAATAAAACAAAACGTTTTTTTAAATTAGAACTCTTTACTACTTCCTCTTTCGTGACCAGATTTTTTAGTGTGTAAGAGTGAAAGCCAATTGGTAAGCGTGGAATAAAAACGTTAACACTTCGCCTAAAGTTTACGACACGTAGTTGAGTATTTTAACACAAGTCAACCTTTTTTTTTAAATAAACAATTTTTTTTTTAGCGTTGTTGAGCCGGCGTGTTAGTAAGACATTCACAATGGGACTTGGATTCCTCTCCCATAACTACCCTCTTTCATCTTCTTGATGGGGAACTGTGCGTGGGAGGATTGGGGGGAAGGAGAGGACGGAGGGGGGAGAAAGTGGAATAGTTCCTACATAGCTTCAGGTACTTACTTCCCTTTCCTATCTGTAAACAATGGAACTATAATTGATAGGTAGGCAAAAAAAAACAAAAAACTAAATAGTGTTACCCATCATTCTCTTTACAAGATAACATTTACAAATGTGTGCGTTTTTCATTAACAAAAAAATAAAAAAATTAAAAAAAATTGTAATTGTGTGGATTCTGAAACACAATCTTCAATATTTTTTATAACAAATTCTTGCATTATCGAGCATTGTGATTATTCCAAAGTACATTGAGAAATAATTTTAAAATCGCACACTGCTAGATGTAGTTTTTAATGCTATTGACTTAATATATCGAAACCACTTGTCCAACCACATCTACACTTTGTATTCCACGCCAACAGAAAAGAAATGTTTTCTGTCTAAAATTATACAGTCCCCTCCCGACAACCTACACACCATATTTCAATTTCAATAAGTATTTTTTTTTTAAAAGCTAAGGCTATAGTCTTAGGCACGTCTCATGAATTTTTTTAGTAGATTTTTCATGCTAGAGCTACCCCGGTAGAGAGAAAGTTTGAGAACCACCGTCAGAACGTCGACCACTTGTTGACCGTACATCACCGGCACACATTGACGTGTCACTTCAATCGCTGGACTCCGTCAGGGCGGAGTGCTGATCGTTTTACGACCTGGACCCTGGACTGACCTCTCCCCTCCCCCTCAACACTATTCTCTCCCTCACTCAACAATCTGATCCTCCTCGCCGTATTTGGGCGAGTTTAGTTTTTAAAAAAAGAAGAAAAATATACACGCTCATACGACTAAGGTACATTTTCGTGTGTACAAAATCCTCTTGAAGTTTATTCGCAACTCATATTTTTTATTTAACAACCTTAAATTAAAATACAAAACCCGAGCAATCGAACGAAACTCTGACGATAGATTTTACTAATTAACACGCCAAGAACAACGCATAATATTCTCTCAGAACAGACCACAATAGACTTCTTCTTTCTTTTTGGTCATTAATCCTAGTGCTATAAGAGCTTCCCTCCAACACAATTAAGTATACGTTTACTCAGATTTCAGCTTGCTTTTCTTTTTGGATTTGCTTCTATAGCTTTTGTCCAACCAAGTCAGCAGTTGTTTTATTTTGAAGTTATCTCTCCTAGAAGAGTGGCTGTCCCCAGCTATCGAGCCTCATCTGGCCTGATGTAATAGACTGAAACAGCTCATGTTTAAAAAACACCTAAAACTTGGTCCTGGCGAAACTTGCCCTTGTATCATGGCCCCAGAGAACGTAGACTAGAGCACGTCCTACAAGACTGCTGCTTGGACAACCAGGAGCGATCCAAACTCTGGTCCCTATACACCCCACAGAAAAATACTATAAGGGGCGCCAGCAGATCTTGAGACCACAGTCCAGTTCATCCTCGAAGTTGGACTTGCTGTCTGAATACTCCGACATAAATATCATTAAGAACGTAGACGAAAAAGAAATTAAGATAGAAATTCAATAAAAATACATTCGCGTTTAAATCCAGCAATAAATACTTTTTTTTTTACTATTTTGCTGATTGGATTATCCCATGGTTAAAATAAAATTTATTTCTTATTTTAAGTCTACTAAAACTTACTATGTTAATTTTTTCCACCATTGGTACTTGTAGGTCTACTATGCAACTGAAAAATAAACATGACCTATTAAATTTAATCTGGAACCTGATTCTCCCTCCACCCCCCCCCCCCACCTCTACCCTTATTTAAAGCTTTGCACACGGTTTAGTAGCCTGTAATATGATATTAATACATCATTAACTAAAGAGCTCTTGAGTTTTAGAGGGTAGACACTGTGGCCCTAGTCTGTTGAGGTTTGGCTTAGAGATTATAAAACCTCTCGTGCTGGCTTTGATGATGAAGTAACTCTTGGACGTCACCACTCCAAGTATGGTAGCCCGTGTTGGCCAAGTGTGGTAAATTTCGTTGCCTTGGCTTGTTTGAGTTTCTACTTTACTTGACACGAGTAAACAACCGTAACTCGTGTTCTCCTGTTATTTACGGTGACCAGCGTATAATTTCAGCAACATTCTCTAATGGGTTTTGTTTCGTTTACATCTTAGTTAAAAAACAATTAATTTGAATTTATAGGATACAATATTAATACATATAATATTAATAATCGCTATAATTGAATTTAGTATCAACAGTAATATCCATTGTTGTTGTTGTGGGTTCGTTTGATACACTAACACAACAGTAGTTTGCAACTTATAAACTTTATTTATAATATTGATAATTATTCTTAAGCTCATTAAACGTTAACTCTTGTTGCGATTTCCTTGCAATCCTAGCATAACGATTTATCTAATCCTAACACTCTAAATTCTTGAATCCGCCCTGCGCCTAAAACTAACGCCAACCCTAACAATATCAGATATTTCAGTTAAGCTTATCAAGAAAAAAAAAAACATACAAATAATTATAACAATCCTTATTTTTCTAAAAAAGTATTATAAAATGTCGCATTCCTCTATTGAAAATTAAAGTTTCATATATAATTCCCCCCCCCTTTTCCTTGTTATTCATTAGTTGTTGCCCCCCCCCCCCCCTAAAACTAACACCAACCCTAACAATAGCAGCTCTTTCTGTTAGGCTTATCCAGAAAAAACAAACAAATAATTATGGCATTCCTTATTTTTCTACAAAAATATTGTAAAATTTCGCATTCTTCTATTGACAATTGAAGTTTGATATATAATTCCCCCCCCCCCCCCCATTTTTTCCTTATTATTCATCAGTTATCGTCCCCCCATCATGCCCGTAACACCGGAAATCACCCCCCCCCCCCGCCCCACACACACACATACAAACGAGCTAGTTGACGTCTGGTCAGATGAAGCAGTTCTCGCCCCTGCTGTCACCAGATGTCTCTCGCGGGAAACACGAGCCGGTCACGTGAAACATTGTCTGGCCATCTGGTGGCCCCGGACACAGGTCATTGACGACCCCCGGGCTGGATTGATGGAGGGGTCAGTGTTGTGACAGGTGGGTGGGGCGGGGTGGACACTGACGCCCGTTCTCTGACGCAGGGCCTGTTGTGTTGCTGCTCCGCTCAAAAGGGCCCGAAAGATGGATTGGGTTACCAATAAAGACAAATGGGTAATGGATTCGGTTATAGAAAATCTTACAGGATGGATTTGTTTACTGGTTAATTGTCATTTAGTTTCACAATTAATTTGTTCTTCAATTAGAGCTTTTTTTTTTTAAACAAGCCAAACACCTCCTGGTTGTTTAAATAAAACGAATCTTTCTAGTTTTCTATACATTTTCATTGGATTATAGTTTTATTTCAATAAAAACAAACCGAAACAAAAAAAAACTTGTAAACGAAAATTCAAGGAATGTCCTGATCAGCGAATGTCCTTCAGGCCAAGGATAATAACCTATAACTAACCAACAGTAAAAATATCATTAGTCTAATTAATAAACATACGTGTAAAATTCGTTTTCCTCCCTAAATCCTTATACAAATAGATTATTTTTATTAAACTCAGTACAGATCGTTTTAAATATTTCACCTGCGTTAATAGTTGAGAGAGACCAGATTTTTGGTCTTACACAATGATCTATAAATGTTGCTTAAGAATATATATATATATATTTTAAAAAGTCAATTCACGTAAGAAAATATAAATATTTATAACTCGAATAGCCCTCTATCTACCAACTTTAACTCTTCGAGTTCGAGTTACGCAAGACGGTTAATCTAATACGAAAACACCACGACATTAATCTTTATTTATACATTTTATTTAACCACTACAAATACCCCACAGAGACAATTTATTTTTACGACAGCCACGCCCGTATTTCAAACCACAGAGGTTCCCATTTTCTGCTTTTGACCTCCCAACTTTTTGAACTTTTCATAAATATATCCTTAAGCCGCGACAAGAATAGCAATAAATATTCATGCAAGTAAAGAAATAAAATAATGTTTATTACTACATTCACAGAAAACGTTTAATTTATCCTGTAACTACATTAAGAGGTACACGCACCTTCATTTGAGAATCCCTGGTCTATCACAATAAATGTTTCCCATCAATACATAGAGCTAGTACCAGCGGCTATTAAACACAAAGAAGCTAAGTTGCAATGTCAACTAATTATCATAAACACAGCAGTTAAAAACACACAAAATGATATTTTTAATTCCTATTTGATTCGTGGCTTTAGATCTGAAGAAATAAAAACAGGTTTTTTATTTTTGTATTATATTTTATTTTTCAAACGTCGATGACTTTGAAATGTGCTTAATAAAGTAATTTATAGGCATTCTTGGCATTCTTAGTTTTAATGTATAGCGCGACGCTTGAATGTGTATTAACATAACTTGTTACACGGCCGTTGGGCGGTGGTATACACACTGCTTTACTGATTAGATAATGTTCTATAAAATTGTGTTTAGATGGGATATTTTTTTAGGGTAAGGGGGGGGGGCGTTTTCTTTGAGAACAGAGAGGACCGGGGGTCGGGGGAAATGAATGATGGGCGACTCGTGTAGCGGTGGGGTGCCCGGCGAGAAGGGCGCCGTCTATTGGCGGGGTGGAGAAAAAATTGTGTCTACCATTGTCAGTAAGTTAGAAGTTCCTTTAGTATTTTGAGAAGAAATGTTTCGTTTTTTTTAAAAATATATATGTAAATATAAAACCACAATTAAAAAACGTGTGTGGCTTGAATAAAATGTGTGGTGACTGGGTTCTGGTTTCAGTATAATGTTAGTGTTTCTTATATAAATAATAACCGTAACGTACGATTCTAAAATTATATGAAGTGACGAGTTAAAATGCGTAAGGCGTGTTAGTATCACATTTTCCAGCCATGTCTAGTGATCTATCAAGTTAAAAAAAAGAAAGATATATTTCAATCACAATTTAATATATAAAGTTTCCCTTTCAAACCTGACGGTCTTTGGGCGAGTGAAGTAGAGTTGGTTCACTTGTTTCTGTGACCTCGGCATTTGAAGAGATATTGTGGTCAGCACTATGCCCAGCCGCCTTTACTTTCCCTAACGTGAGTTAGGTACCCATCAGAGTCTACTGGCTTGAACCCGGATTTGAACAGTCCAGCTCTCTACCGCAGGCCCCCTCCGTCCCATAATTTAATATATATCTTTACAATAAATTATCTAGCATTTCTAAAAACAAATTCGCCCCCCTCCCTTTATTTCTCTGCAACTAATCTCAATATTTAGCTTACTAAGTGTGTACGAAACGTACCGAATAAAATTAACCATATAGATAGCACAGGCTTCATATGTTCACCTTTAAAAGTAGAAAACAACGTGGAAGGTACGGATATATATGGAGGGAGGGGGGGCACAAGTGAACAAGAGAAGAGCACTTGGTGCCACAAGACACGAGTTATTTCCCTGCCTAACTAGAATCAAATTACGGTTTATGAAAAATTTGAAGTATTACCGTATCAGCTTTCCAGTGGTTCATACACTGAATTCAACGCTGGGATTAGGAGAGGCGGCAAATGATGAATCGTCTAACACATTTAAAGTTTATAAACACGTTAATTAGCGTTCTCATTTTCCGATAAATTATTTTGAAAACCCGGTGTACAGAAGTACTCTCTAAAACTCCAGTTTAAGAACTATTGTCTTGGAATTGTGTACTCTCTAAAACTCCAGTTTAAGAACTATCGACTTGGAATTGTGTACTCTCTAAAACTTCAGTGTAAGAACAATTGTCTTGGAAGTGTGTGCCTTCTAAAACTCCAGTTATAGAACTATTGTCTTGTGATTATGTACCTTCTAAAACCACCAGTGTAAGAGCCCTTGCCTTGGAACTATTTATCCCCTACTACCCCAGTTTGAGAAGCGCTCACATATCGTCTTGCCCACTGAAGCCCATCGACCGCACGCGAGTACAAGGGAGATAAATTATGTGTTTTTACAATCAGTTTTGTCTGTGTCACAAGCGAGACTGTAGGCTGGCAAAGAGGCGAAACCTGAGCCTACACTGGTATTGCTGTCAATTTAAATTTGCATTGCTCTGTTTGTCTATGTCGGGAACATTTTTAAAAATAACTTTAAAGATCGGCATTTTAAAAAAAAGAAGAAAAAAAATCTGTATTGTATTGCATATAGCCTACATTTTATGACAAAGATAATTATGTTTTCTAAAAGGAGCAGACCTTTTCTGCAAGACAGTTAAATTCAGATAGCTATTTGTTTTGAACGGATGTTACTTATCCAGTGCAGATAGGACTTTTTTTTAGCTGGGGACAGAAACCAATCTAGCAGAAATATCTCCAAAATCAAGCAAATCCAAAAAGAAAAGCAGGTTGAAATCGGAGTCAATGGCCTCAATGGCGCAAAACCAGTTGACACGTAACGCTTAATTGTGTTGGAGGCGTGGTCGAGTCGGCAAAAAGCTCATGGTTGATAAATTCGAACAAAGTCTCGAGTTCAAACCCACTGGCAGATAAATCTCGATCCCCTTCAACACTAAAAATTAAGAACGAAGAAGAAGAAGAAAAACAACTGCTGCATTGCATATTGCTTTTGGGTTGTTTAAGGCTATGGAAGCAAATCAAGAAAGAAAAACAGGCTGAAGTCTTAGTCAACGGGTCATGTGTGTCTCACAACATGTAGACACGTAATGCTTAATTGTGTTGGAGGAAATTCCCTCCAAAGTTAAAATTAAGAAAGGAGAAGAAGAAAAATTATGTGTCGGCGAGGTCGAGTCGGTAAAGCTCATGGTTGCTAAACAGAAAAGTCTCGAGTTCGAACCCTCGGGCAGATAAGGCTCGATCCCTTCCAACACTAAAAGTTAAGAACGAAGAAGAAAAAGTTGTGTTGTATCTAAAGTATTTAATTATTTAATTAGTTAGCAACAATCCAGACTAGGAATCCAAGTTCGTTGCAATCTTTTAAAAACTGCAATTAGTCACGCGAAATAATTTATTTCTTTTTATAATAGCTTCTCGTGTATTGCCGTACCTAATCCAATCCACTAAAAAGTGAAAAACGATCTTGAATGCTTCACTTCCAACTTTGCCTAAGGTAAAGTGCCTGGGGTTCAAACCCAAGTAGCGCCCAATCAACCCAGCACACTGGCATTTCCCATTAGCATTTCTGAGGCACGCGACTCCGTGTGATTTCTCTTCCTCTGTAAATTTTTACTGTAGTTTCATACACATCATCTCATCTATACATACATCATGCTTAAAAAACACTCCAGAATTGCAAATGAGTTTTAAGGGGGGGAAAAAACCTAACTAAACAAACAGTTTTAAAGGATGGACACTTTTTTTTTTAATAGCGGCAAGCGTGACACTAACATGTTAAACATTCTAATGTCAAAGTTTTTGTGAGATTTTTTTTTCATCCTCAGTGATTGTCCGTTTTTTTTTTTATGTGTGGAGGAAGCATGCTATTACAAAATGTCATTAATTTGTTTAAGAAAGTGGAAATTTTTTAGGAAGACAGAATAATACTTACACATGTGCACAGACAGACAGACAGACAGACAGACAGACAGACAGACAGACAGACAGACAGACAGACAGACAGACAGACAGACAGACAGACAGACAGACAGACAGACAGACAGACAGACAGACAGACAGACAGACAGACAGACAGACAGACAGACAGACAGACAGACAGACAGACAGACAGACAGACGGACGGACGGACGGACGGACAGACAGACAGACAGACAGACAGACAGACAGACAGACGGACAGACGGACAGACGAACAGACGGACAGACGGACAGACGGACAGACAGACAGACAGACAGACAGACAGACAGACAGACAGACAGACAGACAGACAGACAGACAGACAGACAGACAGACGGACAGACGGACGGACGGACGGACGGACGGACGGACGGACGGACGGACGGACGGACGGACGGACGGACGGACGGACGGACGGACGGACGGACGGACGGACGGACGGACGGACGGACGGACGGACGGACACATACACACAAACACACACACACACATTGTGTTTAAACAGCGGCATAAAGCAACTGTTGATGAACACACCGCGGAACGCACCTGCGGCAGTAGAGGGTTAAACTATTCCCACCGTGTACGGAAACATCCTCCCATGCTGTGCCCATCATTCCAGAGTCGTGGGAGACCTGCCGTCCGGGGGAGCAGTAGCCGCTGGGTACCACGACGCACGTCAGTGGATGGCGCGGTGCCGCTAATTTGCTTATTAGACGGCGCGTGATCTCAACGGGGCTAAGTACACCGAGAAATACGATAATGATAGATCGCACTTGTCACTATCCGGTTGTTTTACTTGCAAGGTGGGTGAATTCGCGCTATTGTGAGGTAACTTTCAACACAATTTAAATGACTTTACCCCACTTGTGTAGACATTGTTTTTTCTTTCTTTAAACCTTTTTTTTTCTACTAGTGTGACGAGTAGATTTTATCAAACCTGATACAGTTTCCTGCTCTGTGGATCTCGTTTCACCGTGGTCGTTTATTAAAGCAGCGTTCAGAACACACTGGCGTGCCCTTTTTAGCATAACATCCCCCCTCCCTCCCGGACAGGCGTCTCGCATATCAGGGCGCACGGACGCCCCGCTGGGCCGCTTTTCATTGGCCCCCTTGATGTCTCTTGCATAACACTTGTTAAAATCAAGTGTCCTGTCTGTTTTTTTGTTCACTTTACATACAGTCCCAGGTCGTTGTTTGGCGATACGTGTTTGTGCGGTGTGTTTGCTTTGGAATTATTTTCGCGGCTTCGATGCATTGTAGGCTTTCAGACAGAAGTTCCTGATAAAAGTCTTGAGGAGGAGGGTGAGGGGTGATATTTGTAGCACACAAACGGTTATGTCATCGTCGTTATTGATGCTATCTACGTATAACATTACCAGTGTACAATTTTTCTATGTAGAGTGGGGAGGGTTTATGGAATAGGTGCAAAGACTGGTTTTACAATATGGTTACATGGAGTATTTATATGGAATACGTACATACAAGAGGTAAAAAAAACCGGAAGGCTCGATTTTTATTATTTATGGTACCAGATTGCTGTAATCATGTTCTGTCGTATCGATTTTCGTGTGTATTAGTATTCGATTAGTGTTAGCGTTAGAGTTAAGTCACCGTGGTAAGGTTAGTGCTAAATCAGCGTTTATGACTAGGTTTATAGTGTTAGGGTATTAGTAGGGTTAAGGTTATCTAAAGTCAGGGTTTCTAAAACTAAGAAGTCTGGTCTATGTTTCCAACAGGTAGCTTTTCCATGGGCTTAAGCTTTTTGCAATAGAGTTTCACTATTTCATTATGCAATTAGAACACCAATTACAATATCAGTTACTACACCAATTACTGCACCAATTACTAAACCAATTACAATATCAGTTACAATATCAGTTACAACAGCAATTACAACATCAGTTACAACACCAATTAGACCATCAGTTACAACACCAGTTAACAACATATTCCTACTGTGTAACGTTAGAATATTCCATTTTTACAATTGATGATTTTGCAATATGATAATTCTTGTACGCCATCGCTTTATAATATTCGAGGATATGGTTTAATAACACATATACTACATATATACAATCCTCTACTCAAATAGCATAGAGTATGCAATCGTTTCATATAATAGCATATTCTATACAATCTTCTCCTCAAATAGCATATAGTATACATTATACAAACCTCTTCTCAAATAGCATATAGTTACTGTATACAAACCTCTTCTCAAATAGCATATAGTTACAGTATACAAACCTTCTCAAACAGCATATAGTTACTGTATACAAACCTTTTCTCAAATAGCATAGAATATACATCTGTCTTCTCCAATCGCATAAAGTATACACTCGAGTATTCAAATTGCATAAAGTATACAATCGAGTTTTCAAATAGGATACAACATACAATCTTCAACTCAATGTTAGGAGGGCGCTTCTTATTTTTCTATTACAAGAACCAACGCAGCATGACACGAAAAAGCTCCTCAAAGATCCCAACGAGCGAATAAAGCGATCACATTTCCATGCAAGCTCTCGTCTGAGCCTGTCTACCCTGTGAGATACTGTATCACATTTGTTGATAGCAAGTATCACATTGTTCACGTTCACGCCGCCCCGATGCTGAATCACGGCCGTAGTGTCCATTTTGTATACTTAATCACTGTGTTTTTGGATCAGTGTGTGCACGGATTATGGCCATAGAGTTAATCTGTTTTGTTGCTTGATCACCTGGTCTGTTTATTGTTACATATATATGGTATGATAATGTCGTTGTAAATTTTAATGATCATATTTTTTATATGGGTAGATATCTCCCTTAGGTGGGTTGTAAAATAGGTTTTCTGTATTGTAGGTTAAGTGCTGGTATACATTCTGTGCATTAAAGGAAATGGTAGGTTTAGAGTGAAGGTTGCATATAGTGATAGGTTTCATTGCATCGCTAGGTTTGTTTTTAGAGATAATGTTAGGTTTAAGGCTAGATGTGGGACTTTCAATGCTGTATAAAATGATACCGATCGAATTAACTAACATGTTTCACGGACGTAGTACGTTAAACCCCATTGGTTCTTTGATCTGTTTAAAGTGTCTTAGAGCAGATACGTAAGAGATTTCTAGTCTACCAGATGATGACGCAGTGAAAAATGTGCTATTTGGTCTCTTTAGATGCCGGGTACTAATTAAATATCAGTAGGCTCGATAACGTCATGAGTATTCCAGCTTTAAGTTTTCTGCGTAGCTTTGACTAAGTTCCTTCTAAGCTGCGCGGTTGCGCGGCCGCGCAGTAGTTTTGACCCTGCCGCGCAGTCGTTTTGTATAATACATATATCCTTGTATCTAACTTTTAGAACACTTCGTATTTAAAATACACGTTGCTTACTAGATTGTTCTCTTAGAGGGAAAATTGTGCTGGGACCCGCGGCATGATCTAAAGCAGGGGTCTCCAAACTTTTCAGTCCGAGGGCCGCATTAACTATCAAATTTCAGTTCGGGGGCCAGTTTCTTCCAGGCAAGTCTTTGATTTTTCTGGGCAAAGCTACTCACCCATCACCAACAAACAATTTTTCCTTGGACAAAAAGATTTCCGCGGGCCGGATGAGAGGACATCGCGGGCCACATCCGGCCCGCGGGCCGTAGTTTGGAGACCCCTGATCTATAGTTCAGACGAAGGCTGACAGCCGAAGCACGAAAACGTATAAGATGCGTAAAAACTTACCTCCTTTCAGCAAATCATGCTGTCCTTCTTACTCACCGAACCGTGGCCTTAATCCATTTAATTACCGACAAAACTAATTGTGTGCCTCGGTCTCTCACAACAATCTCAAGAACGCTGAAGAAAAATACACAACCGGTGTAGCCCTGACCTTTCACCTTTCAACACCTGCACGTGTCCATAAAAATAGTTTCATTCAAAGAATCTCTTAATTAGAGCAAGGTATCAAGTAAGTTGTAATACCAGCGACCATTGACTTGATGGAGCTTGACAAAGCAGACTATTAAGCTTAACGAAGTTAACGTGATAGAAAGGTAAAAAAAAAATGGGGGGGGGGGGGGGGAATGAGAAAGTTAGTAGGAGAAAGGTTGGCCGGCTACGCGGAGTAAATTAAACTTCAATGCGGCACCTCGGAGTAAATAATAATTGAACTTTCAGTGGCTCCGCGGAGTAACTTCAACTTAAATGCGGCTCTACGGATTAAATATTAATTCAACATACTGCGGAATTAAATTCAACTTCAGTTCGGTTCCATTAAATAAATAATAATTCGACCTACAGGCAGTTACGCTGAGTTAATTCAAACTTCCATGCGGCTCCACGGAGTAAATTCAAACTTCCATGCGGCTCCGCGGAGTAAATTCAAACTTCCATGCGGCTCCGCGGAGTAAATTCAAACTTCCATGCGGCTCCGCGGAGTAAATTCGACCTCCTTGCAACTCCGTGAAGTCGCATCGCCAGCAGGATGCTCGTGGTGAACTTCACACCTGCAATCCATCTTGTCCAGGGTCTTGATTATGACTAAATGTCGCCACACTCGGAAGGTACACACTGGTAGAGGGGTCGAGAAATGTGGCTCTACTTAAAACATTATTTAAAGAGAGGGTTAACAATTGTGGTAGAGGGGAGAGGAGGGTTATGTAGGTGTGTGAAAAAGAAATAAAAAAATTAAGAACTTTTTTTTCTGGGCTTAATCTGCGGATGATAAATAGGTGGCGCTGGGCGCGTGAGGCGGATGAAGACAATTTATAACCAGGGGTTAACAGTGGTGTCACGCCGCCGCCAACATTAATTGTCACATCAAGCCCTCACGCTTCACGTTATCACCGGTGAAGTGAGGAAATAAAAAATATTCTTCGTGTTTAATTACGTCTTTTGTTTTAGGAATTTTTTTTTATACAAGGAGAAATATTTTAGCTTTATAGGAATGAAATTTGATGCACTGGTTTCTTTGAAGAACAGCTCTTATGCAAGCGTTTTTATTGCATTGGAGAAGAAATTAATAGCAGTTGATGTATAATTTTATTATAGGAAATGAGGTTGATACAAGCGTAGCTGTTTAGTTAAAGATATATTTTTAAATGATGAAGTTCTACAAAGTATGTTTGTTGTGGAATAAAACGTGAAGTAGTGTGTAGCAGATTGATTCTGAATGTACTTTTCCAGTTCACTAGAAGGAGGACATTGGGGCATAAAAGTAGAGTTGGAACATTAGACAAGGTAAAGTAGTGCATTGGGGAGAGTTCATATATTTGGGGAGAAGAGGGTTAAGGCGTGAGGGGAGACGAGTGTTGCGTCATGTAATGGGTTAAAGCAGTACATTTAAAGGGTCTTCGAGCAATAGAAGAGGGAGATTTTTTTCTACCTTTACATCAGAGTTTCTTCTCTGCCCCCCCCCCCCCGAAGAGAGTCTACCCCCCCCCCCCCCCCCCCCGAAAATTTCAAGTGCTCCACCCCCCCCCCCCCCCCCCCCCCCCGGAGAAAAAAGTCTGGAAGAAACACTGCTTTACATTGCCCAGACGATTTAGATTTCTCTATGCTCGACTAGACAGCGATCGAGGTGTGATCGGTTTTCGAAGCTGTGACACGGTACAAAAACAAAGCAATGCTTTCTTTGGTCGGATGTAAATCTCCGAGTCCCATATCACATTCAGTTAAGTTTTTAAAATTAAAGACCCACGCCAATTTTTTAAAGTCAACTGCTTTTCAATACTTAGAGCAAGTACACATTCACCTCCACCGACTGCACGCGAACCCCCAGTTTTAAAATAGTTTTAAACTTGCATCAAAGATGAGCGCCGTGCAGTTTTGCGGGTATTGTCTACAGGCGCCATAGTTATCTTAGCCCCGCCCCCTGCCACCGTATCTGCTATTTTTAACAACGTATCTGTGTATCTTGGTGTTTGTTCTAATCATCGTTAATCATCATCGTTGACTAACTCGCATCTGCACTGAAATATCCCATGTTGTTGTAGCTGTCTTTAAATATATGCAATGTTCCGGTGTGTGTTGAAGGTATCTTAACCAATAAACGTATGTTACTCGTGTACATGTTAGGCTTAACGTAAAAAGTACTATGTTAACCCTAAACATGTACTTTAAGTATTACGTCAGTACTTTTGATTATATATTTCTTAAACACATCTTTACGTTACATAAAAATAAAATCTACCAAACACACTCAATATTTTCTTAAACATATAGTCCTACTCTATAATGTTAACTAAACATAAAGGCTATATTACCAACCACAATCAATATTTTTCCTTAAACATATAGGCTTACTCTATGTTACCTAAACATGTAATGTATATGTCTGGGTTTATGTTAGTGAAGAAATCGTGTGTTAATTTACAATAGAAAGGATTGTATAAAGTATCACGTATATGTATGCGGTGTTCTTTTCAAAATAAAACTTCAAATCGCCATCTGTGTTTAAAAAAAAAACACACACACTTTTAAAAGAAAATATAGCAAAAACATTTCAAAGTAACTGTTATAATTGTGTTCTCCCGTTTGTTAATTGTATTGTCTCCTCAAGTGGTACCTGGTTCGGCACCCGGCCGGACGAAGAACGTCCCGATCCTTTTGTTCATCATCTAAGCAAGTTTTTTTTTTTTTTACAAAATACTCACACACCCCCTTCACACGACTTCATGTTTAGTTTTATTCTCAAGTGAAGCTCTTTTAAAAAAAAAAAATTGAACGCAGCGTCAAGAGCACGGACAAGATGAAAGCATGCCACACTACAGATTGGTGGAGGTACTCTCAACAAGTACTGTGGTACACACAAGTACCGGAGAAACACAACACCTCATTCTGTCCTCCTCTCACTCCACCCCCACCTCCTCCCCCCTTCCCACAAAGCCCTAACGACCGACTCGAGTACCCGTACCTCCAAGAGGGAGACCATCCAGAAAGCAATTTAGCGTGACGCTACCAACCCTCGCTACAATGGAGTTTTATCAGTTTTAATTGCCCTTGACTTCGGCGGTCCTCTAAAGAAACTACCCCCCCCCCCCCCCCCCCCCCCCATGCCGCTCCAAAAATAAACCTTTTTTTTAAAAAATAAAATAAAATTTCCCGCAGTTAAACACCATCGCGGCGTCGTCAGAAAAAAGTTAACAAGAGTATACGAAGTTTTACAGTATTTAAATTTTTTACAACCGTTTTGTTTAGTACCGGGCTTTACGTACAAGCAAATGTTGCGTGATTTTTTGGTTAAGGCGCTACTTTGTTGAACAAACGCATCGTTACGGTAGTAGGAATGTATGTTTTGTTTTGTAAAGTCATCAACAGTAAAGAATTTAACAGACGGCGAAAAAATAAAAGAATTAGAAAAAAAAGTAGAGTTCCGGTACTTTGAGTAAATCAAATATATATTTCAACACTGAGTGTTTTTAATCGTGGTGACGGGCAGCTATTTGACTGCCACGTGTCATTCGATGTATGAAAATGTCCCTGAGCCCTCGAAATGTCAGTCAGTGTCTTGTCTGAAATGGGGGGGGGGGGGGGGGGGGGGGGGGGAGGGAGTTAGGGGGGGGGGGGGCGGTCAAGTTTACCACTTATCTGACATTCAAAGTGCACCCGCTATTTAAGGTTTAATTTTGGCACCTGATTGTTTTAAATTAACTCATATTTCGGGATTCATCCGACAGTCTCTCCCTCTCTCTTTCTGACACACACACACTCACTTTCTCTCTTTCTCTCTTTCTGTCTTGACCCTCTTGTCTTGATCTTAAAAAGGAAAACGTAAACAACTTTAGGAATATCGTCTTCATTGTAGTGTAAGGGCTTCGTTGACGAATAGATGTAATGTTCAGTAGTCAGCACTTGCTACGTCTCTGATAGTAACAGCACCCCAGATACCCCAGAATACAAAAAATAGTTTACATTTACTTTAAAATTTATTTAAAAAAAAAAACGAAAAAATAAAGGTTTGATTCAGCAACTGTGTAATTTAGAAAACTGATTTTTTAAAAAATGTAGTGAAATTCTAGTTCCAGTTTTTTTAACCTTTCACCTAGTCTACCAGATTGTGTACCTAACCCCGCCTCACTAAATCTCAACCATTTAAGAGCTGCAGCATAAGCTCATCAGGTGTGAATAGCTCACAAGTGTATGTGAGTTGAGTTTTAGCTCTGATTTTTATGCCATATATAAATAACATACGTTAAGAGCTCTCTAGAGTATCTTATTTAAAGAACCTGTTAGCAACAAAATGATTTATTCGTGAAAGGAATTTAAATTTTGGCAATTAAAACGTTTTTAAAAGTGTTTCAATTATTTAATAAGTGAGCAATTTGATAACTGAGTTGAAATGCTTATGCTGAAATTATATTTGCGAGAATGTGCTCATTTAAGGGTATAGTTTCTTGGTTTAATTATTTTAAAAATAAACTGTAGTTATAGTGCTGCCAGTACTTAATTATTGTTGAGGAGACGACTTCGTCCACTCAGCTCTAACGAGTACCCAACATTTCTTGGGTGCGAGGTAAAAGTGATAGCTCACTGCACTGGAAATTGAAAACAACATTAGTATTGCATGTAAGCTCTTAAGCACCAAAAAGACTTGTAACCTCTCACAGAAAGCCAGACTTAAATACTTCAGACGTGTTCAAACTTTCCCCGCCTCCACCGAATCCACCCAACTTCTCCACTGAATCCACCCAAATTCTCCACCACCCATCAGCAACACGCAAAACACCACAAGTCTCCCCCAAGCGTATCTAAGTCAGCTTCTCACTGCCCCGGTGGGGATATCCGTGCACACAACTGATCTACTCAACAGACGGATTCCCACTGGCCCTTGGAACACTAGCCGTCTACGCCACTCATCCACGGAAACTTTAAAAAAAAAACGTGTTGAAACATGCAGGGGGTTTAATTGGTTATCATCGTGACTCGACCGACGCCCACACCACCTTACCAAACATTCAAACTACTTCAACAAGGAACTGGTTAAAACAACTGCAGCATATTTTTAACTTCACTATATATATATATATATATATATATATATATATATATATATATATATATATATATATATATATATATATATATATATATATATATATATATATGGCATATATGTAGGGCATATATATAAATAAGGCATATATATAGGGCATATATATATATATATATATATATATATATATATATATATATATATATATATATATATATATATATAATATACATGCCTAAATTTCAGTTTGTGTTGTTAAGCTTTTTAATGTGTAGAAGCCACAAATTGCATCTACCTTCCCCATATAGACCCTCTTTTGTAAAACACCATGTGCCCCGCCCCATCCCTACACATTACGTCTAGTCAAATATACACGCCTATAAAAACAAACATGACGTCCGGATGCCAATTAGCCTTAGTGTCCGACGCTGTGGAGGTATTGCCTGTTTGTCCCTGAGCAACTGAGGTACCAGATTTTTAAAAATTCTGCAGTTAAGGCGAGGAGAAAAAAAACATAAGGTTTCTTAAAATAACTTCGAGTGGATGAAGTAGGATGGCGAAGGCGTTATGATAGGATAGGATACTTTGACTGTTTAGGAATTTTAAATTTATTTTTCTTATAATCAAAGGCGTTTAAAGATTAAATAATATGTTAAAATTGATATTAAATAAACGTAATAAAATAATAAAAATAATACACTTAGTGAAATACATAAACAAAGGAATTTTAAATATGCCCTTGACGATTTTCTTTTACGGAAAGCAACTAGTTAATTTATAAATTCTCATCAACTCTCCAAGGAGAACTTACAATTTGTTGATTTCTTTAATTAAGAAGGATCATTAATAAATAACGTCATACTGTTTTACCTTATTCGAACACAAATCACCATCTTTTCTCATTCGTTCATCTGTATCAGAGACCTCGGTATATGAAGGGATAGTGTGGTCAGCACTTTGCCCAGCTGTCTTTGCTTTCCATAAGGTGAGTTAGATACCTATCAGAGCTGGGTGTACTTAGGGACGTTCTACTGACTTGAACCCCGGATTCGAACTCGAGACTTTCGGGCTAGCAGTCTAGTTCTCTGACGTCAAATTGTAACACATATTTTTTCCTTCAAAATACCAAATACTACATCATCTTTCCACAACTGCCTGAACTTCCACATCCACCCTCAATATGTGTTGTAATTAATTAACGCCCCTAAAACAGTAGACACTAGTACATCCATACGTGATACAAATATCGTTAAAACTAATTGCTGTTTGTTGAAAACGTTAAAATATTTTGACGTTCTACATTAGCATCTGAACCTTAAGAAAAAAATAAATAATTGTGCTCGTTTTGGTGACGGCTATATTTACCTCCCCCTGAAGTGTTTACTTTTATTAACCTGTTTAAAAACTGGAACCTAATTTTATCTGAAACAATATTTTTGCAACGATAAACACTCCCTCTTGAGGTTTGTCGCGAGCTCTTCTGTATAAAAAAAAACAAACTTTCATTACCTTTTTACCCACAAGAGTTACTTCCTTTCACCCTATCAATGATTTATTATTCTTCATAATGTCTTTATTTTCATAACTTTAATTATCCCCCCCCCCCCCTCCTCCGTCTCTTTAACAAACTGTTTTAAAAGCAGTTTTTTTTTTGTTGTAAAAAACAAATAGGTTTGCAATAACTTAAAATACCGCGTTAGTTAAAATAATTTTAAAACTTACAGTTTTTATTTTTTTTTAAAAGTGTAAATTAGCATACATTTGAAAAGTTGTATTTTTACGTAAAATAAATATGAAACATTTCATTGGATGAGTGTATAATTTTATAAATGCCCTCAGATACGTTTTTTCAAATATTTTCCTTGCTCCAAATAAACCGTTGTTACATTTAAACAATATTTAAAATACAACCTTTATTTTAATTTTTATAATATGAATAAAAAATGTGTAGTAATCTTATTTATGTGTTGGTAGGATTTCTTTATAGACGGAAAGATGGAATTACTAAACTACACCTTACAAATCCTTGGTGGGCCGCCACCGGCCCGCAGGCCACCGTGGTGCGTACACTGCACCGGCTGACACTTGCTTTCAGCTTAAGCTGGAGTAGAAAGCTTAGCTTTGTGCTGTATAGCAGCAGATCTTGACTCCAGAAGTACATGTCTACCTCAATAGCAGTCAATCCTGCTTTACTATAGAGAGCTATCCATCTTTTTTTTTTTAAACTTAACCTCGTTACCGCCGAATAAAAACCCATTCACGATTATGCCATCCTCTTTACATTTTTTTTTCAACGGGGTTGAAATTCACAATGAATTCCCGTCTATTTCTATTTGCACACCATGATGCGCAGCATTTACAAAAAAGGCGTCGTGTCGTCTACTGCCACTTACGTCTCCAAAACGACACCCCGACAGATCAGGGGGAGCGCATACAAAAGCGAAAATGATTGCTTCCCCTTGTATATTCTGAAAAAAAAAAAACCCACTGAGTTTCGTTGCGAGTTAGAAAAACGGTATTGTGATGTCTTGTGCCAAATTTTAACGGTCCTCGTTTGGCATAATAAACAGTCATAAGAAACCCTTCATTTGATATACTCGGTTTCATTGTTCGCCCGGCGACCTTAGCCAACAATTTAACCCCAATTTAGAAATCTTTGATGCTAGTGTTTGGGAAGGCTTACAGCTGACAATGCAGGTTGTCGTCAACATTTGTAAAGTCGAGAGGCGGATTCTTGAAGCGGATGGGGGATACAGGTGAAGTAGAGTGCGTCTGTTTTATGGGGTTGGGTGACGAGCATATTTTTCAGTTAGGTGGATAATCCTTTGGACAGTTAGGTGGACAATCCTGGGACAATTAGGTGGATGATTCTTTTGGACAATTAGGTGGAGAATCCAGGGGACAAATCTTGGCCATCATATAACACCAGCTGACAAGATCTTGGCCAACATATAACACCAGGTAACAAGACCTTGGCCACCAGGTGACAAGATCTTGGCCGCCATATAACACCATTTGACAAGATCTTGGCCACAATACAACACCAGGTGACAAGATCTTGGCCACAGTGTGACACCAGCTGACAAGAACTTGGCCACCAGGTGACAAGATCTTGGCCAACATACAACACCAGGTGACAAAAATCATGGCCAACATATAACAACAGGTGACAAAAATCATGGCCACCGTGCAACATCACTTGACAATTTCTTGGCCAACATACAACACCACGTGACACCAGGTGACAAGATCTTGGCCACGGTGTGACACACGGTGACAAGATCTTGGCCAGTGTATAACACCAGGTGACAAGATCTTGGCCGGTGTGTAACACCAGGTGAAAATATCTTCCCCACTATAGCACACGCCAGGTGTGAGCCGCACGGAAATAAAAACCTTTAATGTCTTGCAGGGTCACCAAGTTCAATAATCCCGCCACCCTATACGCCCAAATTATTATGAAACACAAAATAACCCCCGCCATTATGTAGAAATCGACCGTTAAATGAATACATTTTTAATACCGCGTCAACACGGGGGTTAAAAATGTATGTAAATTAGCCCGTTACATTCCGTTAAACTGACAAAACACATTCACGAAATCTTATTCTTTAAAAAGTATGCCGTCTCTTATAAAAAACCGCGTCGACTTTTTTTTTTAATGACGAAAGAAGTGTAGAGTTTTGATGTAATGTGTTTTGTGATAGTTTAGATGTGGTGTGTTGGTCCGTGTAGAATTACGAAACGACCGTCTAGATGTAATTTTATGTAGGTCTAAAGAGAAGCGAGAATGAAGTTAAAGACGTTGGTTTTCCTAAATGAGCAACCTGAGAATAGTCTCAAAACTAATCGAAAGGCCCATTAAATACATTGAAAATCACGTACCGTGTTATTAAAATAAATGTTTATAAAATCCTGATTGTTTGGTTTTATGTAGAACTAAAAGTAGGATGTATTTGATGTTTTTAGTATTTTCGGTAACTAAACACATATTTTTAAATGTCAAAAATAAGTTAGTTGTTTACATATTTTGTGTATATTGCCAATGAATCTGCTGAAAATGCAAACTACTTTAGCTAATCCAAAACACAAACAGACGTTAAAATAAAGCTTGACTTCGTGTGTGGTAGTTGCGATGTAGAATCTAGAACGTTATATATTTTAAACACGTTTTATGTACACTGCAGACCCACCAGTTTAAAAACAATTCTAAACCAACACAGCTAATCAACCAATCAAATAAGCGATGACACAACCCCAGCATCGTTTTTAACCCGACTTAAAGTAATCAACATTACCATGGCCGCTCATGTTAAATTAAGTTCACAACGAAGTACTCTATAGAATAATAATCGCAGTCTTTTTATAGCGATGCATTTTTTAAATAATATTCTGATAGCAGTGACGTCAAACTAAAATGACGTCAAAAAACCTACCTCAAATAAACGCGCCGTGGAGCCTAGCCGAAACGGCGAGTATTGTTGCGGGTTGTTTGTATACTACACCTCCAGTGTTTGTCGTGGGATTATTGGAGGCTTTACGGTAAAATGTCAGGATGCTAATTTTCATGTATTTAGTGCTATAGGGAAAAAAATGAGCTATATATGTAATTTATGTAACTGTATGTCTAGACAGGTGAAGGCGTACGATGTGTGTAAACGTGAACAAACCATGTTTTAAAAAAAAAGAATAAAGAAGGTGTGTGCTTTTTTCCTGACGGCATTTCCGTACGTGTTATGACGATTTGTGTCTTTTCAACTAGCTTCGTTTTTTGGCTTGCATGCTGCGTCTAGTTAGCCTATGGCAAATGGCTAGCTGGTAGTTCGTAGCTAGTGTAAGAGTTTCTTGCTTGCCAATGGGCTGTGGTGTAGAGTGGGGCTTAAGCGCGCATACGCGCGCGCGCACACACACACACACACACACACACACACAAATTCACACACACACACATACATGAGCTGACCGGCTGTGTCAAAGCGGCCCAGGAAAAATAATGCGGCCCGTTTGACTTAAATTTTCTTTGCACTTGTTGTATGCATGCATTTTACGTCACTGGGCATGAAGAAAAGTGAAGGGAAACACACACACATACACACACGCACATACATACACACACACGCACGCAAGCACACACGCGCACACCCTCACCTATACACGCACGTATGCACATACACAAATACACACACGCGTGAAAAAATCGGGAGCCACCCCTCTGTAGTTTTATATTCGAGCCTAATCCAAAGATTATCCCGGGTGTTAAGATTTATCTTCCGACAAACATACCTCTTGTATCTTTATACTGTCATGTAGCATCTAATCCCCGCCGACATAAAAGTACTGTGATTAAAACACCTACAGTCTCACCTGTGCTAATCTCCGCTTTGATGAAAGTAAAGATTAACGGCATCACATCTCCCCCGCTCCCCTCCCTCCCCCTTATCGAAACAACAAAGGACAACGTTATGTAACTAAGGCATTCCTTACATCTCGCGAGAGTTGGGATCTCGCGTTATCGGGTGCTCTTTCTCTTTCCCCTAGCTCTGATCAAATAGACTCTTCATGTAAAAGTCGCGGCCATTTTGGTGTACAAATCTTCTTGTACTGCGGCGGAATTCTGGGAGGAGACAAGAAGCCTCGGTTTTTAGGGGGGTGGGGGGGGTGGGGGTGGGGGTGTAAATGGGTGGGGTGGGGGGGTAAATGGGTGGGGTGGGGGTAAATATCTTTGGTGTATTTAGAACTCGAGGCGACAAACGACTGGATAAATAAAGTTTAGACACTTAGAGATAGTCAACGAGTTGAGGAATTTCGCAATCGAGTTTTAGACGGTGTAAGGAAGTGGAATGGGGCTCTAATGGATTCTATATAATTGGTTTACGGTGTGGAGGTATTGGAAAATATGCACAGTGCAGTATTACATTTGTATATAGTACAGTGTATTTGATATAGTATTTCATTTGAACTTTTTTTAGTATTACAGCCGTAACACAAGAATACGTTTTATCTTTCATTATTGAGGGGAAAAAACTCGGTATTAATTATCCTCATGTTAATTTCAAGACTACAAGTACATTTTTTTTTAATTTGAAGATTACTTTGTTTCTCATTCTTCAACTACGCTCCGCCCAAAACCCCTTCCCCCCACACACGCGCAAATACGCACACATGCTACAGCATTGAGAACCTCTGATAGAGTATAATGACAATTTTATTGACAAATAAATAGTGGGGCATATTTATAATTCCCCCCTCCCCCCACGTTAGCCTCGCTCTACTGAACAAAGTGCACATCTGGTCTCACCTTTGACACATATCAATAGGGTAAAGTTTATGGCAGTAAAACTTGACGCAATCACCGGAGCGCACTAATTGAAAACGTCACATATACGGTGTATCCTGCATTTTTTGTGAATACAAAAATGTGTTGGGTGTTAGTTGCTAAATATGATTTTATATTCTTTTAAAAATAAATCTTTATATTAATGGGGTGGGTGTAAGGCAGGGATAAAACGAGTCTTGAAGATAAAACAGTTGCAAATATAACAACCGAGCGCGGAAAACCTGAGATCCTGGTGCAACAATTTGTGTCAACACCGCCCGGGCGTTACGGTGAATATGAAAACAAGATCTCCGTGACGCGCAGTAATGCGGTGTCGGGTTTTTTTTTTTTTTGCCGCGTCGCTTGACTTTGTTCCCATTTTTAGTTCTCGCTTTTGGTCTCCCTTACATTGTAATAGTGACGACTAATATCTTTAAATAGCTGCTCTTTACAAAAGAGCAGAGGCGTAGCGACCCTTCCCGGCGCCCGGGGACAAACTTTTCGATTTGCACCCCCCCCCCTCAAGATTTCGATTTGCACCCCCCTCAAACTTTCAATTTCCACCCCCCTCAACCTTTCAATTTATTTTTCCAATCCATTTTGGCGCCCCATAAGGTCGGCGCCCGGGGACATATGTCCCCCCCCCCCGCCCCCCCCCCCGCTACGCTACTGCAAAAAAGGGGGGAGGATTGAGGGTGGGGTTGTGCGTTGGTTGAAATATTTAGAATGCAATGGTTGTTAGGGGGTTAAAGTAAATGAAAACACCCGACTTAAGCTAGTAACAATCAAAATGGAACTTTAAAACGAAAATTTGGGTTATTTTAAAATAATTAAACTTCAACTCGACCTAAAGATCCTTTAAAAAAAATTAATGATAACCTTTCCTTAATTAAACCTATGGTTCCAGACTATGTATTCAATTAAACGCATCGTCTTTATTAATTTGTCTCTTTCCTTACTAATAAAGTAAGTTGAGAGTTGTTAATTCAAATGTTAGGTTAATGTTTATACAATGAAAGTGTTTAAAGGTTTATTTAAAAATTTTAAATTCTGTACTGGAATCCTGTTGTAATTTGATTAACGATATAGTCGCATTGCGCGCTATGTACGGGTGCAATGTGTGCTGATGTACCTACTTCAAGGTTTGAAATATGGCATTAATTTGCGAATCTACATATTTTTTTCAAATACTTTAGCGGATCCACATCATTCCGTCCAATTAGACAGAAACACAAAGACACACAAGCGAACGCACATACACACATACATAGATACACACACACACACACCGCACACACATATATTTGTAAGTATTCCTGCGTGCATAAGTGCACCCCCCCCCCTCCCAATGCAGCTCTGTCCACTTCTTGCTTTAAGCCACCCCATCAAAAAATGACTTTCTTCCCCGCCACCAGCTTTGACGCTGTAAGACTTTTATAATACATCAAAATACACACCGAATCACGACATTAACAGCTCAATTATTTATCATCAAAATCCCAGCGGCGGCCCCGTGGGTTGTAAACCCCCTTGTTGCTCCCTAATCCCGTAAACGCCCTGCTGGTGTGGCGGTCTCCCTACGCCACATCAGCGCCCCCCAGCAGAAGATACACCAGGCCATTGTAATGCTCTTAAGGAAGAGATTTGTGTTTAGACCTAGGTGTTGACATCAAGGCACGATAGGACTGTGTTTGAAGATGGGGGCGGCAGGCGCCCGACGTGAAGGATTGAGCGAGCTAGCTGACGAGATTTGCGATGACGGACGGTGGTGAAAACTTGACGGATGGCGGATATTGATGTCGGATGACGGGTGGAGATGCCGGGTGATGTATGTGGTGGGGTTTAGAGCGATTGTTTTCTGTGAAGCGGACTCAAGTTCGAAGCCAAGTTTTCTAATTGAAGTTTTGATACTGACAGACTTATCGCCCCCTTTTCCCCTCAAATCTCTATATTATCTTGAGCATTGTGCCGTTTTCATTGCAATGCAACCTCCTATCATTTTTAGCTTTATTTTTTTAATTAAGAGGAAATTTTAACTCCCTACCACACCACCCCCCCCCCCCCCCTTTACACGTTTTTTTTTTTTTTTTTTTTTTTTTTTTTAGAAATAACCTTTACCTGCTAGTTGACCTACAATTGTAGAGTGCCTAGACGGAAGTAAATAACACCCAAAGCAATTTCAAACTGGAAAACTGTAAACATTTCAAATATATATTTTAATTAAAAAAATGATTTAATAAACTCCTATATTTAGCAACTCCATTATATATACCCAATCAAACTACAACTAACACAATCACTCAATAACTCTACAGTCACTCAACCAATCACTAACACAATCACACAATCACTCAATAACTAACATAATCACTTAATAAATCCCCAGTCACTCTACCAACCACTAACACAATTACTCAATAACTACCAAGTCACTTTACCAATCACAACTACAATCACTGAATTACTCAGTAGCTCACCAAATCACTCGCCTAATCAATAAACCAATTAATAAATGTGCCAATAAACCAATCAACGAATCAATCAATCAATCAAATCACGAATCGATCCACGTGTCCCTCCCACCAGGTATTTCCCACGAAATCCTGGGCGTGACACTGCACAGGTGCACACATGACGTCACAACGGTACGCTGCAGTACACCTTTTAAAAAAAAATTTTTTTACACTAATTGCTGGAAGCAAATTGTCATTGCATGTTCACACGAGTCTCGCCCTTAGCCCAGCTCGGTGTCCGCTACTTCTTCGCCAGGTGATGAAACGCATACTTGAAATACTTCAACACATTTCAGCAATCAAAACCCAACGAGGTATAGAGTCACCCCCCCCCCCCTCCCCCTGTTAAAAATCGATCATGTTTTGACGTCTTCAAAGACGTCTCTTGTGACGCGCCGTGGCGATTTGTTTTATGTATGGAGTTGTTTAGACTCCATGAATTGCGTCGGGGCAAAGCCACCCGGGATAAAGGCGTCGGGCAAAGCGCCTTAAAAGATGAATTAGTTCGTTAGTCTTATCTGCCGTCATATCTTTGATAAGATTGACGCTTCGAGTGTTGAGGAAGAAACGCCTTCGTACTGTTTTCTAAATACCGCCGGTTCTCATAGATGGGTATGTGTACCCTTAGACGTAGCCACATATAGCCTACTTATAAACGTCCATATTACTGTAAATGTTATATATATATATATATATATATATATATATATATATATATATATATATATATATATATATATATATATATATATATAAATAAATAAATAAATAAATAAATATATATATATATATATATATATATATATATATATATATATATATATATATATATATATATATATATATAACATTTACAGTAATATTTTTGACAAGAAAGCTCCCTTTGGTGATATCTTACCACAGATGTTATTGGTGGCGACAAAAAAAAAAAAAAGAATGCGCAACAAAAAATAAACAGCATACAAAAAATAGATTTTAAATGTATCAATTGTAGACGTTAGCAAATAATGCTCATACATACATTGTAGTATAATAAAACGCTTTTCCTAGATTTGTGATTAAATGAAAGTTTTTAGTTAAATGAGTTTATATTTTTAAAAAAAATTCCATTCATTTCTGCTGTGCATGTTTCCATTGCGTAGGCCTACATTAATGGAACCGTTATATTTGTATGTGAATAAACACTCTTAACAAATAAACCCCGTGTCGACTAAAAGCTTGAGAACCACTCTTTGATAAGGGAAATAACCGCTACCCGCCTTCTATAGAGATTGTTTAGCATTGTGTTACGCTACAGAAACTACATTAAACATGTTTTTATCCCCCGGTGTAATACGACCCTTGTTGGATTTTGTTTCGTATCTTAATTTTTAAACCACGAAAGCCCGTTTTGATCCCCTTAAATTTTTTAGTGTAAATACGGTATTAGGGGTGGGTGTATTCTAAATTTAAAACCAGTGTTTTCTATTGTTAGCATAGTTTTATAATATTCTTAAAATATTAGTACAGTTAAGGCAACGAGTTCATCTTTGTTTTACTGCATACCCGTGGAGTGTAAACTTTGGATTGAAAACTCTAAAGGGAGATTACTTTATACCCATGGTCATAAGCGTAACACGATATTAGAAAGTTATGGTGTTTAACCTGGTTAAATAAGGGAAAATTTTGACTATGCATAAGAGGTGTATAGTCAAACTTAGCCTAACATAAAGTCATAGAGTTAAGCGTGCCGATATACTGGATTTGATCTGAGAAATATTAAGCTAAATAAAATATACTATACATAGATTAATAACAAGCTAAGGAGATTAGCACAGTGGTTCTCAACCTGGGCTGATCAAACCCCAGGGGTTCGGCGAGTCCGACTCAGGGGTTCGGCGGAGGTCAAGACATACACCCGACTCATACGATTCACGATCGGATTTTGTCAGTGCGGAAGATAGAACGATAGGGTTTGGTGTATACACATATTCAACTGGTGGAGGTTCGGTTCCTCCAAAAAGGTTAAGAGCCACTGGATTATATATATATATGTTATATATATGTTATATATATATGTATATATATATATATATATATATATATATATATATATATATAACATATATATATATATATATATATATATATATATAACATGGGGGGAAGGGGGATAATAAATCGACCTGAACTACGTCAGCCTGAATTGAGTTAAAACAAAATCTTGATATTAAGCTGGTAACAGGCACTGTTGTGTTCATAGTCAAAGTTCTAACCAACATCTTCCTCTTCAGTAGTTACGTCCCTTGCCACGTATCCGTGCCAAGTGAACCGTCTAGTTTACCACTTGGTTACGCTAAACGTCCACGCTATAAAACATATTGTTGACTGTTGTTTACATCATTTATTTGTCGCAACTATTGTTTGGACGATAAAAGATACGAAATGCTATTTGAATCCATTAATACAATTAAAAAATATACTGTATTAAATAATAATTTATTCATACCTTTAATAAAATGTAAACAATTAATTGCAATTTAATTGTTGTTAAAGAGCCAATTTATACAGCCTCAATGCTAATTTTAATAAGCGCAGCGAATAAATGCTGTGACGACTAATTAATTATGTCATTAAAATGTACTTAGAGATAAACACAACACACTTCAAAGGCGGCTTGTGTTACGGCTTTGATCTTTATCGGCGAGATCAGAGCAATTTAAAAAAAAAACAAACTTTATTTTGTTTCGTGTAATTCGTGATACGAGTTGTTTTTTGATACAACATTTTCTTTAATAATCTTCACATTTGGATCTATATATAAGGCTTTATTTGACATGTATTTTCTACTACCAAAATATCAATCTCTAAAAAAAAAATATACCTTTATCTTTCTACACACCCAAGAAGTATTAATCTATTGTCCGAGAAGGATACGAACCCTTGTCTCCATAGTCACAAACTAAACTTCTGTGAACTAAAATGAAATAGAAAATATCACGGAATTAGTGTGTATTAGTAATTTGACCCCAGAATTCACTTACAGTACGCTATTGTACCTCCCCCCCCCCGCCCCCCTCTCAACACAAAAAACTTTGTGTCCATAGTCACATACTAAACCTCTGTGAACTGAAATATAATAAAACTAAAAATAACACGGAATTAGTGTGTATTAGTAATTTGAACCCAGAATACACTTACTAGTTGTAGAATCAGTACGCTATTGTACCCCCCCCCCCCGCCCCCCCCCCCCCCCCCCCCCCCCCCTCAACAAAAAAACTCTTGTGTCCATAGTCACATACTAAACCTCTGTGAACTGAAATATAATAAAACTAAAAAATAACACGGAATTAGTGTGTATTAGTAATTTGACCCACGAATACACTAACTATTTGTAGAATCTGTAGGCTATTAAAAAACACCCCCCTCCCTCCTACCTGATCGCGTCATACAACTGCGGCTATTGATAATATATTTTTCTCCCATGTAATCTTCATAAACCATTAGCTGTAGAAGACGTAGGTTTTGTCGGGAACTCCGCGACGCCCAAACGAAACTTGAAACGTCTGCCGCTTAAAACCGTCCCTCAATCCTAAAGGTAATGAATAAATATTTGAACATTCCTTTTTCTTTTTCGTATTACTTGAACATTTTTATATCTTTTTACTACCACCCCCCACCCCTTTTTTTAAAACGTCAGATATTTCTCTTAACTATTCATCAACACAAAAATTATTCGAAGAATTAAGATTCGCCTTTTTTAGGGGGGCTTTTAATCCCAGGCAAAAAAAAATCTGCCCCGCCTTAGTCTGTATGTGAAACGACAATTACACTTTTCATCTTTAGAGTTATCTAAAGGCGGTGAATACCTTCCGTCATTGCAGAGTTGCGTGACTTGTAACGCCACTTAGAGCAAGTTTTTTTTTTTAATTCGAATTCCAATAGGCATCAAGAGACGATATGGGGTGTCGGTGATGTATTTACACAGAGGTATCCGGATATGTTATAGTTCATGTTTTATGGTATGCTATGTTATGAGTTACGGTAGTCAAAAAGAATTAAAGCTCACATACACGCTGGATAAGATTTACCGAGTGCGTTTGCCTAAACTCTGCCATGACGATTTTCAAAATTAATGCATATCATTCTACCGCGGTAACGAAGTTCAAGTTCCTTTACCGATAAGTGACTGACACACTACCGTGCGTACTAGAGTACATATAATGTGTTATAACTGTAAACGTACAGTCTGTTTAAACCTTAACATTTGCTTAAAAATATATAGTTACAATAGACTTATAAGTCGAAGCAATAACATAGTGGTTCAATGACGAACAAAAAATAATAATTTTATTCCATTGTTCAGATTGGTGGGTGGAAAACGTAAGGGTCAGTTTCAGTGTCAAGTAACGATGGGTGCTTTGGTCTTCTGATGTGTACGTTTGTACCACGCCTTCGACAGTGGTTTGCGTAAGTACATTGTGAAGCGACCATGAATTACAACATACCTACCAATATCGAATCGATGCTACTAAAACTGCATTGTCATGGCAACGCTACAACTATTTACCTGTTTCGATACCTCTAACAAATCAACAAATATTTATCTGTATCGATACCTATAACAAAGCAACAATTATTTACATGTATCAATACAAAGCAACAATTATTTACATGTATCAATACAAAGCAACAATTATTTACATGTATCAATACAAAGCAACAAATATTTACCTGTATAGATACCTCTAACTAAGTTACAAATATTTACCTATTGTATCCCATATAAATCTACAAAAGGTTACTTATAACAATAAAACTAATACCTGCTTCAAAAATGCTTCAATGTTTACACTATATACCTATAGCAAAACAAATATACACAATAGAAACAATACAGTCGTAACAAAACTTAAAAACTAAAAAGAAACATTTTACAAAACAACAGATTAATAGCTAAGAAGGTAAAAAAATAAAAAAATAACGAACTTATAACCGAATGACCGTGGGTTGTTTTTCTCCCCCCCCCCCCCCCTTACCCCTGCACCATTTCTAAAGGTGTTGAACACCTGAGGTGCAATGAACCGTACATCGTGTGAAATTTTAGGATCTATCACAGGGGGCACTTGACACGCTGACCTAAATTAGATACAACTTTACTACACCCAACTGCTAACGGTTCTCATGCTGCTGTTGTTAGGTGGTGAAGTAGTTTTTTTAAAATCACAGAATTAGCGTTTTAACACGGGTAATTATGATTATTTCAGACGTCAGTGGACCTCGGACCTGAAACTAAGAGTAAAATCATGACAGGCGAGGAAGGCATTTTCTGGATATACATATTATATATATATATATATATATATATATATATATATATATATATATATATATATATATATATATATATATGATATGTATATATATACATAATTTATGAATATATATACATATTATATATACATATTTTATGTATTTACATACATATTATATATACATATTTTATGTATATACATACATATTACATACATATATATGTGTGTGTGTGTGTGTGTGTGTGTGTGTGTGTGTGTGTGTGTGTGTGTGTGTGTGTGTGTGTGTGTGTGTGTGTGTGTGTGTGTGTGTGTGTGTGTGTGTGTGTGTGTGTGTGTGTGTGTGTGTGTGTGTGTGTGTGTGTGTGAGAGAGAGAATGTGTGTGTGTACATATGGGTTAAATAGATTGAATCAGTTGGCAGTGAACATTTGTTTACCTCATTTTTCACAATTTGTTTTTGCCGATAGATTTAGAACCCCTGTTTTTTTGTTTTGCCACAATATTTTCTGATGTGTTTATACACTGCGCGTTTGGAAAACATTTGGATTTTCTTGTGGGTAATCAAAGATTCCAAGATTCCCACCAGTTATCGGTTAGAAAACTATACTTGCTTCCGTGTTCATAGACTGTTGAATTGGCTACCTTGTTTATATGTTCTTTATGGGTTTTGTGTTTTGTTTTTCGCTTTTAAAATAAATTTTAAATTCGTAAATAACAACTGCACGTGCTGATCTGGGTCTATGAAAGTTTAATTTTGGCTTGGTAAGATCTGTTGAAAAAAAATCTGGACAGGAATTCAAAACTTCCTTCTGATGCGTCTTTTGACTTCCTTTATTGCCAGTTTTACTCTTCGTTATTTTTTTCTTTCAATTTTTCAAATTGTTTTTACGAAAAGGTGTTGGGTAAAAGGGTGAGGTGGGGATGTAAGGAAGAAAATAAATAAAATAAAAAACCATTTCCTCTATAATAATTGGCTTTTGAGGTGATTTAAAAAGGTGCAAGGTATGACGGAGGCACGAAACAAAAGTTTCAAGCGTGTCGTGAAAACGATCGACAGATGTTTGAGGGCAGCGGATCATAGTTGTTAAGGCGGGCTGACAGCTCTATTAGCAGCGAGTGTTTGCGGCTGTCTCGGTGAGTTGTGTGGTGCAGCGCGGGTTGGTGGTGTATAGAGGTGGGTAGGTTCAGTCCGGGCTATGCCGGTACATTGTACGTTTTATACTACTAAATAATGTGGAGCAACCTAGTACGTATTAGGGCATTTAGAAGAACACATTGCTGTGTTAGCAAGTACTCAGTGTGATGTAAGATAGTACGTAATGTAGCTTAAGCAAGTACACGTTGTGATGTAAGCAAGTACGTCTTGTAGTGTAAGCAAATACACATTTTAATGTAAGCAAAAACACATTTTGGTGTAAGCAAAAACACATAGTTGTGTAAGAAAGTACACACTGTGGTGTAAGTGCAGACATTGTGGTATGTGTAAAATACACATTGCGATGTAAGCAAGGACGAATTGTGGTGTAAGCAAGTACACATTGCGGTGTAAGCAAGAAATTAAGTGCTAAAGCTGTGGTATAAGTACACACTGCGGTGTAAGCAAGCACATACTAGGGTACAAGGGTATTAGCATGCACTTAAAGTGGTGTAAGCAATTACACATAGTGGTGTAATGGCAAAAGTAACTGCACATCACGCACACACAGACACACACACAGACACACACAGATAAACACAGACACACACAGACACACACAAACACACATAAATACAGACACATATACACACAGACACACATAAATACGAACAGACACATACACACACACATGCGAACAGACACATACACACAGGCACACACACATACGAACACACATACACACACATACAAACACACATACACAGATATACCCACAGACACACACCCTTCGCTAAGCACTTGAAGTCTGCAATGAAGATCAGAGTTGACAAGAGTAAAAACAGGCCGCTAAGCCTTGTCTTTGATATCCATGACGGTAACTGTTGTATGTGTTTTACCGGGAACCAATGCAAATACTATCTGCCGTGCAAAGATGTGCAATAGTCGCCTTTTTTCCCTTCTTTCTTTAGTGGTGACACAGTGTAAGTCAACATTTATAGGAATAATTTTTGTGGTAAAAAGTTAGGCGTTTAATCTTCATTTTCTTTACCAATACTTGTTCTTTTTACCTGAAAATTGTAGTTCTATTTTATATTTTCCTCAACGAGTTTAAAAGATAGCTTTGAAGAATGAATGAGTTAGTTGTATTGACTCCTTATGATTAGTGTGTGTAGTTATATTCAACTATATCTATGCATAGGGACTGCGTCTAGAGAGTAAGACTGCTAACCCGAGAGTCTCCGAGTTCAAATCAATGGAACGTCCCCTAGTCCACCCAGCTCTGATGGGTACCTAACTTACGTTAGGGAAACAAAGGCGGCTGGGCATAGTGCTGACCACGCTATCCCTTCATATGCCGAGGTCAATGAATCAGATGAACTCTACTTCATTTGCCCCATGTGTCTTGGGCACGAACGGGATTAATATCTATTCTTTATGTTTTGTACTTTGTTGTATGATCCTTATTTTGGATGCAGTTGTTTATGTTTTATTTACTTCGGTGTGTGTGATAAATTTGAACTACGCTAGATTTACTTTTCGTACAGCGGCAATCCTGGGTGTGTTAACTCAGCATCGGATGTGTTGTAAATGAATAAATAACGATCTGACGGCGTATCTGACAGGTGAAGAAGAGTCTACCTGTTAGCCTGCGGGTGGTAGCAGGCCCACCCACGTCTCAGGGGAGGATGAGGAGAGAGTTATATAATACTGTGGAGCATCCAAGTTTTAGGGGGGGGGGCGCAGACGAGTCTACAGTATGTAAGAGCGTCAGTATAGGAGTATAGTAAAGTCTAATAAGACTTATGTAACAGCGTCAGTGGGAGTCTACAATAACGCTACAGGGTTTTATATAACAGAGTGAGCATAGGAGTCTAGTAATGTCTAATGGGACGTATGTAACAGCGTCAGAATGGGAGTATGTAACAACGTTTAATGGTGCTATGTAACAGCGTGAACATGGTAGTCTACAACATTTACTTGGGCGTCGACAGCGGCCCCTACTGAGTAGTGTTCCCTCTATTGGACAAAAGGTTGTGTGCTAAATATAGTTTGCTATGCGCTTGCTATGAACTAGAGGGGTTCAGGTAGGGCCACATTTGTCTAGATTTTCTTGTCTAAGGGCTCGTTGTAGAAGCTCGTAATTCGTCGTAAACGTTAGCTATGACGAAACGCTAACACTAGGTTTTAACATAGTGCTGATAACAAACGGACAAAAAAGCCCTTATGTCTTCAATTTCCGTGCTGACCACAAATAGTAAAAAAAAAAAAGCCCACATATCCTACGTTTTCAAGCTGGCCACAGCGTCAAAAAAAAAAAAAAAAAACACCCACACGTCTTAAACTTCACAGATGACCACAACTGACCTGTCCATTACCCAGACAACTGTCCGTGTAATCGCCCCCAGTCGGGTCAACATGAAAGAGAAAAGCGTGAAGCGTGACCCGTGAACTACCGAGCGTGGAGCCACTATCTCCTGCAATCTTTATTTCTCCCGTTTAGATGCGAGTCTTGGCGTCTAAGTTTTTTTTCACTGACGCGATTTTAGTCTCCAATAAACTTAACTTGGTTGGGTGTTTTTCTTATAATGCGAATATAAAGGGACATAACTTTTAAAAAAATTAAAGTTTCCTGTAAAAGAATTATCCACATTTTATTTGAAAATGGTTCCTGTTGGCTTACTTTCAGTTTTGTCATCATTGATGTCGGCGACCAAAATTCTACAGGATAAAATAATTAGAAATGATTAGAATTAAAAAATTCAATTTTTATCTAATTAAAATAATAAAATAGTAAGGGAGAGAGGTACAAAAGATGAGGGGGTAACATCCTCAGTTACTGCACCGGGTGACACTCGTCCTAGTGGCGCCCCTGTCATCAAAATCTATTGCCAAACGTAACAGAAAAGCAATTCGTGTATGTTAAGTAGGATACTTTTACAATTTAATAGGATGGTTTTGGGTGAAATATAGCAGAAGAACCCTAAACCTACACAGTACAACAATTTATTAAAATTATTCTAGATATTTCTAGAAAGTGTAGATAAGCAAGCTGACCCAGTACAGTAAGATAACGCGAGGTGGTACCCTACAACAGAAAGGAGTCCTAATTAGTAAACACTGGAGTTGAATTCTTGACGCATACTATCAACAAAAAGCGAAGAGTTGGAACGAATGAAAAAGGAGGGCGGAGAAGGAGTGTGCAATTTCTTCTATAACTAGCAGATATGATCCTTACCTTGACCTCTCCGAGCTACCTGAGAACCTACCTCGCACAAATATCTCACAGAACACAAGCGGGGGTGGGGGGGGGGGGGGCAGAAACAAAACGTGAAGAAAAACGTTTTGCCCTGTTCATGAAAACACCAGCGTTTAAACAACTCCATCAATTTTCGCCAGCCAGCGGTACGGCGCCCCAATGCCACCCAGCGGTACGGCGCCCCAATGCCACCCAGCGGTGCGAGCCCCCATACTACCCAATGGTGCGGCACCCCATGCCACCCAGCAATACGACGCCCCAATGCCACCCAGCGGTGCGAGCCCCCATACTACCCAATGGTGCGGCACCCCATGCCACCCAGCAATACGACGCCTCCATGACACCCAGCAGTGCGGCATCCCCATGCTACCCAACAGGGCGGGGCGCCATGGCACCTAGCAATCCGGCGCTCCATGCCACCCACTGGTGAGTCGCCCCCTTGCCACCCAGCGGTGTGGCGCCGCCATACTACCCAATGGTGCGGCACCCCACAAAGCAGTACGGCGCCCCAAGCCACCCAGCAGTAGGGCGCCCCCCATGCCACCCAGCTGGGCCTCGCCCCATGATACGACAACAACGCCGAAGATCGCGTAGAAATAAACATTTAACAAGGGGCAGCCACTCGTGTGTCCGGCCTGTGAATGATTGTTTCCCCTGGTCCATCTGTTTGTGAACGGCGTGTTTTCAGTCAACGGAAACACTTCTGGGGTCAGAGGTTAAAGACACAAAACGTCAAGAAACAACTGGCTGGTGCAACATTGAAGGGGAGTTGGAGGAGGAGGGGTGTGAAAGAAGTTAAAGATAAGGGACTTAATCTTGATTATGAGTGTTTTAAAGGAAGTAGTGTAGGGCTTTCCGAAAAAAAAATACGGTACATTTAATCAAGAAAAGTAAGCCAAGCAGTTTCACATAATAGGTAAAAGTAAAGGTATTCGAGGGCGAGAGGGGGGGGGGGTATTGGTAGGTGAGATTAGGATTGGAAGGAGTACATACCTTATAAACCAGAGGCCCCCCGGATACAGGTGAATGAACCCTGCCCAACTCTTTGAATAGGTGAGAGTGCACTCACCTAGATGTGGGGGAAGGGGGAGGGTGGTTAAGTAATAAGGGAACAGACATTTCTTTGCGAGTGTATCTATCCCGGTATAGGATTCAGGTCTTAAACCTAACCCAAACGTTGTTTCAGTATTTTTTTTTATTTTATGAAGCAACTTAAAACCCTTACGGTTTTTTAGGGTGTTAGACAAAAGGCCGACATCCAAAAGACCGACAACGCCATAAACAGTATATAAAATTGTATTAGACCTGCCACCCTGCATAATATATACACACAAAATTATAAAAATAAATAAATAAGATATACATGTCTCCACAATGTCCATTCGATTATTTGAGTCTTCATTTTTTACGTCGAACTTACTTTCAGTCAGCATTTTGCTCTTGTCGGCCTTTTGTCCATATCGGCCTTAAGTCGTCATTCCCGTTTATTAGACGAAAAACGTGGATCCAATTTTAGCTAAAATACTTAACCCGAATATTTAAGTGAGCAAACAAAAATACGTGTGTACTAATGACTTATACCTAAATAAAAAATGTGTTGCGTTTTAAATGTTTTTTTTTTTGGGTTCAAGATAGCAAACAGAATCGGCATTACTGATAGAAATGGCAGCAAACAGTTGAACTGGATCACAAAACATTTTTTTTAAAGAATTGACAATTTGTTACCAACGTTTTTTTTTTTTAAATAAAAATTGACAATTTGTTACGAGGTGAACCTATTATCCCCAAGGTCATTTATTATCTACGTACAACGCTTCTATATCCATAAACACACATTGGGGTTTCCTGAATTTATCCCCCTTTAAATTATCTCCCCTTTCCTACCAATACACTCAACTTTACACTATCAGCATTTTTTTCCCCACTATTCAGGAGCCGTAAAAATCCTTAACCACGCAGCCGGCGTGGCTAGTGGCAACACTACTTCACCGCCACTGACAACGCCACGCCACTAACCATGCGGTGATTAACTGCTTGTATTAAAAAACTTACCCTTTTGTCCTTTATCAGTCTTGCGGCCGTCGTTAAGATTTTATTGTTTATTTACCAGGTACGGAGTGGGGGGGGGGGGGGGGGTTATGGGAGGTTCGCGAAAAAAAATGGGCTTTGGTGTTTAAACCAACACCATTGTAGTGTGATTTAGCGGTGGAGAAGGGGACTCTCGCGAACTATCAATCGCTCATAATTTATCGCGATCGTTATTTGAAACAAGCAGAAAATTCGCGGGTTAGATAGGTAAAGTTAGGGGTTGAATTTGTGTTAGGAATTTATATACCTTTCTCTTTCATGGTATATATATATATATATATATATATATATATATATATATATATATATATATATATATATATATATATATATATATATATACTTTATTCATTTATTTATAATTATCTATATATTTTAGCTCTGTTCTATATTTTAGCAAAGGTTACTGACCCCTGATCATGATCAATAATGGACAGTTGTAACGCTATCATTCAATTCACCAGAATGTTTACAGATTGTTTTACTCACTTATGATCTTACTCGTCATAGTTATATCCCGCTAAAAACCAATCTAGCCTTCTAAATGGACCAACCCTCCACCATTAAAAATATTTTGTAATTTCACCAACAGAAACATTTTTTCGTTGACTTACCAGGCACCAGATTAACTCACCTAATTGTCAGTAACTTCCTCCACCCCCCCCCCCCCACCCGCCTTATTATTTCACCATTCAATGTGGCAACTAGTGTCACTTTTCAACACAGTTTAGTTTTGGCCTCAATTTTTTTACAGCCTGGCAACGCGATAAAAATCTGGCCACTCTAGTGTTTTCCACACAGAGTTTGTTGAAGGCACTTTGTAGAAATTCCTGGCACTTGAGCCTTATAGAGAATAATTAGCTCCGCTTTGTGCCATGAACACAACCTTAAATAAGTGTCTTAAACTTAACCAAGCTATTTTTTTCTTCATATCTATATTTAGTATTGTATAGGAACATGAGAATTTTAGTTTTTTTTTTAGTTTTAGAACTCAGGCAGTCCAGTTTACGTATTTCTATAAACATGACGTTATTGTGCAGATCTCATGATCTTTCTGTATGTTATTTATCCATATGTTGGGTATCTATTAGGGCTGAGTGAGAAGTTGGGAATACTACGGACTAAAACTAAAACTTTCAATAAAGCCTTCCCGTGCTATAATACCACTTAACCACCGTGTCTTAAGTCTTATGCTACAAATACTACTTTTTAACTAAAATAAATACTAGATCTGAACGCTAATAGAAGGGCCCAGATCTACTTTATTTATCGTTTTGGTCAGAGTTACATCCCATATATTACAGCAGGGGTCTCCAAAGTTTTCAGTCTGAGGGCCGCATCAACTATCAAATTTCAGTTCGGGGGCCAGTTCCTTCCAAGCATGTCTTTGATTTTTCTGGGCAAGGTTCCTCAGCCATCAGCAACAAATGTTTTTTTTCCGTGGACAAAAAGATCTCCGCGGACCGGATGAGAGGACCTCGCGGGCCGCATCCGGCCCGCGGGCCGTAGTTTGGAGACCCCTGTATTACAGTAAACTATATTATAGTTGATTTCGTTGCTTCCCTTTTGAAACATAACTTTAGGAGTCCTTTCGCAAAACCTGCTTTCCACTTTTTTGAAAAAAAAGTTATTCTTATAGACTTGTTAATTGAATGGCAATTAAAGTAGTATACTAATGTTTGTTCTAAAAGGTATAATATAACATAAATTTATTAACAGTAACATATCGAAAATCATACTGTTAATATTAACATGAAAAAAGTTTTAAAATCGATTTACTCCAAATTAGCCATCAATGACTTAGCAGAATTTGCAAGTAGACTCCTCTCTTTAAACATAATAAAATGTTATTTCTTATGTTTAACCAAGTATAATTACATAATTAAGTACAATTTGTTTTACTAAAACATGTTACATCTAGATCGCTGTAATGGCCTTTGCTTAGAGAAAAAACAAAAATTTATCTCACGCAATCAGCCCATTTAAAATTACCACTCCTTAAACAACAAAGAGCTACAGTAATGTGGTAACGATCACAGCACCACCAGATACCATCACAGCAGTTACCATCGGCTGGTATCTCCCCATCTTCACATTTCACTCGATGGTAACAGCCACCTGTGAAAAAGAAATAGGTGCTTTTGTTTTGTAGGTCACCACATCAGACAACAAGATCTCGTCGGTACGAGAGTGTTGCGTGGATTTGTCGAGCTAAGACCTACCTAAGCCTCGCCTGGAGGTGGGGGGGGGGGGGGGTGGGGGGGGTGGGGGGGGGGGGGCGCGAAAGTTACGTTTCAATTAGTGTTAGCGTCAGGTAATAGTTAGTAGAGGTTTATTTTTAGTTATGTTTATCGTAGCTTAAAATATATGACGGGTGTGGATGTTAATTCCACCCCACACCTTTCTCGCACGACTTAGTTCTCGTCAATATGGTAGGGGGGGGGGGGGGAGAGGGAGGGGAGCACACCCCATTTCTCACACGACATAGACATGTTCAAGTCAATGTGGTGGGGGGGTGGGCGAGATGCCAGTTAAACCTACTAAATCAAGTTACTATTACTAACGCCAGTAATGGGTATAGTAAATCAGCATCATTAGATGTAATTACTCCTTTTAGACAGGTCATTTTAATTGGGCATTTTGTCACATGGGTAGTTTTTTTTTGGTATAAACAAATCAACTTTTTAATTGCCTTCTTTAATGAACTTGTCTTAATTAAAGGCTTGTTGTAATAGTAGTTTAATTTTACTAAACATCATTAGCCAATAGCGGCGTTAATTGAACGCTCACTGAATAACCCTTTCAAGAGTATAAACTTCAGATAAAAAGTATATTTTTTTAATACTTTTTTTATACTTGTTCAAAATTTACTTTGAAATTTTAACATTTGCACTTGTTCACCCTGAAATCTCAAATAAATCTAAAAACTGAAGCACCGCGATAGAAGAGAAAATAACTCCTGTGAATAACTTGATACAAGCAATAAGCACCTGTTTGTCAGCCGACGGTGCGCATGCGCAGAGTCAACGCTAACCAGGAAGCGTCGCTAATCAAACCATTTTGTTGATAAACAGCTTGTTTGTTTATTTGGTTGATCTATAAATTAGCAGACCGCGATTTATTTTCTCGCTCGGTGATTTTATTTCCCAGTGATGATTTACTGTTGGCTTGCTTGGCGCCTGGGGGTGGGGGTGGGGGGGGGGGGGGGGGGAAGAAAGAAAGGGAAGGGGAAGGGGGGGGGCGAAGTGCAAAGGCCCGAGTTACAGTATCCGTAGGCTATCTAACTGGTATGGGACGGCGGGGCCTAGCGGTAGAGCGCTAGACTGCTAACCCAAAAGTCTCGAGTTCGAATCCGTGTTCAACGTTCCTGAGTCCATCCAACTCTGATGGGAAAATAAACGTGGCTGTGCATAGTGCTGACCACAGTATCCCTTCATATGCCGAGGTCAAGAAACATGTGCACTCTGCTTCATCTGCCCAATGGATCTCTAAGTGGGCAGGGAGCGCGCTTTATAAAATACAAGATTGACTAAAAAAACAATAAACGTTTAGATAACAGTAAGAATGAATCAAATTCTTGTCCCAAATCCGCGTTCTTAATACATATATCTCCACTGCCTGCTCACATTCCTCTTCAAGAGCGGGGAAATGGTTCAGCCGCCCCAATTAGACCCCCCATCTTCCACTAAACATCGCTCGTGGCTAAACATGTTCTTTTTTTAAATATATTTAGTTTCGGGATATATATAGCTTTTATCTTAATTTCTTCTACATTTTCCAGTAAACTATTCCCGTTTAATTTTTTTTTTTTACAAAAAATCCGTTTTAGACATTCACTTTCATCTCTTTGTCAAGTCAAATTCCGGACAAATTAGCAACGCGCTCTGTAACAGTCTCTAGGTATGTTCAACAAGAGACCGCTGATTTCATCAAACGGCCTTTTAAAAAAAAACTGTCTGGACTCTCGGCATACCTGGCCTTGTACCTGAAACTGGGCCTACAGGTAAAAAAACAATCTGGTGAGCTTGTCTCAGCTGACAGATTAACACGTGCATGAGAGATGGTGCACCGTCGAGAGAGGACCTGTGGTGGTTAGGTCATCGAGCAGCGCGAAGGTCTTTTACCCTTGTCGAGGTCTGTCGTTAAGTTTTTGAGCTCCATGATGACCTCTGTTTAGGTCATTAGGTCCCGTCATGTTGGCTCAGTAGGGTGTTGGGTACGATCATGTTCTCGTGAGGTCATTGAACACTATGTTTGCTGGTTAGGTCATTGAATCCCCTTATGTTCTTTCGTTAGGTTATTGTTGCTAGGTCATTGAATCCCGTCATGTTCTCTGTTTCGGCCATTACAGCTAGGTCACTGAGCCCCATCATATTTTCTAGTTATCTCACTGAGCCCAATCAAGATACCCCCCCCCCCCCCCCCCAATTCCCATCCCCAAAGCGGAAGACCGTAGAAAATAAAAATGTTATTGGAAGTGTTCACAAGGCTAACAGTGGGACGACACAATGCTAACACAAGTTTGACACGTTACCTGGGCAACTGGGGGAATTAGGTTTGCCAGTCAGGTTCTCTTGTCTGCACAGACAAAATAAAAAAAATCAAGTCTTCTTCCGGATGTCCGAGTTCATTTGATTTTTATACTTCGACTTTGAGAAAAAAACACACACACACACACACATACACACACACACTTTCTCTCTTTCTGTTTCTCTCTCTCTCTCTCTCTTTCACACGCATATATGCACACACACACACACACATACAAATCCAGTGTTTCTTCCAGACTTTTTTCTCCGGGGGGGGGGGGGGGGACCTAAAATTTTCGGGGAGTGGGACACACTGTTAAAAGTATATTTTCTATATAAATTTCATTTCGTTCGGGGGGGGGGGGGGGCTGTAGACTCTTCCCCCCCCCCCCCCCCCCCCGAAGAGATGCCTGGAAGAAACTCTGTATGTACACATCAACTAAAGATTGCCGTCTAGACATTTATTATATTTTTAACATACTCAAGCAATGCCTATCAACGATAATCCACACGCAGAACAGACACCCACACCCACACATACACATACACACACAACACCCACTCCACACAATTTATGCTAAACCGTAATGCGTCATTACCCAATGGTCTTGAATTTTTTTTACAAGTAAGGCTGTCTACACATCGTGATAGTCTACAAAAGAAGTCCTTCATCTACCTACAACATATTGAAATCCTCATGGTACTATTTAGTGTTATTAAAATTTTTACTATACACTACGATTATTATATTCAACACTTGTGTTTCTCAAGAGGTTATATTTAGAATTAAAAAAAAACAACAACACAAACATATGATGGTGCCAATTACATGTTAAAGTCACTATACCGATCGTGGGAACCAATCCATAATAACCCCCACCCCACCTCTCTTCACCTCCCACCCCCACTCTGGGAACTGGGCGTTTAAAGACCCACTCCAACACGTTACTTCCCCCTGTACACAAGTGTCATAAAAGCACCTTAGACAATCGCCTGTTTAGACCACTTGTGTTGACACGGCCACATCGTACCCTCTGTTTTTTCCCCCCTCCTAGACCTCAACTTTACGTCACATGACTAGGAAATGAAGTAAAAAAAAAAAAGCCCACCCATGGCCCTATTAAATAACACGACATTTTTTAACATAATGGAACACTTTTAACCTTATGTGCATTTTCGCTTAGTAGCCCCAGGGGGAGTCATTGACATCAATGAAGGAAATAATGACGGTATTTAATCCCTA